>NW_025336480.1:26218929-26370554 GCF_004798865.1 Varanus komodoensis | reverse complement strand
TGAAGGTTCAGGCAAGTGGGATGTGGTGGAGAGTGTTGATCTGGGCACAGACTTGGAGTGATCATGCTTTTCAATTTTGCAGCTGTCCTTGTTGCCCTCTGCTGGGCTCAGGTGAACATTGTGTGGCCACATCTAGAGAAACTTCTTACCACCCTAGCAACATCTCAAAACTGGCAGGAGAGGAAGGCCAAGCATGTACCTCCCTACACACGCTCATCCTAATGGAGTTCACTCATCCAAAGAAACAAGTGCAACCTGCAACAAAACGTAGCCTGGACAGATCCTACTCACTCTTCCAGTTGGCCATTTCCTCCTATTTTCTTCTTGGGGTTCCCTCAAGACTCCTGGTAATTCCCTTTTCTGCATGAGTGGCATAAAGTCTTTTGGGTAGTGCTCACAGCTGAACATCGATAGAATATGATTGCTGTGCAAATATTAAGCCAGTCCAGGACATGTTGGTCAAGATCTTGAATGTGCAGAAGTGTGGAGTCATTCATGCTCAGTTTTGTTTATTCAGGCCAGTGGGCAACAAAACGTAGCCTGGACAGATCCTACTCACTCTTCCAGTTGGCCATTTCCTCCTATTTTCTTCTTGGGGTTCCCTCAAGACTCCTGGTAATTCCCTTTTCTGCATGAGTGGCATAAAGTCTTTTGGGTAGTGCTCACAGCTGAACATCGATAGAATATGATTGCTGTGCAAATATTAAGCCAGTCCAGGACATGTTGGTCAAGATCTTGAATGTGCAGAAGTGTGGAGTCATTCATGCTCAGTTTTGTTTATTCAGGCCAGTGGAAGGGCAAAAAGCATCTGGAAAAAATCTTTTAAATGGTGGATGACATTCAGAACAAATGTATGTCGGATAGTTTTCTAAAATGGTGACATGATTGTTTGTAAGAAATTACACAGATTTGTTTGTTTTTAATATTCCCTTGAAAACTCAATCATTGTCTGAACCATATCCTATTCTAATAGTATCAGTGGAGGTGCCTTAGTATTGATAATGGATGGGGATTTGCTCTAAAAACATTTTTCCAAACTGGGTAACAAAACGGCAAATGAGGTTCAGTGAAAATAATTGTAAAGTTAATACATAGAAACTTAGAAACAGAGGGAGTCAGCGAGCCTCTGCCTCTGCCGCTCTGCCCCGCTGCTCTGCCAAGAGCCAGTATGGCTCTGGACCTGAAGGATTGCCTCCTTCCATAGTTACTTACCTGGCCCTAAGGCATCTTCAGATACCTCTGTCAAGGGAAGTTTTGCAGAAGAAAAAAGAACCTTTTCTGTGGCTGTGTTCAGACTCTGGAATGTCTTTCCCAGACAGGCTTACCTGGCAGTTACATGCCAGTCCTTTTGCTGTCAGCTGTTCCAGGCATTTAACAAGTAATCTTTAAATTGCTTTCAGGCAGCATCGAATGTAACACAGAGGATTATGGGCATCCAGTGGAGGGTGGATGGAGTGCTGAGGTGTGGGTTCCATCCGTGCTTCACCTTGCCCTCTGAAGTGCTTCAATGGCATGAAGCACGTGCTTAATGCTGGCTTGCAAGGAGAGGAGAGGAGCCAGAAGCAGGGCAAGGATTCTTCTGATCCCAGCAGTGCCTCAGTCCTCCTTGTCCTCCAGCACTGGCTCCATGGTCAGTCTTCCAACTTCAGGGCTGCACCCGGCATGGAAAGAAGCATGCAGCTCCGAGGGTGCTCCAAAGCTGGAGTCCTACCTCAGGCCTCAGAGCACTTCGTGGTTGGAGCTGCAGCGCAGAATTATCCAAAAATAGTGTCTTGCAGGCATATGGGTCTTGCACCCGTAAAGACTAGATGTTCCATGTTCTGCCTTTCTTTTATTACATTTGTACTGTGTTGGGTGTTTTAATCTATTTGATGCCTAGGCTGTTTTATTATTTTAAATTTTAAATATTACATTTAAATAGACACACGGATGGGCAAGAATGTTGGTTCTATGAGAAGCTATCAAAACCTGGGTTCTGGTCCTCACTCAACCATGTAGCCCATTTGGTGACACTAGGCCAATCACTGACTCTCAGCCTAAGCTACCTCACAGGGTTGTTGTTATGGGGAAAAATATGGCGGAGGAGAACTTTTTAAGATACTCTGGGTTTCTTGCCAGAGGAAGAAATGTGAGGTGTTAATGTAATACTAACACTGAACAGAATGGGAAAAAATGGACTTTAACAAAAGCTGAATGTAGAAGAAAAAAAGAAAGAAACATTCTTCTATTCTTTTGATTGCTTTGCTCTTAGAAATTAGAACTTAAATCTTTGTGTATTCCTCCATCAGTGTGGTGCCCAATTAGAGTGCTCACCCCCCACCCCGGGCCGGTTCTTCATCTCTTAACAGATGCATGGCAGAGAGGTGCAACATGGCCTTCCCATTCTGGGAGCAGCTGCACCTGCTGAATTTGTCCTGTGCAGATGGGGAGAGAATTTTGTTTGGTTTGTTGTTTTCTTAAAATTTACCAAAATGTGCAAATTTCTTCATAAACAGAATGGAGTGAATTTTGTGGTTTTAAAACCTGGAATGTGAGAGAAAACAAGTGGCAGGTTCTTCCAACCCTAAATGTGCAGCAAATCAATAAGAATAAATTCTTACTGTGATGCTGTCCGAACTGGCTGTGACTAGTAAGAAAAGAGTTCTTGGGGTTATGGGGTGTAGCTCAGTGAATGCTTCAATTCAGTGTGTTAAAAAGTCTAAACTAAAACTCTGCTGCTAAAAAGTCTGATTCCATGTGAGGGATTATTTTGAAAGGAACTGATTTAAATGCCATTTAGAACTCCATAATGCAGCCACATTTGCAATGCTGCATGCTGTTCTGATTCTCCTATATCCAAAAGGATATTGCAAACTGAAAAAGTGTAGAAAAGAGCAAATTATCAACAGCTTGAAGCTCTTTCTATACAACAGAAAGACAAATGTTCCCGTGAAGACTTTTTCTTATGTTAGAAGGCTACTAAGAGGGGACATAGTGGCAAAACCATGCAGTGTGGAAAAAGTGGGTAGAAAGTGGGAAGACGTGAAAGAGGGATTTTTTTCTCCTTCTCCCATATCTTCTGAACCACTTAAAGAAATGGTTTTGCAGTAGATTCAGGATGCACAAGAGTGTTTATTTGTACATCATTCACCTCTTCCACAGTATGTGATTCCTGCATTAGCACTGGGACTGTTCATACATCACATTTGGTATGCATACCGTCTGTCCCCTCATGTGTGCATCCCATGAGGGCATTTTACACAGAATGGGGTTCTGGGGTCTCTTAAGTGCTGCTAAACTGAGCAAGCTTTTTTAAAAAATGTGTTTAATATATGCAGCTTACTTATGCTGGAAGCAGCTTCTGGGCTGCAAAAAGTAATGCCACTGACTAGTCTTTAAAATAAGATTTTGTGATACCAACCAAACTATGACTATGTGATAATAATGTGTAAATACTACAGATATCCTTTGCTTAATGTAGGTTTTATTAATGTGGGTTTTGATTAACATGGTAAAATTAATTGTGACAATCCCTTGATATAAGCAGCAGAGTTTTAGTTAACACACCTTTTTAAATTTGCCATGAACTACTCGTTGGACGACTCTTGATAACTTTTTCAACAAAAATTGTAATAATGAATGTAAGTACATTTAATAAAACATTTACTTTGTAATCATATGTTGTCTTTCTTAAAACAGTACCACATTTTGAATTGTTAATACAGTAATCGATTATGGATGAATTGTAATTTTTACCATTGCTTGTTAAGTTTGATTGACACGGTTTTGATATACGCAGCAATATTGTGTGATCAATTAACAGGATTAATCAAGGGATACCTGCATATGTGTGCGTATCATGTCACCATTGATCAGCATGCACATGAACCAACACTAGAAGCTGAGGCAGATGTCTCAGAAAAGGGGTGAGCTTCTTCCGGAGTATATGCCAAAAAGCTCATCAATAAAGCCAATTCTGAGCTGAGCCTGTGACTACCATTACTTCAGAGTGCCATTAAATGTGTCTTTTAGCAAGCAACTGGGGGCAGATGGGGACTATTGTCTTTCTTCTGTCTTTCTTTTACAGCAGATAGATAGTTTTATGTGTTTATTTGGTTTTCAGCTTAACTTTATTGAATTTTGCTCAGAAGTAAGCCCCAGTGGGTTAAATGGGATTTTCTCCCAGATAAGTGTGTATAGGATTGCAGAGTTAATTGAGTTACTTTTCTTGTGAGATACCAAAACTTGTTGAGGACTGAGAAAATGATTGTAAGTAGAAGGAAATGCCCTTTTCTCATGTGCCATTGACTAGAACTTCTTCTCTAGCTGAACTTCTGGATGTGTAGGTTAAATAGGATATAGGGTCAATGTGAACTGGGCAGCAATTAAAACTGGAGTGGATTTCTTATGATCAGGTACTGGTGTCCCTGCTTTCCTCTTCATTCATACAAAACAGACATTAGTAATGTGCCTTGATACATTTTTTAAAATAACACAAGGGATGGAAGATAAGTTGCTCTCTGTGTTGCAAGAATGAAAGTACCATCAATTGCAAAATATTACAGACTCTGGCCAGTGACAAAACTACGAGTTCAGCAGGAATGGAAAGATGATTTCCTGATTGCATTGAAAACCTGTAATGTAATTTCCAAATCTAGTTTCTGCAAAGAGATGTCTACATTTTACCGACAGGAATAAGTGATCTAAGATGAAAGGAAGCAATGAAGATAATCTTACTGGGAGGCAATGAAAATTAAGCTTTAAACAATGAAAATTAAGCTTCAGACAGGTGAGACTTAATGCTGGCTTGTTAGTTCTGGTGCTGTAACTCTGAATTGTATCAATGTGTTTTCCTGAGGCAGTGAATTGAATCAGCACACCAGAGCATCTATCTGCCTTGAAGCAAGGCCTCTTGGAAGTTAATTCCTTCCTACCTCTGAAGGGAAAAAACATTCGTTACTGAATGCAGAAGACAACTGAGGACACTCAGGGTACAAGTGATGCTAATGATAATGGAAGTTTGTCCTTACACATTACCTTACAATGGGGTCAGATGTGTGAGAAGCACCCATGGACTGAGCAAAACAAAGAAGCCAAGCCCAATTCCTAAGAGCACACTGTCAGGAAAATAGCTCTGCCAGTGATCCACTGAATCCAGTCAATTGAAAAACATCTCTGGCCAGTTCCACTTGGATAGAAGACATCTGTTTAACATGGGGTTTTTGGTTGGTTGGCTGGCTTTGGGGGTGAGGATGCGGGAAAACTTCTTTCTTCTCTTCCTCCAAATAGTTCAGCTTCCGTAAGATCCTCTTTGGAGTATCTTTTTAGCAATGCTTTTTTAAATTTATCAGATTTGCATGTTGCCCCATAGCCGAAGGCTCTCTGGGTGGCTCACAGTGCAATGTGAAATACAAATAAAAATAAAAACAGTAGTGAGGTATTGGCTGATGTATTTAGGGTTCCCCTGCTCAATAGTAAGTCCGGGTGTGTCCAGTGGGGCTTGCTCCCTGGAAAGTGCCTTTAGGTTTGCAGTCTAAGCAGCAAATGAAAAGTACTTGCTTCTCCCATAAACCTCCTAGGTGGCCCTAGACAAACCACTCCCTTGGCTTTAGCCCCACAGCACTTAAAGCCTGCAGAATGGGAATATTAACACTAACCAACTGACAAGGTAGGAATGTCTTCCCCAGAGAGGCTTCTCAGATGCACAGGTGCCTCTTGATGCCCTTTTTATTCTTCCAGGCAGTGTAACAACTGCTTTTACATCACTGTACTTTCTCTTCTCTTTTATTCTTTGGCACTAATTTTATTTTGGCTTTAATTGTACTGCTTTTCTATAAAGGGTTATGGGTTATCTATTTTAATAGTTGAATAATTAAATAAATATGAGGTTGTGGTAACATTAACAACAAAGGAATGTGGATGAAATCCTCTGATTCCTTTAGCGCCAAACTATACAAGGTTTATCAAGAGTATGTGGAGAGAAGACACATCTTCACGATGCAATTGATAAGTGCATTTAATGCCAATATAATAAATGTCAATACTACTGATCCCTTGTGGATTTTAATGACATACCCCCCTCCCCGACATGTGCCTATGAATGTGAATATCAATTGGGTTTCTGTGTTTTTAGTCTTTGGTGGCTGCTTTTACCTTGTTATTCTACATGTTTTATATAATGGGTCACACTTTATTTATGTTAAAAGTTAAAATAAATAGGGGTTGTTGCAACATATACAACAAGATAGTGTATGTGAAGTCCTTTGATCAACTGAGGCCCTAAATAAGCAAGGCTCATATGGAGAGAGAGCACTGTGCATTTGTCTTACAGCTCATAAGAGCCAGTGTGGTGCAGCGCAGTGGAGACTAGGAGTGGGACCTCAGTGATCCGGGTTCTAGTCATGAAACTTCGCCATGAAGCTCACTGGGTTACTGGGAGATGGAGTGGAGGAGGGTCTGTCACAGGAAAATTGTGAGGGCACGAAATAATACATAAGCAAAGTATGCAACAAATAAAGTGCGTTTTGTCTTTCCCAAGCCTGCTGTCTTTCATTTTCACTGGGTGAACCTGAGTTCTAATATTTCATCAACAACATGAGCAGCACGCAGGCAATGCTGCTTGGGCCAGGAATCGGAAACACGAGCAACAGAACAAATGCAGCAGTGGAGCCCAGCCAAGGCATGACCCAGACTCAGCATTAGGACTAACTAAGGAGCAAGTGCAATAGCGAGGCAGTACGCAGGCAAAGGCCAAACATGGAGACAGGAGTCTGGACAGGGCAGGAGGAATCAGGAAACAGGCAACGGCCAGAGGAACAATGTTACCAGGCAAGATGGTAATATTGCCTAGTAATATTACCCTGGCAAGAGGGTGAGTTCCAGAAGAAAGGTTGGAAGCCCCAGGCCAGCTACTGCTGAGTATTCAAACAAGCAAAGCAGGAGCCCAGTAGCTCAGAAGTTCCCTCATTCAGATAGCTCAGAGCAACCAGGGCTCAAGGCCCAGGAGCTGCTGGGGAAATATTGCTCGAGGGCCCTCCCCCGCATCCATAACTCGGTCTCTGTGTTGCAAAAATATTTGCCCACTGGTTTGTTTTACCTCAGAGAAGAAGGTCCCCAGTCTCATTCGTCTTGGGGAGATGCTAACACACCAGTGATTCTTTATTCAGGAGGTTTTTATATTAAAATCAGCTGCAGCAGGGTGAAGCCTTGGCTAATGCCATACAAAGTAGCTTCATGCTCCACCTTCGTTTTCCCTAAGAGTTATATAGTTCTCAACAGCCAACCAGCAAGCTACCCGTGCCATCTACTTGATGCTGCTTTTCTACCTTGACCTTGGCCATGCAGTACCTGCGAGAAGGGTGTTCAGGGAGCGTACTTGCTTTAGCTCTAGAGGCCATGACTAACTGAATACATTTCTATACTTCTAAGCTGTATTTTTGTGCAACATCTTTGCAGACATTTCCCACCCACCCCAGAGCCAGTGTGGTGTCGTGGTTAAGAGCATGGGACTGGGACTCAGACGATCTGGGTTCTAGTCTCCGCTCAGCCATGGAGCCAGCTGGGTGACTTTGGGCCAGTCACAGACTCTCAGCCCAACCTACCTCACAGGGCTGTTGTTGTGGGGATAAGATGGAGGAGGAGATGTAAGCTGCCTTAAGCCCTTTGTAGGAAAAAGGCAGGGTATAAATTGAAAAATACATAAATAAATAAATAAATAAATAAATAAATAGCACAGCTGCTTCGTTGCAGGCCAGCAATATGGGCTGGATTTTGGTATTCAGCTGTTCGATTTTTAAAGCCATTTCATGATGTTTTATTGTTTTCTTTTCCATTGTATTTTATTGTATGTATTAACTGTTACCACTCAGGCAGCTTCAAGTATTGGGTGATATAGAAATGGAATGCATATCACTGTTCTATCATGCAGACCAGACCAGCTTGGATGTTGCTTTTATAGCTGAATGTCTGAGTCAGACATTCTCTGTTCTCATTTCAAGGAACCGTGTATTTAATTATCGTTGTGATCTGTTTTACACGTAGGGTGAGGTGGAATAGAAATGGTTCAGGGGCGAGGGGAGAGAACCAAGAAATCAGGTTCTTTGTTGTATCGGCACTTAGCTGTTCACTGTGTTATTCATTATTTAGCAACCAAGCTTTTTGGATGGTTGTCAAACATACTTTTGCAATCCTGGGAAGAAGTCAATTTCAAACCTCAGAGGACCTGGATAGATGATGAAGAAAAGCCCTCGGCTTTTATTTTTAGCACTTCAGAACACGTGACTCCAACCCAATCCAGTGCTGACAGTGAACTAACCCCAGGTAAAATGAATGGGGCAGGATAGCGTGGGCACAGGAGGGCAACCTGTTCAGCACTTTAGAAAAAGCTGGTGGAATGAATATTTCAGTGCAGCAAAGGATGGCCCAGTAAAGATTACAAAATAACATATAAGCAACAGAGTGTCTTGTGGCACTGAAGAGTCTTAAAGTCTTGCCAATTTATTCCAGCCTTCTTCATCAGATGCATGGAATATTATGGCATGTTTGCTTTGGATTACAGAGGACATATTGCTGAGGTGGACAGGTGGGTTGGCTGTAAATAGTGAGGTCAGAAGGAAATTCCTAAGTACTGATGGCAAGAATCCCATTATTAATTAATAACTAATTGCCATAGACTTTTCTTTGTAAATTTTGCTGTATTTTATTGTTGTTTTTAATGTGCAATGTGTTATGGTTTTTATCATGTTTTATTGTGTTTTTAGCTTGTGTGAGCCGCCCAGAGCATACAAATGCTTTAAATAAATAAATAAATAAATTATTAGACCACTAACCCCATTAGTGGTCATCCATGCTCGGCCATTGCCAATTCTGGTACTAGGTGAGCCAAGGAGTATATGTAATTTATTATGGTATTTATAGGATTTTAAATTTTTAAGCCGAGATGCTACCAGGCTTTTTAATCTAATTGTATTAATTGTTATTTATATGCTTTAATTATGCTGTGAGCCGCCCCGAGGCTTTGTTGCGATGGGGGCGGCACAGAAATGTTTTAAATAAATAAATAAATAATGTGTAATAGAAACCCATAATCCTGAACCAAGCCTCTGGTTACAGAATTAAACCTGCTGATGGATTCTAATTTTTCTCATTGTCATGTCAGATTCATGTCCGTTGATGAGAATGAGAAGCCATAGTTCATAGTTATCACCCAAAGTATGGCCAGATCTGTCAGGAAAATGGATCGATCAGTGCTGGCGGGACTGACCCAAGGACAGCTGTTGTCTCAGCGACATGCAGAGACTTTCTGAGGCTCTCTGAAGGCTGGCTGACCTGGACCCACTCTTCACTGAACCTCCTCTGAGAACTGCCGGTCTCTTAAAGGGCCATTGATAGGTTCTGTTTCTTCTGGGTGGTTGGAGAGTATGGCCTATGAAACATTAGGCAGTGTAGTTCTCTCCAGATGTTAGGACTACCATTGCTGTAATCCTTAGTCACATGTGTGGGGCTGATGGGCATTGTTGTCCAAAAAATATGAAAGGCAGCAGATGGGGGAAGGTTGGATAACTTAAGTATGTCTCCCTGATGAATGATATGCCTTTTTGCCTCCACCACTGCGGGAAGGTGAACGTAACTGTCTCTTCACCCCCATTTTGTAACCTGGTGGAGGAGGCTGCATGCATATGCGCACCTCGGTCAGCTTCTTTACTCTTGGGGGCAAAGCAGGCACAAGCAGAGGGCAGCCTTGCCAAAAGGGGGGGAAACATAAATGTACTTGGCATAGCGGTGCAGCGATGCACCTGCACATGGTCGCAGCACACATCCAACTCGATTTTGTTCATTCCACTCTGAAATTTTGGCAACCAGAAATAACTCATGGCATTCTTCAAGCCTAATCACAAGAAGATGATGAGTTGCATATTTTTAAAATTGCACTGTGTAAGGTGCCATCTTGTGGACAAACGATGGCATTTTTTAAAAATGGATGGATGGGACCTGAAAGACTATCACATTTATTGGGACACAACATTTCATACATCAGAATCCACTTCAAAAGGTGCATGAACTGCTATTTGTTGGCAGATGTACAGATATGTGTGTAAGAACACACACACACACACACACACACACACACAGAAAGAGAGAGAGAGAGAGAGAGAGAGAGAGAGAGAGAGAGAGAGAGAGAGAGCGCAAAAGCCAAAGGGGTGGTGTGCAAATTTAGACCACCATGAATCTGATTATCTGCAAGATAGCTCAAGGTATGGATAAAATTGCCTGAATATGTTGCTTGGATGTTGCTGAATACAGTGTCTGAAGCTGATCTAAAGAATGGTTTTTAAACCCAAAGGGTGACAGCATGTTAAAAAAAACACAACTGGATCAGATGGAAGTAATTATTTATAGAACTGAGCATCTCTTATTTATAAAACTGTAATTTAAGGAAATAAGAAGAAACTGTGATTTAAGGAAATATTTATTTTTAATTTTTCTTGCATAGATTATATATGTTTGTTAAAGACTTCCATGTTTTCTCATGCAGAAGAAAGAAATACTTGGCTTAAGTTGATCTATATTTCTTTATCTGTGTGAGGTCATAATTCCTCTACCTGCTTTAGGGAGGGATAGGTGAGAATTGATTTTTTTTTAAAACAATTTGAAGAACAAATTTGGGTGACAGTGAAACTGACAGAACAAGATGTCCAGCACCAGGACTTGGAGTACTTGTCTCCTTATAGAAACATAGAAGCAGAGCAAGTCAGAAGGGGTCTCCTGGGCCATCTAGTCTGACCTCCGGCACTAGCCGGCTCCGCTCACGACATGCCCATCATGTGGACGTCCAGCCTATCCTTGAACACCCACACCGATGGGGCCTCAGTGACCTCTCGTGGAAGCCCATTCCACACCCTCGGGGTCCTGACTGTCAGAAAGTGCTTCCTGGCATCCAAATGGAACCTTGGCTCCCTGAGCTTTGCTCCATTGGAGCGCGTCCTGCCTTCCTCTGCAGGGGAGAACAGGTCTCTACCCATCTCCGTGTGACATCCCCTCACATACCTGTATGTCGCCAACATATCCCCTCTGAGTCTCCTCTTCTCCAGGCTGAAGAGACCCAGTTCCCTCAGTCTCGCCTCATACCCCATCCCCTGCAAACCAGCCACCAACCTTGTGGCCCTACACTGCACTGACCCCAAACTGGCTATATCCTTTCTGTAATGAGGGGCCCACAACTGAGAAGAATACTCCAGTTGCAGGCGCACCAGAGTCGTATAGAGTGGTAGTAATCTCTCTTGTTCTAGAAGCCACACTTCTGGCTATGCAACCAAGGGTGGCGTTCGCCCTCTTGACCACCACATCACACTGCTGACTCATGTTTAGCCTGCAGTCAACCAGTACCCCGGGGTCCCTTTCACAAGTGCTGCTCTCCAGCCACTTGTCACCTAACCTGTACTTACGACAGCTATTCCTATGCCCCAAGTGCAAGACCTTGCACTTATCCACATTGAACGCCATCCTGTTGTCTCCTGCCCACTTCCATAGTCGTCCAGATCCTTTTGGATCTGGAGTAGCTGTTCCTCAGTTGTGGCCATGGCTCGTTTTAGTGTTGCCTGCGAATTTGTTCAGCAGACTGTTCACCCCTTCTTCCATGTTATTAATGAAAAGATTAAACAGGTTTGGCCCCAGGACAGAGCCCTGGGGGACCCTGCTTGTCACTGGCCGCCATCCCGATGATTCCCCACTAATGGTTACCTTCTGCTTTCGGTCAGTCTACCATGCCCTAATTCACCAGACAGTGCTTTGGTGTATCCCAAAACTCCTCAGTTTCTCCATCAAAATATCATGGGGCACTTTGTCAAAGGCCTTGCTGAAATCCAGGTATACCACATCCACTGCATCCCCTCCATCTAGCCATCTCGAAACCTTGTCATAGAATTCCACAAGGTTTGTCTGGCAGGACCTGTTTTTGCGGAAGCCGTGTTGTGTGGCTGCCAGCCTCCCTTCCCTATCTAGCATCACTAGATCTCTCACTATGATGAGCCTTTCCAATGTTTTTCCTACAATGGATGTAAGGCTAACAGGTCTGTAATTCCCCATGTCCTTTCTACTACCCTTTTTGAAAATTGGGAGCACTGATGCCACCCTCCAGTCCTCTGGAACTTCACCCGTTCTCCACGAGGCCTCAAAAATGGAGGCCAGTGGGCAGGAGAGAACCCCTGCTAACTCTCCAAGTACTCTCGGATGTAACCTGTCAGGGCCAGGCACCTTTGTAATGTCCAATGCCCTGAGGAGCCCCTCGACTTCAAGCGGGGGGGTGACTCTAATCTGTGCCCCTAAGTCCCCAGACTCATCTAATCTCCTATGCGGATATCCCCCATCCTGCTTTGGGGAGAACACAGAGGCAAAATAGTCCTTTAGCATCTGTGCCTGTTCCCTCATATCAGTCTCTGGATCTCCTTCCTCCCTGTTTAGTGGTCCCACCACTTATCTCCCCTTCCTCTTCCTATTTACATGCTGAAAGAAGCCCTTTTTGTTGCTCTTGATATTCTTGGCAAGTCTCAGCTCGTAATCGGCCTTAGCCTTGCAAAGAATCCTTCTCCAACGGGCCTCCTCCTCCTGGTGTACCCTTTTGTCTATTTGCTCCAGTACCCATTTCCTATGGAGGTTCCTCTTTCGTCTAATCCCTCTAACCACCTCCTTTTGCATCCATGGCGGCACTCTCCTCTGCCTCCCCACCTTACTGACTGGAGGTATCGTCAAGGCTTGTGCCTCCAAAACCTCCCTTTTGAGTGCTATCCACCCCTCCTCAACTCGCTTACTTTCCATTAACCTATCCCAGGAGACTTTCCCCGGTCTGGCCTTCAGTTGGCCAAAGTTGGCCCTCTTGAAGTCTCTGCTTCTAGTGCTCGACCTGCTGCATGTCCCCAATCCCCTGATCTCAAAGCAAAGGATGAAGTGATCACTCACATACAGAGCTCTCCTAATCTGTACTTCATCTATCAGCTCCTCCCTCTTGGTCAAGACCAAGTCAAGGATGTCTCCCCCCCTCATCGCCTCTCAGACCCTCGTGTGGTAAAACCCTCCCTCTATAGCTTCTAGGAAGCGATGTGACCTGGCTGTCACCGCCGAGTGAGTCTCCCAACTAATGTCCGGGAGACTGAAACCTCCCATAATTCCTATGGCTCTCCCCCAAGATATCCTTAGAATCTGGCCTGTCAGGACATCATCCAGGGTCTCAAGTTGACCAGGAGGGCGATAACATACCCCCACTGTCAGGTCTCTTTCCCTGTCAAAACCCCTAAGTTTCACCCAGACTGCCTCTACCGAATCCGCATCTGTGCTGCATTCTATCTCACTGCATCCTATCCCTTCCCTGACGTATAAAGCCATGCCTCACCTCTCTTTCCCTTCCTGTCCTTTCTAAAAAGGTGATACCCTTCTATGTTCACATTCCAGACTTGCCTTTCATCCCACCAAGTTTCTGTGATTCCCACCAGGTCATACCCTCCTATTCCCAGGAGAGCTTCAAGCTCTTCCTGCTTATTACCCATGCTCCTAGCATTGGTGTACGTGCACCTCAACTCCTTCCCACCGCTTCCTTTCCTTGGAGTTCCCAGCCTCCTCCTTCCTCCCATCATCCCTGATACCTGGCCCCTCTCTGTAGGAGTCCTGTCAGGCCCTGCAGTACCTCTAAATCCCTGCTCCCAGAGCCCTGATCCTCTCCCCACACTTCTCCAGCGCAGACATGTTTCTTGGGGGGGGGGGGGCTGAAACCCCCCCCCCCCAGCTCAGTTTTAAGTCTTCTGGACGAAGCTTGCTAGAGCATCTCCAAAGGACCTTTTCCCCATCCTCGTGAGGTGTAACCCGTCTCTTGCCCGAAGTCCATTGGCAAGAAACCGAGTGCCGTGGTCGAGGAACCCGAAGCGTTCCTTCTGGCACCACACCCTAAGCTAGTCGTTCACCTCGGAGACCCTCCTGTCCCTTCCTGGCCCAAATCCCCAGACCGGTAAGATCGACGAGAAGGCCACTTGGGCCTTTAGCTCCCTGAGTTTCTTCCCCAAGGCCTTGAAGTCCCTGGTGATCCCAACCACACCCTGCCTGGCCACGTCGTTTGTGCCCACATGGATCACCAGGAGCAGCTAGTGACCCCCGGAGTGAACAAGATGCTCCACTCTGTCCTTCACATGCCAGATGCGTGCGCCCGGCAGGCAGCAAACCTCCCTTGTCTCCAGGTTGGGGCGGCACACCACCGCCTCAGTGCCCCTCAGCAGGGAGTCCTCAGCAACAATCACCCGCCGCCGGGTCTTCCTGGTGGTGGTGGGCGGCCGTGCCCTGGCCCTCGTCTCTCCTGCAGCTGCCCCCTTGCTGCTTGTCGTCCCAGGCTGGGGGTCCTGCTGGTCCCCCGAGGCCTCATCAGCCCCAGCCTCCCCAAGTGGAGATAACCTGTTTCCCAGCTCCAGATTGGTGCCAGGAGAAGGAGGAGGCCGTGCTGGCCTCCTCCTCCTGTGGGTGACATACCTCCATGTCCCCGCAGCTGCTCCTCCCGTGGCCTCTCCCTCAACCCTCTGTCCAGAGGGGGGCTGCTCCCAGGGGGCCTGGAGAGCTCTCTTGGCCCTCAGGCACCTCACCTCCTCCTCTAGCAGGGTCACCTGCTTGCACCGAGGGCAAGTGTAACCCTGCCTGAAGAAATTAATATTTCTTATAGTCTGGGTTCAAATCCCTGCATATTCAGTCTTGCTTGTATTACTGAACTGGCTTGCCGTCTCTTTATTTTCCTATTAGCACCATCATTTTAAACAGTTCTGTGGCAGGCAGGTACTACATGATGTTAGCCATGCTGTACCTTTTGAATTTGGCCTGCCAATTTTATTTTGTTCACTTTTAATAAGAATTTACCAAAAGCCACAAATCTCTTCATAACAGAATGGAAAGATGGAAAAAAGAAATGGAGGAAAATAGAATGGAAAGATGGAAAAAAGAAATGGAGGAAAATAGAATGGAAAGATGGAAAAAAAGAAAGAAATGGAGGAAAATGGAATCTGGGAGAAACCAAAACCTGCAGACTCCTCTGTCTCTGCTTTCTAAATTAGAACGATGATTTGTTTACGTTTTAAAAATGAATGTAATAGTGTTTTAAATAAAGTTATTACTGGTTTGTGCTGTATTATTAGAATGTTTTTCTTTTATTTAGCACGACACTTAGTTGGTCTTGCTTACGACATTTCTAAAGTGTGCTATACCTAAACAGATACCTGAACAGTGAATCGTAAAGAAAAAGGAATAAAAATACAAGGGAATTTACACCAGCAGCAGCAAAACTAAAATCAAGTTTTACCAATAGAACCATAGCTCCTCATTCTGGACAAGCTTGTTTAAATAAACATGTCTTCAAGAGATGCTGGAAACAAATCATTGCCAGCGTCCTTTTGACATGAGCTGGAAGAGTATTCCACAAAGACAGAGCCAAGAGAAGGGAAGTTCTGCTCTGAGTAACCACAAAACACACATTGGACCTATATGCTCTTCACCTGAGGACATCAGGGCCACAGAAGGCTGTTCGGGCAAAGGAACTCTCAAACACCCTGGCCCAGAGTTATTTAGGACTTCATATACCCATAACAGAACATTGACCATGTCCTTTCAAGCCTGGAATAATTTGAATGTGGCTAAGGGAAAACATCTCAAAACAATTAGGAATTAGAGGTGTGTAGGGGAGAGGGACAGAGGAAAAATGCCATTGCCACCTTCAAAGCAGGAACAAGGTAGAGCCACGGTAAAAAAAGCTGGGCAAGTTGCTTCTGCCATGCCCCCGTGTACATGGTATCTTTTTGATTTTGCTTTAAATTTCAAGTGCTAAATGTCAGAGGAAGTGTTCCAGTTGCTATGACAACCATGTGCTTTTGTTCCCTCCTTAACACTGTTGATCTGTTGCTTTGTTTGGTGCCTTGGGGAGGTGGTTTGCAGTTGAAGCCTTGTGCAACCATCCTCTTTTGTTCAGCCAACCTGCAGAGACTGTCCCTTTGTCCCTCTTTATTTGTTTGCTCAGTCAGTAGGCCATTCATTTCCGATGGGCTTGGAGGCCTTTCCTTGTCTGATTCCGGAACTGGAATGGTCTTGCATCAGAGCCCTAAAGAAAGCTGCAACGCTGAAGCAATGCACACGTGTCCTGGCTAAAACACCTTGCAAAAAGAAATGTGAGCGAGCAATCACACCACGATTCCTTTTGGCCTGCAATCAGTGTGCGCGTGCACTCAGGCGCTCGGGTAAAGACAATGGGGAGACATGATGTGAAATCTTCAGCAAACTGGTGCACTGAACAAACTCTGAAATTTTACAAATGGAGGAATGGGGAATCGCTGGGGGATTGCTACAACGCATAGGAAGCTGCCTTAGATCAGACTGTGGGCTCATTCACTTAGTACTTTCTATACCACAAGTGGGCAACCCACTGCCTGCAGGTCACGTGGCCCTCAGAGGTGCCCTGTGCTGCCCACTGATTGGCCGGGGGGCGGGGCACAAAGTGATCCCAGCAAGTTAGGAGAAGTTTAAACCTTCCCATCTCAGTATGTTGAGGCAGAGAAAAAAGATGTGTGTGTGTGTTTGTATCTGTGTGCTCATGGCTGCATGCAGTCTTTTGGACAAAAATACTGAATGCTGCGCTTTACGCCTTATTCATTGATAGGAATGCCAGGGGTTGGAACTGGACCTGGGCCTTTCTGTATGCTGTCACTGAGCTCCAGCCCTTATCAGTAAACAAGTTCAGGTAACTCAGAACACCAGACTGCAGGAAGAAATTCAGATGGGAAGATTTCTGTACATATCCTTAGTCCTGGCTCTAAGGTTCCAAGAAAAATTAAAGTGACATTGTTTTGGAATCATTCTAGAAGGCCAAGACACGAGACCACCACCCATAACTTTCTCAGGTGGCTTTTAAACAGGTATCACCCATATGCAGATTTTCCACTGTCATTCTTCCTTTCACCCTCCAACAACCACTTTTGTAAGGGCATTACAAATGCTGTGTTAGAAAATGCCGCATCCTCTGGGAGGGATTCCACTTCAAGATTTTCATGTGCATTTATTTAATATATTGCCTTTTGCAAAGGTTATAAAAGTATGGGCAATGAGTGGAACTCAAAAGACATATAATCTTCTGGGAATTGGAATGTAAAAGTATAGGGCCTCTGGACCTAGAAAGAAAGTTTGGTACTTGAATGATGAAATCCTATTTTTCTTGATATGCCATGTAGATCTTACGTACATTTTGAAACGGCCTACATAGAAACTTCCCATTCATTTTGAAGGAAGGCTCACAAACAAGTATATCCTTACCATGTTCTTTCAGAAGTCATTCTATATTTTGTGGAGTTAATGAGATCATTTTAGATGCTACACTTAATGGCCTTACACCCTCTAAACTTCAGAGCAGAGGTGGACAACAGATCTCTGATGAAGCATATTTTGGAGGCCCAAAAGACACACTAAAGATATACCTAGCAAATGTATCTCTTGCTATTTTACTCTACAGCAAGCATAGGAACCTCAGTCTGAATTGGAAGTGTAGGTGAGAGGGGGCTTTCACCTTTCTTCTCCTGCTGTAGTCTTAGATTGGCGGGCCTATGACTGCTGTATGGATTCCCAGAGGGTGATGCATTTCGTTGAATGGATCCCTACTTGGCAATATAAATTCAAACTGGGCTTCAGTCCTGGTTCTGCACAGAAGCCACCTCTGTCACGCTGTGAGATGTCCTTCACCAAGAGAGAGAGATGGGGGCAGGATGACCCTGTTGATTCCCTTGGAAATCTCAGCAGCTTTGCATACCACTGGCCATGGTGTCTTTCTGCACAGGCTTTCCAGGCTGGGAGTTGGAGGTCCTACACTACACTGGTTCTGCACCTACTCAGATGGCCAGTTCCAGAGGCTTTACTGCTCTGCCGCTTGGTGATTATGCTGTGGGGTTCCCATGCTTTTTACCATCTTCATCAGATCCCTGGGAGAGGATATCCAGAGGTGTGGACTGTGGCATCACAATCTGCAGGTGAGACCCAGCTCCGCCTCTCCTTTGCACCGAATCCAGGTGGGGCAGTGGCTATTCTGAGTCAGTGCCTGGGTGTATTAATGGACTGGATGGGGAGCACTGAACTGAGACTCACTCCAGATAAGACAGTGGTTCATTTTCCCCTTCCTTCCTTCCTTCCTTTCCTTCCTTCCTTCAGGCTTTTATATACCATCCTCCATAGCAGGGCCAGATTCTTTAAAAATAGTGCCCTATTTTACCTTATGGCTCTTGCTACCAGTAACTGAGCCTTAGGAGAGGCATTTCAACCTTTTAGAATATGGGGGAAAACTGCACAGAAGTTGGGAAACTGCCAAACAAGTGGTGTGTATGGGGAGGAAGCGGGCATGGGCATCTGGGGAACCTGGGGTGGTAGAATGGCTACCATGCCTGAGGTTCTGCACCCACCACTGGAATGTCATCGTGTTGTTGCATTTGATGGTTTTCACTCTGCGAACCTTCCGCTATTGAGCAGTATGAAATCAATCAATCAGTATTACATGCCTGCACTGCAACGCTCAGTTGCCATCTGGACAGGTGCCTCTGTGCTTACTTGGGATGGAAAATAGTGCATCCTTTTCAGCCTGTCCAATGTTCTTTATGGCCACTGGTAGGGACGCATTGCTGAAAGGCAGGACAAAGCTGGTCCGTTTTGAAGACACTTGTGAAACCTGGACTCCATCCCTGAATGTGCACACAAAATCAGCTCTCATAAAACACCGCTGTGGATCTTAATTACTGGCCAGCTACTGAATGACCTCATCCAAATACCTAGAGCAGTACCGGACTGATTTCAGAGCATTGTCTCGATCATGAAAACTTAATTATACTGCTCACAGGTGCGTAGCGGGGCTGACATAAATAAGAACACATGGGAAACTAAACTTGGCTTTACCCCCTGCCTCTGATCACATTCATGAATGATTTACAAAAACAGTAAAGGTAATGGTTTATTGAGGAGCTTTACCAAAGTGCATTAGGAACAGTTATGGTGATCTGTGCTTTAGGAGTTGTTGCCATTCTGCCTAATATTTCCATTTTAAAATAATAGTTATCTGCCTGAGCTCGAGGGGCAGGCATCTCAGGTAAACATCTGAGCTGAAAATGCAGACATGCTAGCTGGCACTGTGCTCTTATGCTTAAGTAGGTCTGTTACATAAATGCGGAGGATTGTGGAGAGACTGCTCTGAGGCTCGGAGTCTATATTCTGCCACTTGACATGTCTCTGCCTTACTGCCTGTGCAATAATGAGCCCTTTTCAAACCACTTACTTTTGAGGAATTCTAAAAGCTTCCCATTTCCACAAATGTATGAGCTCCCCAGCAGGGCCTGAGCATTCCCAGTTGGCTTTTCTAGGGATGTTGCCAGAAAGGGGAGTAGAAAGAAGCAGCTACAGTTCCATTTGTGGTTGGTCTGAGCCAAGCCTTGACTGACCAGCTGTCCCCTTTGACAGAGGTCCATCCTCTGTCTATAGCTATCCTCTGTCTGAAGGGCAGCCCTTCCCCATTTCAGCTTAAAGGTAATGAGTCCGAAGAGCTGTTGCTGCGAGGGCTGAACAGGTAGGCAAGTAGCTCCTCCAGTCACAGTCTTCTTCACTATGGTGGGATCCCCCATATTTCTAGTGAAACAATTCACTCTAGATTTGCATAAATGCACATACATTGACATATGCAGCTGTTAGACACACGATGCCTCCTTTGCCCTCTTTATTTGGAGCTGCATGTCCTCATCTTTAACATTTCATCAGTGACTACCCTAGCAACACAAAGTCTGTGAGTCAATTGTGGACCACATTCAGTAGCTTCAGCTATTGGGCAATATGGAAATTAACAAAAATTATCCAAAGGCCTGTAGAGGGAATGCCAAATATCCATCTGCTCTGGAATATTTTATTTATTTATTCACATCCCACCTTTCTCCCATTGTGGGACTCAAGGTGGCTCCATGCAGTTCCCAGGTGGTCTCCCCTCCAAGCTCAGGCCAGCCCCAAACCTGTTTAGCTTCAACCTGGTGAATGCCTTCTGTGCCTTCAGACCATACTCCGGGCCTTCCTTTCCCCTGACCCACCAGGCCTGGTAGGCACCTCTTCTCCCCGGACTCCTGAGCATGAGGCAGCATCAGTGCCCCCTCCCTTTTTTGCCCTCTTGCAGGAGGCAGCATGGACCACTGGCCTTTGAGATTCCCCATGTCTCCATCCCTGGGGCACGCAAGCTTGGACCACTGTTCCTGTAGAAAAATAAGAAGGACAAGAAAGTAAAAGGGGGGTTGGAAAGAACTCTGGAGGTACTCATGTTCTTGTGGCGCTGCATGTCCTTTTGATTTTGGACATAAGTGCATGCAACTTCTGAGAAATGAGAAGATGCAGGAGGAGGTCCAGACTTGCCCAGGCTTTGAAGAAGCCATTGGACACTGATGGCATTTCCGTAATTAAAAAAAGTTCATTTCCAGACATGCGCAGGTTGAGCGTAAGATTGTGGTTCACAGCATTAGCACTCCAAACGATTCCTGCTCCCCATCATATTTCTGCCTGCACAGAATGCGGAATAGGAAAATACATGCACAAGCTGGGCAAGTGCCAAACGATGCTTATCCTTTCTATCTGAGACAGGTCTCCAGGCTGGCTAATGGAATAATTAAAAAGAATCAATTTTAAAATGTTCGGTCAGATCAAATAAGAACCAACAGCCGATACACAGGGAGAACGAACAGAGCAGGTAGTGAGCTCAGAAGCCTGAGCCAATGGGGATTTTGCTGGCACAGGGTGGCCCAGTGTTCCTTGGGCAAATGCCCACAGGTGAGTCCCCCTTTTTCATGGGGCCCTGGTGGCTGGTAGCAGGCAACAATGCTCTAAGCAGCTCTCCAAGCTAGGCCGGCTACACATCTTCCTCTGCAAAGTCAGTCCCCTCTTTTGAATGCTCGAATGGTTCCTTCATCTCTGGTTTAAAGTAAAGGAGACACACAGAACTGTTGCCCATCTCAGCAGGGTGAACAAGGCACACGTGTCACTTGGTCACAGCCTTTTGCAGTAGGTGAGATGTGCTTTATTTCTACAGTGTAGTAACTAGAGCAGAGCTGCCCCTTAAGAATTGTCCCCAAGGAAGAAATGCATAGTATCTGCATAAGGTTATGTATATGTACAGAGGCAAATCTGACAAGAATTCCTATCCTTCAAATAGAAATAGAGTACACCTCACCATAGCAGGAAAGCGATTATGGCCAGGTAACCACCTGTGTGCCTTACTCCGCCTGCTGCCCAGTACTCCATAGGCCAGTCTCCCAGCCAGCTAGTCCAGGTCTGGAATGGGAGGGGATGGGCAGGGAGGCCTCTGGACCGCTAAGCCCCGCTGCCAGATTGCTCAGAGCGAGCTTGGGAACCACATGGCCTTGCAGCAGGAGGGAAACAGAAGTGGGGGAGAACAAGGGGGAGTTCTTAGGCCCTATTAAGAGGTGTCAGGCCGAGAGAGGGGACCAAGTCAGTACTGTTTGCTGTACCTGTTACCTAGCATTCAATGGCATGAGCCGCCCTGAGGGTGGTCAAGTCCTTTCCGAAAAGGAGGGAAGGAGCCGCATGTTCCAGTGTGGATTCTGCTCTTCCCATGGGCAGACCCTGCTCCCCCATAGCAAAGGGGTCATGACTCTGATTTAGGCAGGCTGAAAACCTTTAGAGCTCAATAAATCACTGCACTTCTAAGGCTTCTCTCCTTCTGCTGGAGAGGGAAAAGGTAAAGACCTGGTCCCAGAATGCTCTGGGTTCATGGGCAACTTGAAGGCTGGGCTCTTCCCTCTGATAGTTCTTTATCTTTAAACCAGATTCAACTGGACAGACCATCAAACAGAGGAGGCAGCCTTCAAAGGCATCATAGTCCTCCTGCTGCTTTCCAAATCAGAGGACCCGCCTCCGTAAAGTAGGACACTTGGCCACCCTATGAGGATGTTCCACCAGGATTTACAGCATGCATTATTTCGACTGCGATATTCAACCATACTGCTTCTTTGCAAGACCTAATCCTGTTTGAACATGCTGTGCAGCAAGCATTCGCACCAGCAGGAAGACGGCAGGCCCTTGACTCGAGCTTCCTTCCCAACTGTCTTCCTTTCTTGCCTGGGGGTGGGGGAAGCAACAAACACACGCACTCCTCTTTGCCACTCAAGCTCAGCGGTGTGCAGATCAATAATTCACTCGCCTTGTACACAAGAAAGATGAGACCAGCTACTCACATTTGAGGCTATTGTTTCTCATCTGTCTGAAAAGCTTAACTAAGGGTTCGCAATGCATATTGGCACATGAGAGAGATCGGTTTGTCTCCGTGGGGAATGCGATGTACTGAGCCGAAGGGCATGGAGGGTGAAGGGGAGCCTGATCCAGACACACTGCAGTGCAAACCAGCCAAACCATACTGCATTAACAGCAACTGCCCACACTTGCTAATGCCCTTCTGGATGGCCCAGCTCAGGTCAGTTTCTCCTGGAGGCAGAATACCAACTAGTGCCTTGTCGTCCTTGTAAAATCCAGGAACAGGGTACCCATGCCTGGCCAAGTTATCTTAGCATCCTAGGCAAGCACCTCTCCCCTTGCCTGGGAATCAAACTACAACATTATCAAATTAAGGGAGTGGTCTGAGAGGTTGCACCCTCAGGGATAAGAACCCCTGAATCTGGAGACTTCTCATCATCCAATGTAGGGCAGGAGAGCAGAGGTGGCGATCTTGGTCTTCCTGCCTCCCTACCTTTCCTGTTTTGCTAGGCAGGCTTTTGTGCTCATGTAGCAGCAGCCCTTCAGGGGGAGAAGGAAAGTGGCTCAAGGAAGACCAGGATGCCTTGCACCGGCCTTCTCTGGTCTCCTCGATGCCTTGCCCGCTGGAACGCCTCTTCCTCCCAGGCTGATTTTTCCATGAGGCTCTTCCTGTGCCAGCTATGCAGAGCTGGGGAGGAGGGCTGCATCTCCAGCTCCTGCTTCCAAGGGCTCCAACATCAAAGGGGGAAACTTTGGTGCCCTGTGGTCTCTCCAACAATGTCTACAGGCCATCAGAGAAAAGGCCTGCAAAGTTTCAGCATGCTCCAGTCAGCTTATTCCAAGCCAAGCTTGCACAGGGTTGCAGCCTTGGCATACAGTACTTTTTTTTAAAAAGCATTTGGCGATCCCTCAGTTTTGCCTATGCAATTGTTCGGTACTCTGTGTGGTTGTTTGGTAAGGGATTGTTTGGTGTTCTCTCCTAAAATCAAAATTTCTGTTTAGTGCTTAGCATTTAGCACAATGGAGCATAGGCTGGTATGGAAGGTTTATACCTAGACACAGTGAGCACAATAGGTTTAAAATGTTGTTTTACATTAAACCCTATACCTGCCTGCTCATAAGCAAATCCTGCCCAGCTTGGTGGGACTTCCAGATACATTGTATAGGATCACAAACTTCTTTGCAAAAGTAAAATCTCCTTGAATTCAAAACAGAAGGAAAAACTGTTTCTGAAGAGAGAAAAACAAGTTGGGTGAAGAAACATCAAAATCTTTTCCCCCATTGATAGGGTCCATTTTGTTCTTACCCTCTGGGTGGCACCTGTTCTTGCTTGAGCCCATGATCAAAGCTCTTCAAAAGCCTATAAGGAAGGTGGCCATGCCTTCACATGTCTGGTTGGACAGCAAAGAAACAGGGAGGTTTACTCCTTAAGGTGAGGTGGGGAAGGTGCAGTCCTCCAAATCTTCTTGGACTGCACTCTCATCTGCCCCAGCCAGTATTGCCAACAATACAGCATAATGGGAGTTGCAGTCCAACAACAGCAACTGCTTTGGGATAATGAAAAGCAGGCAATAAGCAAATGTCAGGATTTAATTTTTGCTCTTTTTGTCTGTCAGCTGATTTTACTGCATGTAACTAAAGGTTCTTAAATTTTGCCCAAAGGGAAAAGAGAGAGGGGGGCACAATAAATAGAGAGAAAAACAACACAAGCATGATCAGGCCGCTCAGATCAGTTCTTCATGTGTGCAACCTTAGAGCAACAATTTTTAGGAACTTTCTCTAATCCTTTCAGCAAGCTCTGCAAATGAGGCTACTTACCTAAGTGTCCATATCTAAAAGTAATTTTCACATGTGCTCAGCCAATGTTCAATTAGATATTTTTCTCAACAAATTCATAAGAAATCTTTTCCTGGGACTGATGTGCCACTCACTGAAAAATATAGAATGAACAAGATCCTCTATTTGTGAAGCCCTGCATATACAAAGATGTTGGTATGTCACAACATTTACATAGCTGCCATCCAGATATGCTGACGGCATTATCTGGCAGCATAATTTTATAAATGTCTTCCTTAGCTCCGAGTGAGTCAAGGAATTAGGATAATAAAGACTGTGCACTCTCACAAAGATTATCCCATCTAGGGAACTATAGATGCCTCATCCTTGCCATAGGTAGCCAAAAAGCAATGGTAGCTGTACAAGCTGAGAGG
This sequence comes from Varanus komodoensis, assembly GCF_004798865.1. Classification (NCBI taxonomy): domain Eukaryota; kingdom Metazoa; phylum Chordata; class Lepidosauria; order Squamata; family Varanidae; genus Varanus; species Varanus komodoensis. The sequence goes on along the minus strand of NW_025336480.1, from coordinate 26,346,087 downwards.
GTACAGAGAATATTAGGGCAATACCTTGAATAGGCCAACCCAGAGGTCACAAAGTGGTGTGCAGCCTTTAATGTTCAGCCCAATCAAGGTATTGCTCTAATGAATTTAGGCATTTTCTCTAGGAGCAGAAACCTGCCCTTTGCAGAGAAAGGCTCACACTGGCCAGTGGAGTACAGCCCAGTCCTTGTAACTTGAACCAACTAATACCTTGAAAGACATTGAGAGTGCAAGAGATCAGGTTTATGAAAAGCCAACAAAGGTTATGAAAAGCATTCCCATCATCCAAATTAATTCAAGTGATGGTTGTAGAAGGCAGCATCATTATTAGACTTGTATTGTAGCAGAATGAGACTGAAAAACTGAGCCACCTATATGGACCTTGCATGAACTGGGGGCATCTATCCCCCGGATCCCATTTGCCTTGGAACTAAAAAGAAAATGGCATGCCTTCTAAATCCTTAAAATTACCTGTAGATAACTTCCAGGTATATTTAAAGCAAGGTTTGCGGTGAAAACCTGTCACAGCACACATACTCAGGCGCTGAAGCGCAATTCTCTAGAAAATGGTGATTAGAAATGTTATACATGCAATTGTAATTGATCCTTCGATAAGCCTGCTTAATTTGACACAATATACTGTGACTGAAAGATTGCTTGAACTGGTGATATTAAGATGGTCTTTGCTGGAGATCAGAAAGTATAAGCAGCTCTTGCAAAGCAAGGACGGTTACGAAAAGGACAGGAGCGCCTCCTTTTTTGCCAGCATAAAGCAGAACAAAGTTGTGAAGTTACAATCTGCAATACTGAGAGCCGTTTGCAGGTCAGTATGTGATTTATGGCTGAGAATGATGCGAACTGCAGCCCAAGACAATGGGAGGCACCATCCTCCTGGCCTGGATTGATGAGAGTTGTAGTCCAAGACATCCTGAGAATAGGCGCTTGCTGCCTGGGAGTTGAAGTGCAACGCATCGGGGATGCCTGCGGAAGACTTCCGGACTCCAAATCACAAGCGCTAATCAAATCATGCCTACGGACAACTGTTGCCATCACTTCGTGTGTTTTAACAAGGAGAAAACACAATCAGCAGGAACAGCTATGAAAAGTCTTCGCCATGGGCAGCCGCTCCGGACAGCAGGCAGGCGCGCGAGCGGCCCGCGCGGAAGCCCGCGCGCCGCCTCGTTCGCGCCCTCGCGCTCGCCGCTCGCCGCCTGCCGCTGCGCGAGCTGAGCAGGGGACCCCGCGCGGCGCCCGCCTTGCACCTGGCAGACGGCGCCCGCCATTGTTACGCGCGTGCCTGCGCGCCTGCTCGCTCCGTTGCTATAGGAGTTCGCGGCTAACAATCCCCTCCTGCTGCTGCTGCTGCCACTGCCGCTGCCGCTGCCACCGCCGGTGCTCTCGCTCTCTCGCCAGCAGTCCACGCCGCGGGGAACGCCATGCTTCTCGGCGAGTCGTCTGGGCAGCGGCGCTCGTCTCGCTTCCTCCCGCTGTCCTGGAGGGTCGGCAACGTGTGCAGGTAAACTGGCTTGCAAGCAGGGGAAACCAAGCGAATCATAATGATAACACGAGCATTGCATTAACAGTCGTCGTCATCATAATCCGGACAGATGTGGCCTTCCCTTGAGTGACGTAATCTCCGGGGTCTCTCTTTGCAGAAAGATCTGGGCTGCTGCTCTGCATTGATGTGTTGCAGTCAGCAAACAGTTAAGGGTCTCGTTTGGCACGTTAAGAACACGATAGTATGCATGTTTAGACGGGGGAAAAGCCTACAGCTCCCAGCATACCTCAGCCAGCATAGCTAGCCGGGGAATCCTGGGAATTGTAGGACTTCTTTCTGCCCAAACAAGTATAGGATTGCACACCAACACACCGAACAGCCTGGGCTTGGCAGATGCCTTCTGAGAACTTTTTCATGTGCATGAAGCATTTGCATTGGATCGGAGCATTTCCTCATCACAAAAGCCTATGCTACAATTAAGCCTATTGCCACAGGCTGCTGCATTCCCAAGTGCTCTGACATGGAAGTAAGCACCCATATCATTCATTAGGACATATTTCTGAGTAGGCATACACAGTATTGCACTGCATGGCTTTGAAGGATGCTGCAAAGCTCCCTGGTGTTTTTGCAGGAATGGTGCAAGGCTGCAACAGTTTCCTTCCTTTCGCAACAGGGACTCATCCAAATCCCTGAGGCATCTGCTTTGGATAAAGTCTTATTCACACGTTCATGTCATCTTATCACTTGACAATGTGGAGAAGAACCTGGGAACCTCCCCCAGCAGGATGGAGCACTGTTGCACTTACCTGTGCTGTTTATGGTGCTTGAATTTTGATGGCTTGTTCAGACTCGTGTACCCTAGCGCTTGCTTGGTGTCCTGGGATGTCCATTCATGCATGAAGTCACTGATCTTGGAACGCCTTTGCTTGGTTAACCCTGCTTCCATTCCTTGGAATTTCATGAAGGTTTTGGAATCTCTTGGGCTGCTGTCTGGACCCCACTTTTGGAAGCGGAAGCTCTGTGATGAGCCTCGATTGATGATGGAGTGTGTGTGTGATCACTCCTGCATGCTGTGCTGCATTTAATCAGGGATATTGATTGATTGATTGATTGATTGATTTCTTGCTATTGTTGTGGCAGAAATGGGGTGGGAAGTACATGGATTTTTTAAAGCAACTTCCTGCGGTGCAGTGATCTGAACCAAATAATCAATTCTACTGGCTACTTTGAGCAATCTATATTCCGCCTTCAAATTTCTATAGATCAACCTTTCGCCATTTGACTCGCTGAAGTCACAATCCTTTGTGAGTTTGGGGCATGATGGGAGTTAAGAGCCTTTGTTCTGTCTAAACTTGCACAGGATTTCGCCTTAAGTATGTGTATAAAAGGTTTCACTAAATTGTATGAATAAGTGCCACTGGACTCAACAGGGCTTACTTCTGAATAGATACATACAGTACTGCTCTGTTAGTCATGCGTTCTTGTGGCAAGTTTGAAGAGCTGTCTTGTAATATCTTTAGTTCAAAAAATTCTATGGCAATGCTGCTTTTAGAAGATGCATCTGTGCTTAGTTCAGCTTTTCTCATTTCAAAAAAGTAACAGAGCTAGAAAAGGTTCAGAAAAGAGTGACAAAAGGTTCAAGACTCAACCTTTCGGCACAACTTCCCCACAAGGAAAGGAGCTTCTCATTTAACAAAACAAGATGTCAGGACTATGTGGAGGGGCCTGGTTTGCATGTAGTGACAATCTGGAGTATGGGTTGAGTATTGTTTGTTGAACCCAGGGCTGCCATGATCTGTGAACCCAGAACTATGGCTTAACTGTGGGTTATTAATTATGAACAACCCAGGAAGAGAACTCATGATTCGTTGTTGGATTGTGAATTCTGTGTTGTTTAAAGTGTGGATTGATAAGTGTGAACCAAGAACCTCAGAGTGTTCATGGGTTGTTACACTGAGCTACAGAACAGGTAGGCAAGAGCAATAAAAGGACACCTCAGCTGCCCTGCCTGCCAAATCTGCAGTGCTGGAAAGAGATTTGCTATAGAGGGAGGGGTGGCAAATAAGGAAGAAATGAAACATTGGAATCGAAACAAAGGAATTGAAAAACAACATCACACACTTTGTGGTATCTCTGGGAAACAACTCATGGGTAACTGTGTAATGAAGCAAACTATGTCCTGGGTTGTTGTTATATGCATAGTGTGGAGGAAGTAGGTTGAGAAAACATTCTCTCCTAGCTGTAGAGCTTCGGAAGTCACCAGATGAAACTGATGAGCAGATTTTGGTCGGAAGAAAACACTTCATCCCATTATGTTCACCTCACTTGTGGAATTCATCACCACAAGATGCGGCAGTGGCCACACGTTTAAGATGACCTTAACATGGGATATGCCATGTTTATGCAAGACGATTAATCAATGACTTTTATTTATTATTTTATTTAGTTATTTTAGCCATTGTCACTTAACTAGCGCATCTAGTTCCACCAGATGGTGGAAGTCTAAAACTCCCATTATCTCCAAACAACATGCCAATGGTTCTAAGTAAAACCAACACTGAGTACCGCCCATTGGATGTCATGTGATGGGGAGATGTTATGGCCAAAATCTGGGCTTTGATGTGAGGCCAGTCCTTACCCCTTTCTAGTTGTATTGTGTTGTGAATTCATGGGAGAAAAGTTGGCATACAACATGTCATGTTGTTGCTAGCTATTTCCATGAATACTGTGATGGGAAAATGGGTACAGATCAAAAGGCTTAGACAGAACAAGAAAAGGGAGTGCAGTGGTAAACCCACTGCCTCCTTGGATCAATTCCACTGCTCAAGAGACTGACCTCATCTGTTTTCACCTTTTGTCCAGAGTCCATCTCTATGGGAAGAACCTTTCTTCAGTTGACTGAGAATGTCTTTGGCTGACAAGAGGCTTGAAAACCTACAGATCTATAAAGTTCTCCAGTGTGTGCGGCAGAAGGATAAGAAGCAAATCGAAAAGCTTACCAAACTTGGATACCCTGAACTTATTAATTTCACCGAGCCCCTCAATGGAGACAGTGCCCTTCACCTGGCCTGTGTCGCTAATGATGTTGACATGTGCAACTTTCTCTTGGAAATTGGGGCTCACCCAGATGTCCAGGATCGGATGGGGCGCACTCCTGTGATGAAAGCTGCGGAGCTTGGCCATGACCTGGCCTTGGATGTCTTGGTCCAGGCCGAGGCAGATATGTCAATAGTTGATGCAGAAGGCAAAGGTATAAAGGAACCCTGCATTCTGCCTGCTCAGCAGGAAAGTAGGGGTTGGCTTTTTAAACATTCTAACTCCAGAAGGTCAGATTTTCTTTTCATCTTTAGTATTTGGCAGCTTCATGCTGTGGATGTTCACTTGCTGCATCATCATGCTGCTTTTCTTCTGCAGGTGTGCTTTTCTACTGCATCCTGCCCACCAAACGGCACTTCCGCTGTGTTCAGATCGTCCTTGAATTTGGAGCTGATGTTAACAATTGTACTATTGAGGGGAAACATGTTTTCGTACAAGCTTGTGAGCAAGCACACGAGATCAAAGAGATATGCATGAAATTTTTGGAGAGAGGAGCAAACCCAAACGCCATGAACCTAGTAAGAAGGGTCTTAGCATTTGAAGATGGGAAGTGGGCAGCTGATAAGTGTGCTAATTAGTGCTGTGACTCTTAAATGCCTTGTTCAGACTCTGAATGGACTAAAAAAAGGTACCTTGATTAATCAAGCCAGAAATTTCTATATTTGAGTAGCTTTAAAGGAATAATTTTAAACACTGCAGATGGTAAGTTCCGTCTTAGGACAGGCACCTCCTTTTCTCATCCTCAGCAGGGAGCACCTTGTGTGAAAGGGCTGCTGCTGAGGAAGCATCCTCTCGAAGCAAAGTAAGAATGCTTTCCTCTTCTGGACTCCTGTTTTTGCTTTTATGCAAATATAATTGATGGATTTGATGTGGCAGCCCCAGTAGTAACAGTATTGTGTCATGCAGGGCACTCAAAGCCATCCTCTCCATCATAGTTGCCCACCCCTGTTGTGGAGCATGAAGCAGTGGAATTCTGGACTGGTCTGTTTTTGCATTGCTGATGGTGCTGATACCACCGTATGTCCCTGTGGCACACTAGGGATCGTCTGCAGTTTGGCATCTGGAGATGCTGCATGCCCCAATCCCACTCTGCCTTCAGTGAGGCAGGTTCTTTAGCGGGTGTCTAATGTATGCTTGGCCTCTATGTCTGTGTTTCCTCCAGTTCCTGCACTGATACACGCTTGGGCACACTTACACAATGAAGAGTATTTTTATGACATGAAAAGATAGCGTACATGTGGAGTCTTAAGTTGTAGCTTTAATGTGCAAATTGGACAGCAAGGAAGCAAGTCCTAAATCACACATAAGAAAAGCCATGCAGGATCAGACCAGTCCAGCACTCTGTTCACGTGGTGGCAAACCAGCTGCCCACAGGATCCCTCAAGCAGGATGAGAACAAGAGCTTCACTTGCCCAGCCTCCTCTGGAACTGGTAGTTGCTGACATGCTGCTCCTGGTAGAAGGGGTAGCACATAGCCAGGAAGACTGCTGGCCACTGATAGCCTCCTCCTGTTCCATCTTTACACTTCTTCATCCTTAAGGGAACAAAGGCCCTGTGTGTTGCATAGCCTATCAAAAGAGAGCAGTTTGGGGACAAAAACCCCAGGTAAGAAGGAGAAGAGAGCCCGGAAGCACATACCTGTCCTGAAGCTTCGCCCATTGAGGCAGGATTCATGTTGTTATGTGGACACAGGTGCTGTTGGTGAATGAGCTGTGCACTCTTTTCTGTGTTAGAAACAACTTGTTATACTTTTTCACTTAGCAGTCTTTTCCTTTATAGAAAAAAGAGGAGTCACTCAAATAAAACTCCCTACATGGTCTTAAGTTTTGTTGCATCCCTTTGTTAGACATTTTAAGCTAAGTTAGCATTTAGGGTCTTAATGCACCCCCTGAGTTAATCTTATCATTTGCCAGACTATTTGCTAAACCCACATTTTCTATTTTCCTGTGTATTTCTCTAAACTTATCAAGACAGGACTTCGATGTTAGCATTTCATTAACATTATCTCCACTCTAAGCCAGTCCCCACATTTGCAACTCCACATGTTCCTTTATTTGATGCACTCCACACATCCTCTTCTTGACCATCCTCACTTTCAGGCCCTGTTTAGAAGCTGGCCTCTTTGCCTATGACTATTTTATATACTAAACCACATCGAAGAGGAAGAATTAGATCACAAAAGCAGCATTCCTTACACCTGCACAGAAAAATGCATAACAACAAATTCTCAGCATGCAGTCAAGCAGCACATCAAGCAGCAGAAAGCTTATAATAAAATGTCCTGAGTTGGAAATGGACAGGGAGGGTGGAACGCTGTCCCCTGGCCTTGCCAGGCCACACAAAGAGACATGAAGGTCCCAGATGGAGGAGGGTTACTGGCAGGCAGGGCAGGGCAGGGCAGGGCATGGCCTTAAGTTTCCACTGGGAACTGACTTTCCTTTCTCCTGCTTGGAGAACAATGCCTACAAATGAACATACCTCTGCTTTTTACAGATAAAGGGGAAAACAAGTGTTGGGCACTTTTCTTCATTCATTTAAACGTTAAAGTTGAACTCTTTCAAGATGGTGTGCAAGCTAAAAATACAACAACTGTATGTGAAAATGAATGGTACAGCAGTACAATGTGGTGTAGTGGTTAAGAGCATGCGTCTGTGCTTCTGACCATTTGGGCTCTAGTCTGCGCTAGGCCATGGAGCCTACTAGGTGGCTTTGGGTCAGTCACAGACTCTCAGCCCAACCTACCTCACAGGGTTGTTGTGAGGATAAGAGTGAGAGTGGAGGAGGAGAATGATGTAAACCTCTGAGTTCTTTGTAAGAAGAAAGGTAGGGTGTAATCATAAATAACTAAATCATAAATAATAAATAAATAAATAATCTGCCAACCACAGATTATGCGGGAAAAACTTAAAAAGAAGGGGACTGACTTCCTGACTTCACTGACTTCCTGAGGGAAAGGGGGCCTGACAGGTCCCTGATGGATGCTAATTCGAGACTGTGGAGCCATTATATGAAGGCCCTCTTTTCATGGTCTTGTGCTCACTTGTCTAATGCCTTGGTGTCGAGGCAGAAAGAAGGGCCTCTTCTAGTGACCTCAGAATGCAGGCAGGCTAGTACAGGAAAATGCAATCCTTCAGGTAGCCTCAAGGTTCCAAGCCTCGAGGCTTTAAAGGTAAAACCCAGCACTTTAAACCCGGTTTGGCATCACACGGGCAACCAGTGGAGCTGGTACAATGCTGAGGCCACATGAGCAGACTGCCTGGCACTCCCTGACATCCAAGCTGCTTTGTTCTGCACCCATTGAATTTTCCTTCCTAACCCTTGCAAAGGGCTTTGCTCTGGCAGTAGAAAAAGAAAATCTGCCACCTGCTTTTTTCCTCTTTGTGCACATCAGGAGAGAAACATCTCCATAACTGTCTTTGTCTGATTTGCAGGCGACAGGCCGCACTGCCTTGATGGAAGCAGCTCGGGAAGGAGTCTTGGAAGTGGTCCATGGTATCCTTGAGAGAGGTGGAGATGTTAACGTGTTTGACAATGAAAGACACCACGCTGCACATTTTGCTGCCAAAGGAGGGTTTTTTGAGGTATTCTTTGTTGGTGGTGTCAGAAGCAAAGGTATCCAGCCAAGGAACTCTCTTGGTTAATTTCTAATAATCCAAATACAGGAGATTCTTCTAGGACACTCCTTTTCCCTATGTTTTGGGAAGGAATTTTCCTATAGAAAGCAGATAAAGGGTAAATTTCCTTTTTAAAGAGCATCCACTTCATTCTCTGGCCACTCCAAGGAAACTGTGCTACAGAGCAAAGTATGTCCTTGTGGTATGTTAAAGGCTTGGCGAGATAGATCTGTGTCATTCCTAAGGACAATTAAAAGCAAAGAACTAGAGTAAGGCAGAACTAGACTCTGCTGGGGCTGCCACCAAAAATGGCCACCTTGGGTCAAGTTTCCTCTCCTTTCCCCAGAACATGCCATTGTGGAAACATGACATCACCACATGGAGGCTTTGCCCCATTTCATTGGTTGGCTGCTGCTGCTTGGTGGTGGCACCATTCATCCCTTGTTGAGATGATGTCATATTGCACTGTGGTATTCCAGAAATCCAATTTATGGGGAGGAGGGGGACATGTTGCAGGGTTCTCCCCTACTTTTATTTATTTATTTTGGTGGTGGTCCCATGTTCGTTTATGCCCTCAGTATTTACAAAGTACCTTTGTTCCATTGGGTTCTATCCAATGTTATGTAAATTCCTTTCCCTTGAATTTGTCTATTCTAAGTAGAACTAACATGGCCTGCAACCCAATGCAGCTGATTTGAATGGCCTGCATTTCACTTTGAACAGTCACATTTCACTCATTTCTTTTTCTGTCACACATGGTTCACGAGATGGGTTGGAGGTGCTGTTCTAAGGGGGTTTTTTTAATTACATTTTTGTGGGGGGTAGGGTACAGGAGAAGAGAAAGGACATATTAAACACATGTTAAAGCATGTGTAAGCGGAACACTTCCTTTTGAGGGAAAGCAGCTGTGATGGGAATTGTGTACAAAACCTCCAGAGGCCACCAGCCTGATGTGGAACCATGCTTAAATTAACCAGGACTGGGGAATTTCTCAAATTTAAATAAGAGTTGAGAACACAAAACCTCAGTATAAGCACATCTGGGGATGTGGGGACAGGTTGGCCAGCAGACTGGTGAACTGGAACAAAAAACAAACCAAAACAAAACAGGAAAAGGGTTTCTAGGCAAGTAATGGAAAATCACAGGCAGGGTCTTGAATGCTATTCAGTGTGCAAAGAATGCATGCAAAATAGAATAAAATAGAATATAGATGGCAATCCAGGGCCCTCCTTCCCTTGCACTCCCACTGTGGCTTATTTGTGAACATCAAGGTTGGAGAACCTCAAGTCCATGGGCCAAAATCCCCCTAACTGCTGATTGTCTCTGGCTTTCTGGCTTGCTTGCATCTCCCAATCCCCTCGTTCTCAAAGGCTGAAATGCTTCTGGATGGGACACACTTGGTGTAGACCTGTTTCCTGTCCGAATTTGCATAGAATAACATCTGAAGAACCCTGAGCTAAAACATCATGGGATTTTGGGCCCCCTTTTGTGCCATCAGCCCTGCCCACCACCAAAACATGTCCCCCCCCACAAAAAAAAGTCTCCCAAATTGAATCCAACCTTTGTTCAACATCCCAATGTAGATGGATGTGAAGGAAAATGGAGGCTCTTGAAGAGTTGAAGAGCTGGGAAGAGATGGCTTAAATCAGGGGAGCTTGGGCACTGGGAAATGGATGTAGCTTTTCCTGGTTTTGAAAAGGCATCGGTGGTGGGGGTGCCTAGCTGTCAGCCGCAGCACAGACGGTGTGAAGTTCATGGTTCCTCCCCACCTCCCATCGCCTCTTGCTGCAGCCCTAAGAGAAATTGCCGATGGTGCCACCTTGAAACTGCTATCAGACTCAGAAGGGCATCTGTGCAAGAGCTGCTTCCCCAGTCGGCATTTGAGTGGGGTGGAGCAGGGGAAATCCACTTGGGACTCAGTGCTGGGGGGAAATGGTTAAGCAGACGCCCCTCCACTGGCAAAGTGTACCTGATCCACGCACAGATGTGCACATTGATACATGTAGGGGGTACTCCTGGAGTGATGGCTGCAAGCCTGCCTCTCCCCCCCTCCACCTGCCCCAACTCAGGCTTACGATTATCCAGTGCAGAGTAGAAGAGGAGCACAGGCATTGCTGCTTCGCCCTTTTGCTAGACTAGCTTTGTCGCCCTTCTAGCTGGAGCCTTCTGGATGGGAAAAGGAAGAGGCCGGAGGAGAAGTGAGGAGACCTTATACCTTGGAGTCTCCGGCCTTCTCCTTTCGCTCATGTTCTTGACCCCAGAGTGGAGCCATTCTGCTTCTTTCCCCATTGGGTGTGAAGGTGAAGGCTTCTGCAGCTCCAATTTCCAGCTCCAGGTCTGAGCCAGGATGCTGAACAATCCTGTGGCCTCCCAGATGCTGTCTTGGAAACATCAGATTGCTCCCTTTATGTAGATGGCCAGTACCTTGCTAAGAAGTGGTATTTCAGTGCTGACATATTACCCGTTTGCCATTCCACGGTTGAGCATTTATCAGGTGCTCTTTTTGCGGGTGTCCCTTGGACTCAACACATTATGACAGGGGCCTGAAACTTTTAAAAATGCCATCCATTCACTGCAGAGGAAAAGCCACATAAATGGGGCTGAAGAGGTGTAGGTGCCTGATTCATCTTGACATGGAATCGTGTCATCCTTGCTCCCCAGATCCTGAAGCTCATTTCTGCCTACAATGGAGACGTGGGCCTGATAGCCATGAATGGAAATACGCCTCTCCACTATGCAGCTGCCGGGGGCTTTACTGAATGTTGCAAGTTTATTGGTCAAAGAGGTAAAGGGGGGCTGTGGGAGAACTGAGTGCTTTGCTTTCCATGGCAGAAAGTATTGGCCACTCTGGGGGAACAGGCAGCCATTGTTCCCAAGCCAAATGGAGCCCACTGTCTTGGGGCATATGTATTAGGGAGAATAAGGTAGGGAGCATAGCTTTCCCTAACCTTGGGGCCTCCAGATCTTGGGAAGGATGGGTGTCGTATGCCAGCACAGTTGGAAGGTACCAGGTTGAAGAAGGCTGCGCTAGGATCTGCACAGATATAGGGGGAGGGGGGTTAATAGGGTTCTCCCTTCTAGTGAGACTAGAGAGTTGGACTGTGGACCTGGGAGATCTGGGTTCTAGTCTGCAATTGGCCACCAAGCTCGCTGCCCGACTTCAGGCCAGCCACTGACTCTCATCCTGCTGTACTTCACAAGTTTGTTGCAACCATAAAAATGGAGTGGAAGAGGAGTATGTGAGCTGCCTTGGTATGTCCACAGGGCTGCTCCACATGTCAGCAGGATGGTCAGCCAGCAGAGGAAACATGACTAGTGTGTGCGTCATTAGGGAACTGACTGTTCTGTACATGGGGATGCTTTGATCCCTCTCCATCTGGTGACCTCCAGATGTGTTGGACTGGCTGGGGCATGTTGGGGTTTGTAGTCCAACTCAGCTGAAAGCCACTGGCTTGGGGAAGGGGCTCCTGAATGCTGCTAGCCAGTTCTCAGCATTCTCTCTCCTTGCATCCCATTCTCATTGGCCTCCTGATGACGCATCCCACAGAAGGACAACCCTGTGAGCACTCTTGGCCATCCCTACACCTGGAGATCTGCCTTTCAGCCTTCTCTTTGCTGCTCACTCATTCTCATGGCTTTTTGGCAACACTGCTGCCAACTCACTTTGTTCCTGGTGACCCACTGGGCGCTAACATTCACTCACCGCGGCTGTTTGCCATTGCCCTGCTGTTGGAACCATTTCTGGGTTCACTCCTGCCACAAGGTTTGGCCTTGGCTCAAAGCTGTTTCTCTCTAAAAGAATCCTATGATTGATCAAAAAGTATTCATCCACCTTATGGCTCATTCCTCAGGCCAGGAGATCTTCTTGTACATGTGTAGGTTGCCCCTCGTCTCCAGTGATATGGATCCTCATTTTTAGGCTGTGATCCTACATGGAGGAATCTAGAGAAAAAGACGCCCAGACAGGTGGCTAAAGATGGTGGATTCAAAGCAGCAGTCAAGGAGATCCGAAAAATCGAGCGGCGCTTTGCCAAATTTTCCAAGCCCAAGCCTGGGGTGAAGAACCCCAACCCACCGTGGGCCGTGAGATTGCATGACTGGTCTGTTGAAAACCAGGCAAGCCTCCGTGAGGCCTTTGAGATAGCGGATCGGGGCGATGGGACCGTGAGCAAAGAAGATTTCATCTCGATCATCGAGGAAAGGTGCCCGTTTGTGGACCTGGAGCAAATACAGACAATTGCTCAGGCGCACGAAAGAACACGTGCAGGGGGGGTTAACACGGAAGAATTCTTGAAGGGCATTCGGTATTTGCAGAAGCCCTTCCTCCTTTCCTCCTACGGCCCCAAGAAGAAGAAGGGCAAGAAGGGGAAAGGCAAGAAAGGCAAATTTGTCATCCCGTTACCAATCTGTGTCATCCCCGAGAGCTCGTACCCACGCCGGCCCGATGGAGGGCCGCCGGAGTACCTGATCGAAACCTATCAGAATGTGACCGACTGCAGCCGCTTCAATCGGGACCACCCTCCAGAGCATCCCATACAGGACGACTCCTGGTGGTACATTGACGAGCCCCTGAAGAGCTTCTCCCACATCAACTACCTCACCAAAGAGGGAGACCTCTCATCCCTGAAGAAAGCCTTTGAGTCCGGGGTGCCCGTGGATATAAGAGACCATTTCTACAAAACGCCCCTGATGGCTGCCTGCGCAAGCGGGCACATGGAAGCCGTGCAGTTCCTCCTGGAAAAGGGGTAGGCTGGCTTTCTTGATTTCCTCACAGGGCTTTTTGGCACCAGGTGATTTGGGCTAGTCAGTGTCTCTCAACCTAATCTCCCTCACCAGGTTGTTGTGAGTAAATTTGAGGGAGCGGGGAGGCTGGCTGAGACTAAGTATAAATGAAAACTGAGGCAAGGAAAGTAATGCAGCTGTTTTGGCAGTTATATTCCCTGAAAGCAGACTTGGGATAAGAGAGGGAGTGGTTGAGAGCCAGCGTGGTGTGGTGGTTAAGAGCACAGGACTGGGACCAAGGCGATCTGGGCGCTAGTCCCTGCTCAGCCATGGGGCTCCCTGGGTAGCTTTGGGCCAGTCCCAGGCTCTCAGCCCGGCCTACCTCATAGGGTTGTTGAGAGGGGAAGTATCTAAGCCACCTTGAGTTCCTTGGATGGAAAAATGTTAAAAATAAACATAATAAATGTAATGAAACACTAAGCTTTGAAGATCATCAGTTTAAAACCAGAGGCACCTCCTGCTTCACTTGCTCGCTGATGAAGAACTTGACAGAATGAGTCAAGGAAATTGGCAGATTTAAAGCCTGGACTGGAAGGAGCTCTTTGGAAGTGTCCAAGAAGCAGCCTACAACAGGACTTTTCTTCCCCTCGCCCTAAGCAAGCCAAAACTGCTTGATCCCCGCCTGCTGTGCCACCCCCGGCAAAAGCATTGAATGGGGGACCGTGGTGATACGGCAAAACTGGGAGATCACCATGGCTGCATAAGAATTTGGGTTTTGCGTGCAAAACTTGCATGCCTGTCCTGTTCCCAGCTCTGAATATGAGTCCGAGCAAGTGCCTACCAAGAATATTTGCAGGTTGCATGGACATACTTGTTCTCAACCCCCAGTCTGATTAGCACAGTAGGCTGAATCAGACCTGCTCTGGAAATAGCAGGAGAGGCGGACATGGAGGAAGTGTGTGCAAATTTGGGAAGATTTGTGCATCTCTCCCATTCCATCACTGCTCAAGGACAGCTATAGTCCATGCAGCCAAAATAGCAGCATCCACATTTACATGTATCAGCAGGTTTGGGGAAACAGCAAGCTTTGCAGAACTACTCCATGAACAAAATCGGAGTCAAGAACAATCCCAGGAGGGATGCACGGGTTCAGCGCTGTGGAATGCTAATTGTTTATTATTTATTTATTAATTAAAAGCTTTTTTATGCCATCCTATTATATAAAAATCTCAGGACAGCTTGCAATGTTTAAAAGAACAATTAAAACCACAACAATCCCTAATAAATAAATTGAAACAGAATAATATATAAGACAAAACAGTAAATTACAAAACAAAACAAGAGAGACTGAACAGTAAAAGTTGTTGATTTTAAAATACCGTTTAAATAAAAAAGTATAAGCTCGGCACCAGGCATACCTCTCTGGGAAGTACATTCCAGAATCTGGGTGCCACAGCAGAGAAGGCCCTACTCTGAGTTGTGGGAAGAGTGAATGGAATACAGAGTAGAGTGGAAATGGAATGGAGTATTGTAGGGAAGGACATGGCTGGCTGAAATAGTGAACAAATGGCATTTGTTGCATGCCCCGGTTGGTACAAATATAAGTATGATCCATGAACTGGCTTAACCCCTTAGAAAGTTAGCTGCCATCAGCACACTTGACAGCAGTGGACTTCCAGTGTTGTGTGAGGAATTTCTTCTCTTTCTTTGTCTCTGTCCTGAATCTACTGCCAATCCATTTCACTGAATGACCCCACGTTCTACTATAATAAGAGGGCGAGGGAGCCCCTCTAAACCAGTCCCCTTCGGTTGATGAAAGACTTCTGGCTTTCAGAGTGTTTCAGCGTGTATGGAAAATCCATACCCAATAACTCTTTGTACATCTCTGTATTTAGGGCCTGTGGAGGAATGAGAGATGACTGGTGGCAAAATAGGACATTTTTGATGTGTACAGGAATCATTCCTTGTCTGCAGGGCTAATGTGAACGCCAAAGACAATTTCATGTGGACACCTCTCCACCACGCGTGCCATGCGGGACAGCAGGATATCGCTGAACTGCTCATTAAAGCAGGAGCAACAATGGATGCCGTTTCAATTAACGATGGTACCCCATTAATGAGAGGTGTGGAGAGCAGTCGGCTGGACACCGTGCAGTATTTAGTCAACAGTGGTGCTAAAGTTCAGATGGTAAACAGAAGAGGTAACCCTTTGTCTTACTACTGCTTCCATCACTATTAATGGATGGTAAATAATATGACCTATACATGAGCTATAGGTAGCAGGGATTTTGTTAGCAGTAAGCTCTAGGCCTTACTAAATAAAATTACAACTTCCTTTGGAATTGACTTACATTCTGCAAGTAGTCCAGAGTAGAAACTGAGTTGTCTTTCTGCATTTACTTTCCATCACCCCACATGTAATTTTGCTTTATATTTATTTTAAGAGATGGGCTACTCTCATTTTCATATGAATTCCCTCACAAGTCCTTTCCATCCAATTTCTGCATCAGTCAGCAGATGAAAACACACACATTTCCCTCTAACCTAAGCATTTTGTATATAATTTTCTGTAATATGGATATGTAGGTTTGTCTAATATGTGCATCTTGTATACAAGTTTGGAGTTAGAACTACAGTAGAAGGTTCAGAGAATACACAATAGGAGGACTAACTATGTTTCAATCTATGCATTAGAGTGAAGTAGGTCGGCTTCCTTTAAATCTCAGACCAAATTAAATTCTTCCTCATCCCTGCTTATGCTTAAGCACCTTGATACACTCCTGCATTCCGTGTTTATGTGATCTCTTTAGAGAAAGTTTCATCCCAGAAGTAGTGCTTTCTCCTCCTCCCATCCTCTCTACCTTGTTTCTGTCTTCTTGGCATGATACAGTGAATATGAATAAAATATGTGAAATAACTGAAATAAATTCTGACAAGGCACAAATTAACTTACAGTTAGGAAAGTATGAGAAATTTAGCGGGTTTTTAATCAGATTTTATTTAGTTACACTTTCCAGATCAAACCCAAACTTGGATGCAATCTGTGGTCAAACTCCATTTGCAATGCAACTTGTGTACCAAAAACAATGTGTCCAACAGCAGGCATACATTGGAAAAATGTACAAGGAAGTTGCCTACTTCTCAACATTGTTTAACCAATGGCAAAACAATGCGTACATTTTAAAAATGTGAGCAACTGATGCACATACATGGAAACATGTACATGAAAATATGCCTGGATGGCATCATGCAGAAAGGGGGAAAAGCAAGTATGAGATCTGATATGCACTTGAGTTGGAAAGAGCTGGAATTCATTCAGTTGAAGATGGAATGAGAAGTCTGGCATGCTGCTGTTCTGCTGTTTCAGACATCCTTACTTTCAGTATGCAAAGATAGTTGTAGCATTCATGATTTAATACCATGCATATTTTCCAACTGGCCTACTTCTCCCCAGTGGGGTAAACCGGCCTCTGGGCTGTACCACCAGTCCACAGCAGGTGGCCCTCGGAGTGGATAAGAGCCCAGTGCAGAGACTTCAGAGGGCTATCCTGTGGTCAGATCTATGCAGATACACCTTACTTTGGTCAGGCCTCTCTGGAGAGAGGTGATCAGGCCAAGGGCTGACGGACTGGGAAGAGCAGGTCCCAGCCAATGACTTGAGAGTGGGGGTGGGGGGGGGTGTTTTTGCAGTATTGTGCAGGGAGAAGTTACGATTTTCCAGCCCTTAGCTGTGTTCTGTCTTTAAACAGGGCAAAATGCATTGGAAATTGCTAAGGCGTATGCTGACAACCGGTTGATCCACTTCCTTCAGGACACGCTGGACCGTTTGCCCAAGCCACCGGAAAGCAAAGGAGACAAGCAGAAAGGGAAAAAGGGGGGCAAGCCGAAGGCACCGGCACCAGCAGCAGCTCCCCCCAAAGGGAAGGCTGCAGAGCCTGGCTCGAAAGAGTCTGTCAAAGAACTGGTAGGGGAAGGAGGCTGTCCAACCTCCTCATGAGCTTGAATAGGCAAAAGAGATCACCAATCCCCCGTGTCCAGCCTGGTGGCAATTAGCAAGGCTGGTGAACGTCTGTGCTAAAGGATGACAGCAGAGGAAGCAGAGGGAGGGGTGCAGTACAGCAGAGGGGCTGTGCAGCCACATTTCCCTCTGCCCCGCTTCCCCCGCCTCCACCAAGGGCAAGCTTGGGCTGTCCCTTGTGTGGAGCAGCCCTTGCACACCAGTTGAGCTCATGCTTTGCAGGCACCGTCTTCCCGGCTGAGCCTCCTGCACCTTCTGTTAGAAGGACATCGGGGGAAGAGCCCAGCCTGAGAGGGCTGCCCGCATTCTGCGCGAGAGCCCAAGTCATTTGCCAAGGCAGCATCAAATAAGTCACGTCCATGACTTACATCCGAATGTGCTTTAAATGTTTGCAGGACTTTCCCCAGCCTTGCAGGAGTGGGGTGGGGAGAGGCATTGTTGTGGTGGGGGGGAGCCCCAGCCTGCAGCCCAGACCTGGCCCTCCATGTGTCCCAGTCTGTCTCTCTGGGGCCAACCTGATGGCCATGGCTTCCTTCCCCTGACCGATTGTTTGGTGACCTTTGCAGTTTGTTCCTTACTTGGAAAGGTCAAAATGCCTCTCCTGAGGTTTGATTACTACTTGTAAGTGCTTGAAACAACAATATTCAGATTTTTTTCTGTGTCTTTGGCCATGTTTTCTTTGGGCACTGGCTTCACATACCACTACAATGTGGATCCTGAAATATAGAACAATAATAACAATTATTGATATCATCATCATTTATTTATTAATACATTATTCATTCAAATATGTCAACATTAAATTAAATTGGTACATTATTGGTTTATTATAAGACTAAAATAATCATTTTAAAATCATCATTTATTAGTAGTAGTAATACTCATAATGATACATTGCATTTATATTTTGCCTTATTTCCTTTTGAAGGAACCGAAGGCAGCTTACATAGTCCTTCATTCCATTTTATCCTCACAACAGCCACCCTGTGAGGAGGATTAGGCTGAAAGTGACTGGCCCAAAGTCACCCTGGGAGCTTCATAGTCAAGCGGTGGCTTGAACCTGGATCTTCCAGGCCCTGGTCCAACACACTTCCGGCTGAGTTTCTATCCCTGCATTTGGAGATAGGAACTTTGCCTTTACCAAATCAGACACTTGTTCCATGTAACTCCATGTCGCCTACACTGATTGCTACGAGCTTTCCAGAATGGCAGACAAGTCTTTCTTAGCTCTGCCTGAAGATGCTGGGAGATAACCTGCAACTTTTACCCGTGTGAAGCATATGCTCTGTCACATGGATCATGTGGAGGGGAATCAGTGCCCCAAATGCGGGGGAACCAGCCCCACCCTGCCCTGATCCTTCTGCCTTTTGCAGCAGCCACCTTTGGACACCTTTTGAATCTGGCATATCATGAAGCACGTAGGCTGCAAAAAGACTCTAGATAATGTCATGAAATGTTTAAAATGCAAACGCGATTGTGCAACGGATGGTGCTTCATGTTTCAGATTCCACAGCCACCTGAACCAGTCATTGAGAAATCACTCTTTGAGGAGAAAAAAGAATCCATCCGGGATAATGTTGTCCATCTGAATTCACTGATAACCAGAGGCGCAACAAGGAAGCTTAATATCACCTTCACGCCACAGAGAGTACGTATCGCTCCAAAACATGGGTAATGGGCTACTTTCACGGAGTTCTTGCTTTTGTTGAACTGTCCTCCTCACTCATACGGGCGCCCAGTCTTTATTGACATGAGTCCCATCATAGCTGCTCCCTGTGCCTAGCAAGCAGAATTCACGGTGTCCTTCCTGTAGTTCCAGGTCAGAGTTTCATCCTGTATGAATGCCATTCCCATTTAATCCACCTTGTGCTGACAGAACATTCCAGAATTCAGTTATTAGCAGGCCTTTTGGATTGTGACAGGCCCTTGTGTAACACAAGTCAGGAATAATATCTCAGTTCTTCTAGGTATGGGTGAAAAACCACAAGCAAGCTCTAGGGGCAGATCCTGCCCTTGTTGGTGCCTGGAGTTCTCCATGCTGCCACGCCGGCATTCCAGAGTTCCCCAGGTGGCTAAGTCCTTCCTCTTAACCCAACCACCAATCATTTGGTGATTTCTTGGTTTCTGTGCAGTTTTTCTACATTCTGAAAGGTTGAAAGGCTGGTCATTCATTCATTCATTTATTTAAAGCTTTTGTATGCTGTCTTTTATATAAATATCTCAGGATGGCTTGATCTATTTTAGGAGATCAGTCCTCATCCCTTTGCCTTTGGCTCCAACAACCACTGGAATATGCCCTCCGTGGCATCTCTGAAATGGACTTGGACCCTCCACACCTGTTTTAGTCTAAGGAATGGCCAAGGAGCTGTCTATGAACCAAATGTGGACCTCAGAGGAATGAAAATCTGGCCCATGAGAGCCATATGAAGATGTGGCAAAACAGTGCTTCAAGATAAGGCTTCCTAGTGAAAATATGCAGTCCTGTGCAGATATTCTGCCCTTTTTCCCTTACTCTGTTTTTTCTGTTCAGAAAAAACAGTGGAAGAAACAGTGCTAAAACACAGAAGGGCAATAAATGACAGATAGACTGAGTTCCAGTAACATCCCATGAGTGAGACAGTGCTGAGTGCTCAGTAAATGCCTCATCTGGGATCACCCATTCTCTTTGCTCCACTTCTTGGGCAAAGAATTCTCCGCACATTATTTCCAAGATACTCTGTCTGTGAATATTTAACCCTTTTGGTGAGGCCACTCCTGAGGAAAGCCTCCTTGGGGCCAAAAAATCCTAACACATTCAGGCTGGTGGCAAATGTTTCTTTCATGGGCAAGGTCCTTGAGTGGCTGGTTGCCAACCAGCTCCAGAATGAGCCTGATCATTTGGATCCATTCCATGTTGGCATTTGGCACAGAAGCAGCCCAGGCTTTGTATGTTGGGAGAGAGATGGGGAGCATTGGCCTGTGAATTCTCCTTTGTCGGGACTCCCAGTTATCTAGCAATATCAACAGCTGAAAAGTAAAACTTCCTCTTCTCCCTCTCTGAAAAATCAGGCTATCAAAAAAGTGCTGCGGGGGAGGCACTAAACCAGAACTGGGTTTTTCTGTGTGAAAGCATTTGTGAGCTTGGTTCAGGTCCAAATCGCCATCCCTAGGCTGAGCATGTGTTCAGAGGACACCTTGTTCCTTAATTCTTAATGTTCTGCTGCTATTTTGCACCTGACTGTGGTTGGCAGCCCTCTAGGCTCCAGTAAAAATCAAAGTATATCCTGCAAGAATGAAGTCTGTCCAGGCCTGCTTGAGATGGATGATGGTTCCAATGAATGATTCCGAACATTGTTGCTGTTGTTTTCTTCTCCAAGAAATGTAGCCTACACAATAAATCATGTGGATTGTTTTTCTCCTCCCTCTCAGATATGGAGCCCGGAAGCGACAACTAAAGATCTTCTAAGAAAGAGGGAGTTGCGTCGGCAACGTTTTACTTACGAGGTGGATTTTGAAGACTTCATGATGCCATTCAAGAGGAACTTTATGGAGAAAGCCCGCGCACTGCAACAGGCCGCTGCCTTGCATTAATCACTCTGTAATTTATGTCTGCATATTCCTGAAGGAATGAAGCAAAGTCTCAGGAGAAATGTCTTTGAAAGGCCATAATCATGTCATCCCCAGTTGTGATAAAAACATTACTTCCACTCCTTTAGCTGCATGATTTCAGTACGGCGAGTGCCAGAACCTGGGAGGACCCCTGTGCCTGGCCTAAAATCGGACAAGGGATCTACCTCGTCCTTTTAGCAGCAAGGTCAACACATGCTGCAAACCATTTGCAGTGCAGTTCCCCAGCTGAATTGCAATTGACTTTTGGTCACCCTTTCTCATTCAGCCAGACCTTAATCCATCTCATGCCTTAGCAGAGTGGCTCTATCCTGCTGCAGAACCTTGAAGCCAATTATTTCCAGGTGCTATAAGTATCCATTGCACTGAACAGTGTGGCAGAGCCTTTCAATCTAGGGCAGCTCTAGGATGTGTGCAAATCCACAGAAATTTTCCCTTAAGAAAAATGGCCTGGTGCCAACCATAAGACAGTGCCCCCCCCCCCCAGGCTGGGAAAGTGCTTTGCTTTACTATAACACAAACGTGGCAGAGAGCGAAAGCACTGATGAATCTTCAGTGCGCAGCTGTTCCTGTATTGCCCTGAGGCCGTGGGAAGTGTGGAAGCATATCCAGAAACAACTGTCACCAGCCTGGTTTGCACATAACAGTAGCCAGAGATTTATTTAGCCCATGGTTTGTCTGGCAGACAACTGAACAAAACATGCTTTGCTTTCCCCATTCCTGAGTTGCTGTTTCCCTCCTCCTTTGCCCACACCTTCCTGATATCCCAGTCCCTTTGTACTGGCATGTAGAGCAGCTGAGGAATTTATGGACTCTTGCTCATTGTCTCTGGAGCTTGGCAAAGCAATCTGTGTTCAGATGTTGCAGCAACCCATGGTTTAAACAATGCCGAGTTCATAGACCACATCACAACAAACCAACATTCATGGCTAGTGCTTTGTTGGGCTAAATGCAATCACATTTAGTATTACCTATAGAGGGATTTGGTTTCAGCCTGGTGAACTGTCAACTTCTCTCCTTGATAAACCATAACTTCTTCCATTTATTTTCTTAGGAATATATGGGTGCAATGCCAAAGCTATGGAGCTTCACCTATCAGTTGGATGGTCAGGGAGGAGGAAGGTGGCAGGCCAGTGGATGGGGAGAGGAGGGGGTGGGGAGGACAGAGGTGCACAAGATCCAGGAGCTTCCCAGTTCCTCGCTAGCCATCTGGTGCACTCAGCTAAAAACAGCAGATGAGAAGTGGGAGGCATCTTGGTGTCTGTTCCTCCTGTGCTGCCTGGCAGGGCCTAGCATACAGGGCTCTGATCTTACAGCCTCTGTCTCTAGAGTGGTAATCCCTTAAGAGGGCTCTCTCAGCCATTTAAGTGGAGCATTATGGAGAATTATGTCTCCCACACACTGCTTTTGTCCCATTCTGTCTTGTTGCTCCATCCAGAATATCTACAAGGGAAATAAAATAAAACCCCTGTGATTAATTTGGAGCTCATTTTAGCAGCCACTTAGCCAGAGAGTGTAAGTTTGATTCGTTGCAGTATTTCTTGCCACTGAAAAGCACTTTCTGAGCTGTTGGATGCCTGGTTTACAGTGACAGGGTCTAGAGACATCACTCTAACAAGTATTGTTGGCCAGTGCAGGCAGAGGGTGTCCAACGTTCCTAGTGGAAAGGTCAGGAGTAAGATTTTATGCTCTTCAGAAATTATTATGATGCCTTCTCTACTGACTTGGCATGGGATCAACATATCTGTGATTATTATTTCAGCTTCCAAATCTGCTTCAAGTTCAAATGTTTTTATTGTACTTTCTGCACATGTTCTGTGGATCTTTCTTATTGTACTAAGCCTCTTGTTTGCTCTCTGCCTTCTAATACCTCTAATTTTCTCTTGTGGTATATCAGCTTGAGCTGAGTCTGAAACTTTTCAGTTTTGACAACACTGACACTACTTCAGGACCTGAGATGTAAAGACTTCAGCCACTGTGGCTAGCGGAAGTACTGTATGTTAGTTTTAAAAAGTATTAAACAGCCATATTATTATATAAAGCCATGGGGAATTGTTGCACAGAATGCTGTGGGTTTCCTGGGGGAGTCATATTAAAAACAGTATAACAAAAACCATAGAAGAAGGACTCGGAGTGCAATCCTGTGACCTCTGGATGGCATCAGAGGGACCATCTGAAGTGGAGCTTTGACCTTGGAGGGGGAAATCCAAGTGCGGATCCCCACCCCACAGACTTTCCCTTTCCTAAGGTTGAAGCTCTGTAAATGAAAAGGATCTTGGGATTGTTGCAGATCACAAACTAAATATGAGCCCACTATGTGATGTGGCTGCAAAAAGGGCAAATGTGATTTTGGGCTGCATTAACAGAAGCATCACGTCCAAAACATGTCATGCACTAGTTCTCTTATACTCAGCAATAGTCAGAGCTCACCTGGAGAACTGTGCCTGGGCCCCCACATTTAAAAAAGATGCAGACAAGCTGGAAAGGGTATGGAGGAGAGCGACAAGGATGATTCCGGGGCTGGAGGCAAACCCCTATGAGGAAAGATGGAGAGAACTGCGCATGTTCAGCCTCAGGAATAGATGACTGAGGGGAGATATGAGGGCACTCTACAAGTATCTCAAAGGCTGTCACAAAGAGGAAGGTCAAGATCTCTTCTGGTTCATTCCAGAGTGCAGGACACACAATAATAAATTTAAGTTAAAAAAATCCAGATTGAGGCTAGACCCCAGGAAGAATTTCCTCACTGTCAGTGCAATGCAACAGTGGAATCTATTACCTGGAGAAGTTGAGGGCTCTCCCTCACTGCAGACATTAAAAAAGCATTTGGACAGTCATCTAAATGGGGGTGGAATTTAGTGCCCTGCGATAGCAGCGGGTTGGACCCCATGGCCTTCTGGCCCCTTCCAACTCTACTATTCTATGATTCTCAGTTCAAACCTGAGGAAGAAGAAGAAGAGGGAGGGACAGAAGCATGAGGGTGAAAAAGGGGAGAGGGGACCATCTGTCTGCTTGCAGGCCTATCAGCATAAATTTCCACTGAGGAGGATGAAGAAGCTGAAAGGACTCAGTCCTGGCCTGGCAGCAGGAGTCCAACAGGGCACAGGAAGAACAGAAGCTTCTAATCTCGGAAGTTTCTGTCCTTTGGGCATCAGTCCCATAGTGTTGTTTCCTAAGGAAACAAAAGGTCCATGTTTACAGTCTACAGCATCCATTGGAGATACATTTTTCTCTCTCATAAATACAACAAACACTAGTTATATAGTGAAGGAATTATTTCAAGATTAAAGATGGCCTTTCCATAAGTTATTCAAGAAAGCATTCCCAACTGGAAAAGGAAATCAGCGATGGAATAGCTTGCACAGAAAGCAGGAGTGTCTCCTTTGCTGGTTTATATTGTTGCTTCCAAAAAGGACAGGGTAAATCTAGGGATTTCTGTCCCTGCTGGAAGTTCGGATAAATCAGACTGTCCTTGAAATCTCATCCGGTTCCAAGCTAGGAAGCATCTGGGCACTGACGGGTGGCTGTGAAGAATATAATGTGGAAAAACGGCAGCTTGGGTACATAGAATGTGTACTTAAGATTCTCCTATAGTCAATAAGATTTGCTTTCTATTATAAGAAAGAATAATGCTGACATTTTGTTTAAAAAAGGGTTTGTCTTCTCCTTTGAACATGTTGAAACCTGACCCAGAAATGCATGACCCACCAAGTGCATTAAACAAACAAACAAATGGTATTAGCCCTGGTCTAACTGGTCATTCTTTATCTTGTACTGCCTTGCCTTTATTGAAAATCCACACATTGTCATCCTTCTCAGAGGGTGGTTTGGGGGGTGCATCTTTGTGGAGGGAATGAGAAGAAAAATGAATGAACCTATAGATGGAGCACCAGCAATTTTTGGTGCTCCATCATTAGGATGACTGAAATCTGGGGCTGGCGAAGACCTTCCTTTGAAAGATGATTGCACAGCGGGACTGTATAGCAAGCCATCCGTAGCCGTCACGGTAGATGCAGCAGCTTAGGAATTTGTCAGCCTTTGGAGCATCCGAAGAAGTGCTCCAAGTTACTTGGAGTCACACATGGTTGAGACACCAGTCCATCTAGTTTCACATTCTGCCCTTGGTTTGGAGCAATGTGCAGTTTGTTCTGTCCTTCTAAAATGGACACAGTAGACCAGGAATGGTGCTTTTGTGGTCATCCAGATGTTGCTGGAGGACTGTGCTTCATACTTCACCATTTGCTACACAGCCCAGGGCAGAATTTTGTGTCTCCATGTACATGAATTCCTGCAGTGATAATTTGCAATCTTGGATGCATCTGCATTGCCACTCAGCTTGTAGAGCCCTGGACACTTTTTGATAATGTTCTTAAGGTCTAATTTGGCATTCTGAGTCATTTCTTGGTCACATTCTTGCCCAGTAAAATTGCTCCGTTGCCATTTACATGAGTCTCCTCTTTGCATTCATTCATTCATTCATTCATTCATTCATTCATTCAGCTGGCATCATGTCATTGACATAGGATCAGACTATTCAGCCATGATTGAACCACCAAGTTTTCAAGAATATTCATTCCTTCTTTCTGATCCCAAAACTAGCATCAACCTCCATCCATTCACCATTTCTTAACATGCCTCTGCAAGATATTCATCCTCACCCCTGTTCTTCAGGTAGTTTACAATCTTGTGACAGTTGCAGGATTTAACCTAGGGAGAGCAAAGGCCAAATTGTATTGCTTGATAAAATGGAGCAAATGGTATTTCAAGGACAGATTATATTTATGATGGAAAATGGTTGAAAAAGTTCAGAATTACATTAGCACAGAAAATATTGTCCTCATAGTTACAAGATGTGAATTCCAGATGCCAGTTTTCCCCAATTGGAGCCCTCCAGATGTTCTGGCTACAAGTCCCAGAATTCCTGACCACTGACTGATGGAAATAATAGTCCAACTGGGGAGCAAAAAGTTGGAAAAAGTTATAATATCCAATAAAGAGACACCACTATAGAAAAAAAATCAGTCCAATCCACCTGCATCTTTCTCTGATAAATCATGTTCATTGTTGGCTTTGTTTTTCATAAGCACTCCATCTCTGCAGGAGGAGGAGTTTTCCCCAATACCAAGAAGACATAATATTAGCTGCAACCATGATTAATGAACTGACAAAAACCAAAGTTAAGATGCAAACATTGTTAATATTAAGAAGTACAAATATGTATCCAAAACATATGTGTCACAATATGCAAAACAGAAGTAGAATTGTGATGTTTGATTGTTACAATAATATAAAAGGACGCACACATGTACGTGTGTGTGTGTGTACACCTAAACAAAACAACAGATATGCCAAATACGATTCAATTTTTCCTCTTTGTCAGTGGCCTGTGGAAAACTACAAAGTAAAACACATCAAATCAACAATGGCACTGCAAGTTTCAACAAAAAATGTTTTTAAAAGGCAAGTGGTACTGGTATAGCCTGAGCTCTAATTAAAACCTTTTAATTGGAAGGATGGGTGTGTACTCACATTTGTTTGGCAGGCCTTCATTCTAAGTATGTTTGTAATTAGCTAACTATTGATACCTTTCCGTGTAACAATTGCCCCACTTCTAAATGATTCAAAACTCACCTGTTACTTGATGGACATAGTTATCAAAACTGGTTAAGCAATGCCTAAACAATGTGAATTGAAAATAAAAGCAGATCCTTCTTCTCCATTATCCTGCAGTAATTTCAAGCCATGTGTGAATGTCCAGTCTGCATCTGCTTTATGCAGAAAGAATTATTACAAATGTTCAGCACTTCATTGGACTCCTATTTTTGTAATTCTAGTCCATACTTCTTGATTATTATGCTTTCCTGTTTTGGAATATAGCTTGCACACACACACACAAGCCATGGTGTTTTTCATTGCTTGTTTACCCTATGCATTAGGACCCACAAGTCCAATTGCACCCGCGCTGAGTCTCACCATGGAATAAACAAGGTTGATGAAAACAGCTTCCATGCAGAGTTGATAGACACTTTGGTTATGATAGGGGAGGCTCCTGACATTTGGCATAAACCACAAACATGTGAGGTTCATGTCCTTAAGGTTTATTGGTGCTTTCTTTATAATCCTAATTAACACATTACAACTTCTTGAAGAACTTGAGCACACAAATAGAATAACCGCTAAAAAAGAAATAGGAAGCCTGTTGCCATTCAGATGTCACGGGACTTGAGGTCCGTTGTCCCCAAGCAGCATGGCTAATGGTCAGGGATGACTGGTGCTGGGGGTGTGGCAACATCTGAGAGCAACTGGTTTCCCACCCCAGTGTGAAAGTCTCGGGTGCCACTTGTATCCTGACTTGTGCAAGACCCGAACTGCTTGGCCCAAACCTCCGGGTGATGTCTCCTAATGTGGCAAAGGTTCTGCACTGTTAGCACCCCATATCCGGCCAATGGAAACACATTCCTTCCTAATTATTGGTCTAAGTGATGGTACCAATCAAGACAGTTGTGATGAAGCCATTTATGGCAGGGGTGAGGAACTCCGGGAGTTGTAGGGCCACCGTTGCCCCTAAGTGCCCTCCTTTGCAGGTCTCAGCTGACTTTAAAGCAATTTTTTCCCTAAAATGACGTGTCATCTGTACTACCACGGACCATGCAACATGTTAAATAAAGCTTAGCTGAAGGCTAGATTTGACCTTTTTGGTACTACAGACATTTCTTTTCCTTGCCTTTTTGCTAGCATACAGCCCACGGAGCCAATTTTATGCACCCTTTATACAGTACTGCGGATTCTCCAAAGTCGTTCATCTGGAGAACATTAGCAACGCTGTAATGTGGGCTGCTATTATTATTATTATTATTATTATTATCATTATCATTATCATTATCACTATCACTATCATTATCATTATTATTTCTACATTGTAAATGGGGACTGGGCTAAATGAACAGTGACTTCCTAAGGCCCTCTAGTCAATTAATTAACCATGGCTGAGGAAAAAGGTAAACCATGGATTTCTTAGCTCGCGTTACTAGCTGCCCCAGGTCTGGCCTGGCTTTCCCATGTGGCAGCAGGAGACTTGTGAGGGGACTGGGTAAGAAATGGCTGCAAGGAGTCGTAAGACAGAGCTCTGTGTGCCTCCGGCCCTTCCCCACACCTCCCCACAAGCCTCCTGCTGCCCTCAGGGGCCCTCCAATGGGCAGCACACTCAGCTGCTGTCCATGGACCCGGAGCCATCTTGCCCTGGCCCTCAGGTCTGGACTTGCCCTGCACATTTCCCCCTGGTTATTAATGTTCGGGATCGATGTCTGTTTCATTTCACACTGAGACAGAAACATGCATTTAGAACTTCATCTTTTTATGCTTGTTGTTAAAGTGTAAAAGTGTTATGTAAATGCTAACCGTTATTCCGAAGCCTTTTTCAGACTCTCCAGTGGCCTTAATTATCGGCTTTTGTCGTGCTTCGCTGGCATCCTGCGACTTACTCAAGACGATTACATTAGCATTGATTGCACTGTTCTCTCCCCTGTGATTTCTTTCGTTTACTTACAGCTCCCTTCCTGTGGTCTGCCAGTGTTTCCAGGGCTCAGAATATCTGCCTCCCCAAGCCTTCCAGAGATTTTGGAATTCTTGCCTGCCCCAGGCAGCGTGGCCCAGGGTCAGAAAGGTTAGGAGTTAAGGTCCAAAATATCCAAAGGGCACCAAGTGGGGAAGGCTGTCAGTCCCTAATGCTCAACAACATCCAGTGGAAGTCCAAATTCCTTACAGCTCAGGTTGATTAGAGAGTCATCTTGGAAGATGTCCTCTTGCCAATGGCCCAAGGGTAGAACATAGGTGATTCATCCCTCTAGGCCCTCTTTTATTACGACTGGAAAATGCACCCGTTGCTGAGAACTCTGGAAAGTTCCTGCCACCCCCAAGAGACAGTGACCTTTGGTGAAATGGACCAAATGTGGATGGATGAGAATTTCATTTGATTCAAAGAAAACCTTCAGGGAATGCAAATGAACTGGATTCTCCTGTATCCAATATATTAATTGCACATCCTCCAGGAAATAGACTTGCTCCCACACCACAGAAGCAGAAGCAGAAACAGCTGCAGCTCCACTGGTGTCAGTGGAAGTTATTTTCTTCCTTTGCTCATCACGAGGGAAGAGGAAGTGGAGGCGGGGAGGGATGGGACGGCTTAAGTTCCCCAACCCATGCATGGTGGTCCCAATCCAGACAAGGCACTGCACACTGGCACTTAGTGAAGCAAAATGGCGGGGGTAAGCTTAGTGCCAGCTTGAGGTTCTAGAGGGCAGCAAGAGCTTCCTGGGGGTGTTCCCTCCCTCACTGGGCCTACTTTTTCACCACCATCATGGGCTGCTACGGCTCTTCCTCCCAATCTTCCTCCTCCTTCCTCCACATGTCTATATCCTGCCTTTTTTCCTCTTGTGAGGAACCCAGAGTGGCTTAGATAGTCCTCCTCCTCTTCTCCATATTAGTCTTTCAAGAACCCTTTGCGGTAGTTAGGCTGAAAGTCAGTGCCTGGCCCAAAGTTTCTCAGTGAACTTTACAGCCCAGACTCCAGTGAGATCTCCCAAGTCCCAACAATTCTGCGTATATTCAATCTTTAATGGAAATATTGCAGTCTCTGCTATTTGCATGTCAGCTCTCTCTGACTCAGTGCTTAAAATCATTCATATTCCCCAAATCTCGTATGATAAAAAGCAGCTTAGAAATTATTTGAATGACTAAATAAATACAGGTTTCCTCCCCAGTTCCTTGATCATAACCTGCCTACTTAGAACAACCTGCTTGTGAAGAAATGCGAATGGATGGTATTCCACCTTGGATTGTTCTCAGCCCCCCACTAAATCATTTGTACCCCTTACCTCCCCAATACTGGAGCTCTAATTTTGAGAGAGATAGAAAGGGGGTAGACCGGAAGGGTGCCTTGGGTCTCTGGCCATTATCCCCAGCATGGAAGAAATTCACCCTAAGCCAACTGAGATGAAGGAAGGACCCCCGCCCTGTTTTCCCGGAGCTGGAAGGGAAGGAGGACTGCATGGCTCCTTCTGCCCTGCATCCTTTCCATGCTGCTTGTGTCCCAAGTGCAATGTGAGAGGTAGCTGAAAGGGGCTTCCAGGGCTCACACCAAACCAAATCTCAAAGTAGATTGCCTTTCATGTGGAGGGATGTGGACATCTGTTATAAGAGGAAGAGGAAAGCAATTATGTGGATCGTGATCGTTTTGCTGGCACTAGGGGAACAGCCCCATCACTTTTTCATATGATTGGCAAAAGGTTTCTTATATCATGTATTTATTTGCCCTGCCACTTTAAACACTATTGCATTGCATCTGCTCCCTTTTCCTTGTTGCTTCGTTGCATATGATAACCCATAGCTGGAGGCACATAAAGCCTTCCTAATGACACCTCCTTGTGATTTGATGATACAAACACATTAACTCCACATGTTGCTTGCATATTGTTTGGAAAAATTAAGTGCTGCTGTCTCTGATTTGGCAAGTAGTTCTGTTTCCTATCAAAGCTTTGGCTTAATCTGATCTAATTTAATCCGCAAATATTTGTGGAGCAATGAATTCTCCAGGTTTTTTCCTTTTGTCGGCATAAATACATACCTTGGGTGCGGGAGACATGCCTAATTTGAGATGTGAGAGGGCTGGGGTGGTGAAGCCTCAGCCACCTCTCCTAGAAGTCCTGTGTGTTTACAGCACAGGCTGGCCGTACAGACCACTGATTGGCAGGAAACAGGGCTGTCTCCAGCTCACTCTGCTCTACCGATGCAATCTGGACTTTTCAAGAAATGAGCTTGGCTTTAAATACAAACAGGCAAGTAGAAATGAATGAATATCGCAGTGGCCTCTGGCTCCCCCCTCTCTTTTGCTGCCCCATGTGCACAGGGCAACTCAGGGCTGCCCGCAGTGGGAGCAGTTTGGGGATGTCGGTGCGGTGAAACTGCCATGCCTTGGACTGCTCATTAGAGCAGGAGATGCGCTGTGGGATCACACCAAAGGGCGCCCAGTGCAGCAGCGTCTCTTCTACATGGGCCAACCAAGTGGCAGCCATGAGAAGCCCCCCCCCCCCGTCCTCCTCCTCCCATGGGACTGCATCACGCTGCAGAGGCATCCCAGTGGCACCCTTGCCAAGCTGCAGCCTCATTAGTTCTGACGACTCTTTATTCCAGCAAGTAATGCCAATTAAGACATTTCATTTCAAAGAAGGCTGTGCTTACCTATGCAACATCTGAAGCTTATTTCCCCATTGTCATTGCAGAGTGGTGCATCCTTTGTTCAAAATCTGTAGCTACAGGCTCTGGAACCATCAGGGTGGGATTACAGGGAAGTTGCAGATCAAAGAACATGGTAAATGCTTTGTAAAAAGAGCAAACAACTGAATCGGTGACTAGAATCGTCAAAGGCCCCAAAAAAAACCGCAGATAGACATCAATCCCATATACCAGTGGAAGGAAGGACGGAAGGACAGAAGGATGGCAGGAGAAAAATCATTGAGCAGGTGGCAGTATATATAAATTGCACAAATTTCATTTGTGTTTTTCATACATGTGTGTATGTTCATATGAGACCAAGTTGTAAGTTCAGTCTTCGTAATTTATTTCCACACATTTTCATTTTGATGTGTTTTTAAGGTTGCAGTTCTTGGAAATAAGTTCAATTGAGCACGACAGCGCTTATTTTAATCCATAGTTGGATTTTTCAAAAATGTTTGCTACATTATCATCTTATTTCTAATACATATTTACTGCAATTCAAGATATTGAAGACTAAATCGAGTTTTGAAGATCTGGGACTCTGGAAGCTCAATCCTGTAAATGCTGTGTGTGTGCGCGCGCACACACATGCCTGTGTGCGCAGGCACACACACATATGTGTGTGAATCATTGTGCAACATTTAATATATTCTGCAGTAATGTGTTGCCCTCAGAGAGATGAAGGCAGTCTTAGTGTGGAGATCTCATTTTAAAACGCACAAAGCCATGCAATGGGATAGAAGGAAATTGTGGAAGTTATGCCTCCCTGTTGATGCACATAACACACCTGCAGCCAGAGCTCATACCAGACTTGTACGGGGGCTCAGACAAGAAGCTCAGTGTGCCTTCTTAGCCCCATCTTGCTCCTAGAAATAGGGAGGAGGAGGGGGAGGGGGAGGGGGAGGGAAGGGGAAGGGGAAGGGGAAGCTATGTGCACAGGTGGGCGATCAGAGCCTTCATGTTTCCAGCAGCGGCCAACCTGACAATGGCGGATCGCGGCTGGACCCAGGTGCACTTTGGTGGGTGCTCCAGAGGGCTCTGCCAGACACTTTCCTGCCTTAGCAAATGCCACAGTGAGGAAGTGCCTGGAAGGGCTCTCTGGGTGCGGCTTTCAATCCTCCATTTGCCCAGGGGGGTCCTCAGAGTGGAGCAGGACAGGGGCTGCTCCAGAGGGCAGGCAGGCCGCCCAGCCAGGGGGCGGGCGAGCTTCCCGGAAAGCCGCATCCTCTGGAGGTCCTTCAGAGACCTGTCCATGCCAAGTGCCTGTCCCTGAGGGGTTCCTTCCTCAGAGCCACACACAGTGGGGTGACCCTGGCGATGGCCTGCGCCATGGACAAGCTCCCAGGACACCTCTTGAGTACTGCTGTGGCAAATACGCCCATGTGTCTCCCACATCAGATGTCAAGAGGACATGCACCAGTGCTGCCGTTCTGCACCTTTTAATCCAGCACTGGTGCAGATCTCAGAGCTGGTGGCTCCCCCATGGTGTCCCAACCCACCTTGGCTGCTCCAGCAGCCATAGCGTAACTTTTAGTCATCTGGTCTATGAACGGTGAGCCAAGCAGAAGCAGTAAACCTTGCGGAGAGAAAAAGAGAGGTGCAACTGAGTCAGATCTTGAAACCAGGCTGTGAGTGACAATGATAAAGGAGTCAGCCGCAGCCTGGTGGGGTGTTTCACATTGTTTCCATGGATCTCACAAATATATGCTGGGTCATTTCATCTTCTGCAGCACAAGTGTGAGTGAAGGAAGGGAAAGTGGTTATTGCTGAAAAGCAGTTTCTAGGAGAGAGAAATGACACTGCATTTATGCAGCCAAGATATTACCCAAGGAAGGAAGCGGGGAGGAAAGGCAGACCTTGTGCAGGCACTGCATTCCTGTTGCCACCCCGATTGTCACAGAACAAGATTGCCTTCCAGCTCGGCCATAATTGCCTGTTATAATCCGTATGTCCAGGGCAGTAAAGAATTGATTTGAATCATAAGCTGGCCCTGGTTTCTTCCAGCCAAGCTACCCTGTACAGAGCACAAGTGATTTATAAAAGGAGCACGCACAGAAAGTAAACAGTCCTGGAGACTCCTCATGGAAATTGTTTTCGGAATGTTCCACTCCTGTTTCCCACAGTATCTAGCACATTACAGTTCCTTGACAAGTCACCAATCCATATAAAAAGTAGGTCATTTACAGGTGAGCATAGTTGATGTTCAAAGAGGCCAGCTAATTGGCTTTTCCAGTATACTGACCATTTTGGAAGACACTAGGAGAGGGCTGAAAGAAATTAAAAATTCAAGGTGTGGGGGAGATCCTGGTCCACCCCTCTTGAGATACTGGCTGTGTGACAGGAGTGGTTCTATGCTGGCTGTTCCAGAAGAATTCCCAGTGATTTTCCCAAGACCTCTTGGAGAAGCTCAAGCCTTAGAAAGTCTGCCACTTTTGCAGACTGTAAGAATCCATAGTGGATGCAGCACCTAATCCTTAGAATAAGCAAATCATCCTCATGGAAAATAATCAAAAGCCTCCAATTGTACAGGGGCATTTCCTGGAGCTGCGTGCAAATAGCTTAAAAATGCCACACATTATTTATGGGCAAATAATTTTATTATCATTATAACACTGTATTTAGAATCTACCTTTCCTCCTCTTGAAAGGATCAAGAGTGGCTCATAAGGATCAATTCCACCCCACTGAATCCTCACAACAATCATCCTGTGAGGTAGATTAGGCTGAGCGTCCGTGACGTACCCAAAGCCACCCAGTGGGCTTCATGGCTGAGTGGGGACTAGAGCCCAAATCTCCCAAGTCCCATCCCATCAAGTTTCTCCAGGAAAATTTTCCAACGATTTTCCATTTGCCAATGATTCCTTGGAGATGGGACTGGGAGGCACAAGCAGTGGCCAATAGCACAAATTCCTTCCCAGAAAAAGTCCACTTGCCAGCGCCTGCCCATCCGCCCGCCCGCCCGCCCGCCCGCCCTTCCTTCCGTCCTTCCTTCCTTCCTTCCTTCCTTCCTTCCTTCCTTCCTTCCTTCCTTCCTTCCTGGTTGTTTACTTCTGCTGCCAAAAGAGGTGGCAGCAGGAGCCACCAAACCAGCAGCCTGGCCACCCTTTTGCAACTGCTTTAGGATCTTATTATCAAGTAACTTATAATCTGGAATCATCTATAGACTGGGTGGCTCACATATCATGATATTAACTGAAGTTTGCTAACTGCTGCATTACCTAGGATAAATATTTATTCAAGATGCATCAATGGATTCATTCAGCCTTCTAATTAAAGATTTTTCAGCAGACTTAAGGCCAAATTGATAAGTATTGGTTGTTTTTGAAAATTATTGTCTTGCTGATATCCTGCTCATGCAGTCTTTGATTACTTATATTTACACTTGCCACTGAAGACAATGGATGTTTGGCATCTTTTTTTTTTTTTTTTAGTTTTTAAGGTATTAGATATCCAGGTGTTGATTTTTCAATATACTCTCATATGTGTCCTTTATAGATCTGAGCATTATAAAATTTAGGTTTTACGAGTACATATTCATTTTGATGCATTTCTTTTCTGCATTGCTTTGAAAACTTGCACTATAATGTGTATAAGGGCCAATTTGGGACTCCAGGCAGGCTGGGTTTGTGCCTGAGTTTCTGCAGCAGTGGTCTACAGACAATGCTGTGCTTTCAGAAAACACTGTTTAATTTTACAAGCATGCCGCTTCCATTTTTCACTTTCCCAGGGCTACATTTTCAACAGCAGAAGACACCTCAGACTGCAGGGATCCAATTTTAATTATTATATTCATGTATCTTAGCGTAGGCATTTGCTGACTGTATACCTTGTTAAGGACTATCTTTGCTTTGCTGCTCTAATACCGTTTTGTGTTCTCCACAATGGCCCAGAAGTTAGAGTCAGCCTGGGGCATTGCGGAAGAACAATGGTGGCCAATGCATATGCAGAAATAATGGAGTCTATTCAGAAATCTGCAAACTGGACTTTCTCAGGGAAGAGCAGCCTTCTCCAGCCAGGCATCTTCCCGTTGTTTTGGACCAAAGTTCCCATCATCACTGGCCAGGGCAGATGGGACTTCAAATATCTTCAGGGCACCTGGTTGGGGAAACCAAGTTTGCAGCACAAGGAACACCCATTCTCAGTTCGACATGCCCGGCTGAGGTCTTTTCTGGGGATCAGGCGAACGTCTCTGAAGCATGCCGGTGTGAACTCCTCAGTTAGGTACCTCAAAGGGGCTGAAACAGTTCTAGATCCTGGAGGGAATTCTGTGCCATGGAATCTTTTGGTGGCTGCATTCGAGGTGGGTGGGGCCAAGGACAAATGGGGCGGGGCCAAAACCCCTGCCTAGTTTAGCCTGAAGCTCTGGCTGCAGGGACCTAAGCAGCACAGTAGCCTTTCAGTGCTGTGCAAGAAGGCCCACAGCCAGGAAATGAGGAAACGAGCAAACAATAAATGGTTGGGGGAAAGTGGGGTGGAGCCACTTCAGAGAAAAGCATGCTGTGAATCAGCATCACAGCTACAATGGATGGTCCCTCCAGGCAAGCGCGTTTAGCCATGCGTGCCTTTACCCACAGCCCAAATGAGATGGTTGCGGCAATCCTCTAATTCCTTGCTCTCCTTCCCATTTTTTAAAATATCCACTTAGGGAAAGCCTTGTCTCCCCGAGGGAATCCGGCTACTGTGGGAAACGGCACTGCGCTAGTCAGGCCTCTGGGCCGGCACTGGGCAGCTCTGGCTTAGGCTCATCTCTCTCTCTCTTGCAGGCTTTCCCTCACACACTGCTGCAAATATTTGGATTGCTGCTGCCCTCTGGTGGCAGCTTTGAATATGCAAGGGAGGAATGGGGAGCAGACCCCTTTGGGCATGACGCGTATACGGAAGTCCCCCCCTGCAAGCCACTCTGGAAAGATCAGGAGCTTTTAAACCACTTCATCTGTTTCAACAGGTGGGAATGCCTATTCCTACCAGGCCTGTCTTTGACTCGTCTTTAAAATAGTGAGCAGGAATGGCTCCATCCTGTGGCTGATTCTAGGGCGGACACTCAGCAGATGGAACTGAGTTGCTGGGGAAAGCAGGGCTAAAACCGATGGGGGGAAATGGCAGGGAAGCAGGCGGTAGCTAAGTTTCAGGAGAAATGCCCTGGTGTGGGGTGCAGGACCCTGAGCAGGGGAGCCCCATTCTCTGACCACAAATCACCTTGCTACACGCTCTCACCCACCAGAAAAGGCTGCAGAGTTGCAGGATGAAGAGCCTGACGTTCTGATATGCTTGCATGCCTGGTGCTGCAGCCCCGCCCCTTTCTGTCTTCAGCTCCGCCCATTCCTGGAATACCCTCCCCAGGGGCAACTCCAGAATGGTATCCAGCCCTCGGGCAGGAAGAAGTCTGACCTCCTGCTGTAAAGCTATGAGCTGTTCAACCGCAGAAGCGATTGCCTTTGGAGATGATGAGCAGTCTTTTGCTGAAGGCTCTTAAGGAAAGACTCGGATGCTGTTCGTCGGGGTAGCTGCAAGCGGGAGCAGGGAGCAGGGGCTGGATGAGATGGCCTCACGCTCCCTACCCATGCTCAAGTTCTCCAGGTCTGCTTCTGTTTCTAAAACATTCCTTGGAGTGATGAAAATTACTAACTGCCTGCAAGAGGGAGATTTCTCACTTTTTAACAAGGTGATACCTTGTCCCTTTTGACTGCTAGGAACGGGATAGCAATTTCATCAAAGCACTGGACAAAAATTCTCCCGACACTGGTCCATTTGCTGTATCTTTAAGGAGCACGTTTAACTGAGCTTATGTATCATTTCATTTTCCAATTGTATACATTAACATCAGTGTAGTGGTTGCTTAGCAAATGCCAGGGGGAAAAGAGAATAGGTTCCCAAGGGCCTTCAGTAATGTTCATTCAGAAAAAATCTCAGTAGGGAAGTGGGCTTTTATTGCCTGCATTGTAACTAATTCATACTATTGATTTTCTGGAGCAAGTAGCCAGTGTAGGCAGCTCTTTTCTCAGCTAGGGATGTCAAAGAAATCCACGACAGATTCACATGAGTGGAGACTTCTATGAATCCAAACTGCGGATTTCTCCGTAGACTCACCAGCCTTTTGAGTCACACTGAATCTGGAGACCAGCATAACATTTTTTAATTGGAGGGTGTGTGTGTGTGCGTGCACGCAAATACGCACTTATGCAAGCGGAACAAAACTCTTGCACATCCCCAAAATAAAATCCAATTCTGCCAATGGCAGATGATAGAATGAAGGATGCCTGACTATCCATGAAAGCCAGCGATTTTGTAAACTCTGTACATCCTTAGTCTTGGCTGCTGTTCTGATTCTGCGGATGGCCAGATGAAGATGTACAACTTTGCTGATTCATTGCTGAGGACTCCAAAACCAGAAGTGTAGCAGCTTAGCCTCCCTCTTGACCACATATTCCCCTTTCCTCTGGCCAGCTGGCTAAGAATTGCATCCAAGCTTTCTTGTGACCAAGCAGCATAGTTTATGCCAGCTTGTTTTGACCTGGCTATCAAGTCCTCAGGCTCTGAGAGGGATATTATATTTGAAGGCCTTCAGAAACTCATTCCTTATCCAAGGGCCTGCTTTGAGCTCTTTCCCCAACAACGGGGTCTTGGCCAGTCACATCTGGAATGCCATTGACTCCTGTATGTTCATGCATATGTCTTACATGTGCAGTCCTCTCAGATTGAAACTACGTGGCTACATGATTATTGCGTGGGTGAGTTTTACATCAACAGACAGATGATTATCTCCCACTTTCAACACTGAACAAGAGCAGGAACAGGAGAACAGGGATCCAAAAATGTATTCCAAATTCCAGAATTTGCATTTGTGTTTTTAAAATATGTACTTTGAAAAAAAAATCAGGCTTTATAAATGTGCATTTTTGCAGAAATGTGCATTTTCACACCTTATGGAAGAAAAGTGAGGATTCTGGTGCATGCATTTTTTTAAAGAATGTGCATTTCCCCCATTTGAAATGTACACTTTTCCCATACAGCTGCAATAGGGAAAAAAGAGTTCAGTCAAACATGCCAAAGCAGGCAAGTCAAGTAGCTTGGGGAGGTGGCTTTGCTCTGCAAAACGAATTAGAGGAGAAAAGTTGAGCTACCTCTCCTTCTCTCCCTACCTGTCAAGTGGCTGCTGACCCATTGTCAAAAAGAATTTAACTTAGAGCAATTGTTTCCAGACATGCAGCAGCTAAACACACAAGTCAGCATAGGCCTGGTTTACATGACTCCTTTATCCTCTTTCATCATCAATGCATTTAAACAGAAATACGGTTGACGGGTG
Source organism: Varanus komodoensis (assembly GCF_004798865.1). Classification (NCBI taxonomy): domain Eukaryota; kingdom Metazoa; phylum Chordata; class Lepidosauria; order Squamata; family Varanidae; genus Varanus; species Varanus komodoensis. The sequence continues at coordinate 26,307,962 of NW_025336480.1, read as the reverse complement.
AGTTCAAGGCCCTTTTCTGCTTTCTCTCTCTCTCCTAATGGTTCCTTATCTTAATACAGGCCTTGGGTGGGCAAACGCTTCAAATAGAGTCAGTCCTCCAAAAGCCCTTCAGCTAGAGGGCTGCCTTGTACAAAGCAGAGCATAAGTAGCAGGATACACACTAGACCAAGAGTTGGACCTGTGGACTCTCCTGGATGAGGTCCTCCTTGTTTTTGCTCCTTAACATTTAACATGTTTACATAAACCCTCTGGGTAGGGTCATACAGCATTTGGGAGTGTGTTGCCCTCATGCTGATGATAACAGAGATCCTCTTCTACTTTTCATTTTCTTCTGGTGAGGTAATCTATGGGTTAGTGCCTGACTCTAACAAAGGATTGAATAAGAGCTAAATAAACAGAAGTTCAATCCAGAAAGGACTGAGATACTGGTAGCAGGAGGTTCTCCTGACTGGATGGAGGGTGTTCATCCCATTTGAGATGGGAATATGCTCCCACTGAGGTGATGGGTTTGAGTTTGTGGGTTCTCCTTGAGCCATCTGTCAGCTGAGGCTCCGGAGGCCACAGAGGCATGGGATGCCTTGTAAATCTTTGGCTGGTGGCTCATCTATATTTCTATGTGGACCGGGATACCCGGCTTCAGTAGTCTATGCTCTAGTAATCGCCAAGCCACATTACTCCAATGCGCTCCTTATGAGTTGCGCAAGCAGCCGTTTTGAAACAGCTGCTTGTGCAAAATGCAGCAGCCAGACTAATGATGGGGGGCAGGAGGTTCAAGTACATGGCACACAACGCCAGAGCACAATACCGGATCCCAAGGCACATCTCTCCCTGAAATTGGACCAGGCACTCCAACCAGCACCAGAGGCCTTCCTCTGAGCACCTCCTCCCACAGAGACTCAGAAGGTAACAAACCAGGGAGATGCTCTTCCCACTGATGTACACCTGGCACCAACACCATTATCTTTCCAGCCCCAGATTAAAACTGCCCTCTATTCCCAGGGATTTGATGGCATACGCCAGACATTTAGGACAGTGGCTTCTTTCTGGTCCTGTCTCCTTCGGTAACCCTTTTAGCTGTTGGAATAGTATGGGGGAGATTTTATATTATGTTTCTATTTTCTTGCTTTGTGGCTCGTATTTCTGTGACCTACCCAGAGGGCTTCGGCCATTAGGCAGTGCAGAAACTAAATTTGCAGCAGCGTCAACAAACAAGACCCCAGCCACCGATGTGTCTTTCATTCTTCCACTCCAGTGCACCCCATCCAGCTTCCTTGACCATGGTTTGGTGAGATGTCTGAATTTAGCCATTGGTCTGAGGGGCCAGCCGGGGGCTGGGGGCGCCTGTAAGCGACTTGTCTTGCCTTTGGGAAGGGCTGGACCAGCATCTAGTTGCTGCATTGCCCTGGAGTCCCCTTTTGCCTCCCATTTCCACACGCAGCGTTCCCTGCCGCTGTCTGCTCTGCAGCCTAGCTGCTGGGTTTGGCCCCAGCGTGGCACACGTGAGGTGCTCCATCGGTTGCACCAGGAGGTGGCCACCCGCCCCATAATGGGCCATCTCAAGTTTCTTCGGTACCTTTCTTAGCTGAAACTCAGGCTGAAGGGTTCAGTCCTTGGCAGGATGCCGTTGTGAGCATTGACTGATTTAGTAACGTCCGAGGATGAGAAAGAGGGTGCTGCTGATCTTTGAAGGAATGCCATCTTGATTTAAACCTTGGTGGATTTCAGCCCTCCTCCCATACTGCAGCAGATCTTTTGCTGCTTTGCTCCAGCACTTGCTTTGCATCAGCTCTGGGTGGCTTGTAGCTGCTTTGGCTGCTTAAGGGGAGATACCATGCTGTTTACCCTGAATTTCTGCTATCTCGGACACCGAGAGTATAGAAATGGCACATGAGATGAGAGGATTTAAAAAACCAAGCCAGCCAAAAGCCACCCTGTCATCATCATCTGAGCAGAGAAATGAGGAACCAGAGTCAAGTACGGCAAAAAGAAATACAAAAATAGCATCATGGAAGGAGAGGAAAACAGCAATCACTTTTTCTACTAGCTGAGTAGCTAAACGGCAAAAGGAGAGATGCTTACAAGGTCTCGGTGTCCCTTGAATCCTCCCTGAAAATTCCTCTAAATAAAGTAAACACGTCTTTCTGATAGCCTTAGCTTTAAGCTGGAGGCCGGTACCTTTCCTCCCTAATCATGTCTTCTCTTGATTTGCCATTTTTCTTGGCAGTGTCGCATGACTGCCTTGGCTTCCTTGCTCTCCACAAGCCAGTCGCTCGTTGGTGTGTTTCCCATTCTCTCCATGCTGTGCAGGGAGTTTGGCCCTTCCCATTTCTTGGAATGGAGCATCCCTGAGGCTGTGCCGTTCCACAGTAACTCCAAGCTGCCAGCAGATGAAGGGGGAGACGACACCTTGGCGGGTAGCAGGAAAGGGGATCAGTGGCACACTGGCACCCGTGGGCATCACATTGCCTGCCCCTGGTCCAGCAGGTGGCCTGGGGTTTAACAAAATGATGAAAATGGTTCCTGGGGCCTGAATGAGCCATTTACCTGCAAGGGGGACCTTGCAGGGCAGGGTGCCAGAAACAGGACCTTTTTGCTGTCTGAATGCAGGCTAGCTCACTAGTTCTGATACAGGGTCAGTGGTCATGCTGTCTCTTTACAGGAGTGTATTCAGCTTAAGAAGATTCTTGGTCCATCTGGCCCAGTTTTGTCAACACTGACTGGCAGCAGTGACCCTCTGGGGTTGACTCCCTGGAGTCTTTCCCATCGCTTCCTGGAGATACCAGGAATTGAACTCAGAACCTTCTGCATGCAAAACGGATGCTGCACCACTCAGCCACCACCCGTCTTCTCTGCAGGCTGCTTTGACAACTCAATAAGATCACCATAAGGGAACTCCAGGCAAGGATTTTAATGAGACGTACGCATTCATCATGTCTTGCTCGTGCAGGTCTGTGGACATTCCAGACATCACTGTCATTCAGTTATAATACGCTTGTGTTTGCACACACTGCTGCTTCTTTTTTTTCTTACATTTCCCCGCTCCCCCCCCCCCCCCAAAAAAAAAAATCTGCTATGGAAGTATGAGCAATGCAATTTGTGTGCAAGCATGAAAAGGAAAGTGTGTGATTGAGGCATAGAGTTAGGTGATGTTCTGGGAGAAGACAAATGATATTTATGGGACTCTCCACCTCTCAGGTGCTTTCCAATTTCAGTGCTAGCTGACGTACAGGGTAAATCAAGCCAGTTTCCAGCATACCTGTGAAATTGACCAGGCTGGTTTCTCTCATTCTCTCCAGCTGTGAAATTGACTCGCACAGAAATTAGGGCAGTTTCTGGTGAAATGGATGGGATTTACAGTTCAGTGCATAACCGTATTTGCTCAGACACCATCAAACAAGGGTGGAAAATCAAGTCAGCAACCAGGTTCACAGCAGAGTGTGTGTCCTGGGTGGTTTGTGGGCTGCCCCAGCCACCGATCCTGGCCAGGTTTGCATGGGGGTGTAATTGGAGAAATGAGCTGGCATGTGACTGCCACATGTGGGGGTGGCCAGCAAGCCCGCGATGGCTTATTAACAACCCTTCTCTCATGGAGAGTGTCCCAGCAAATTTTCTGGCTAGGTTGTGGAAGGGACTAGATCAGTCTGCCTGCGTGGATCCAGCTGTAAAATTAACTAGACTACAGACTGAGCTTCCTTAGCTGAAATTTGTAGAATTTGCAGCTCAATCTAGCTTTCCAAAGTGAGCGTTCCAGCACTTCCCGTGCGATTTTTTACTGCTTGGGGAAGGAAGTTGACAGCATGTAACAATATGCACGTGTGTTCGAACACGTAACATGCACATGCAGTGATCTTCTTTTACCTCCATTTGTTTCTGTTGTAGAATCACTTTTTGTGGCAGCATTAGTGAAAGTGTATGTATTGCACCTGCCCCGTCTTCATCTGGTCCTTCTTGCCGCCACCACTGACTGGGTTAAAGCTAGAGGCGGGCGAACAAGCAATAGCAAGGAGGAGGAGAAAGCCAGTGGGCCTATTCTCAGGTGTGAGACCTTTGACAGGTGGCCAACTATGCCTACCATAATGGCAGCCCTGGTTGCCAACCCACTGCACCCATCAGCCACCTCCCACACTCTGTAAAATCTCCTCTCGAGAGGAGGGGGACAGTAGGTAGATCTCCATATTTTGGCCTTCACCTCCCACAAGTCCATGCCAGTGTGGCCAATGGTCAGGAATTCTGGGGGATGAAGTCCAAAGAGCCTGCAGAACTACCTTCTGCCCAACCTCTGCTCTACAGGTTCTCCTGAGGATCAGGCCCAGGTGTTTGGCAAGTGTCAGGACTTCAGAGAGCAATTGATTACACACAGAGAGATGTGCTTTCAGGTCAGGCCACAGGACCTTCGAGCCTAGCCCTGTTATTCCACCCTGCCTGTATGAACTGTTTTATTTGGCAGAGACTAGTGAAGCTTGGCAGAACCTAGGATGCAACCTTATTTGGATCATACCATTCATTTCAGTGTTGCTTATTCCACTAATAAGCCATGGCTCTCCATGGTTTTAGACAGTGGTTTTGTTCCTCCACCCTACCCCTACCTGGGAAGCCTGGAAGTTAAATGGGCCACCAGTAAGAAGACCATGTGCCTCACGCCTCTGTGATAAGAAAGGATGCTGTCAGTGGAAAGGGCAGGCATGCCACATTCATGATGGATTGTGGTGGGGGGGGGGATAAAACAGAGGGAGAGTCCCTCAAGTCAGGCAGAAAATGGTCCACTCCATTGAAACTACCCCTCTGAAATGTGTCCTCTTCTCCTGGGAATCCTGGAAAGAAATTTGACTAGCGAAACACCAGGTCTCAAGCCCTGATATCTGGCAATCCCCCATTACTGCGATTTGTTTGTGCTGCTCATTAAGGACTTTCTATGTTTCTGGTATAGACTCCCCCACCCCCCGGCCTGGTTTTGCTAAGTAGCCTCCCCTGCCAAATATTCGTCATTAACATGCTATGCTAAAGACTGTTGGGACTGAAAAGAAGCAAGTGTAACAGCTAACATCATGGCGTGAGTCTTTTGAAGTATCAGTATTCCACACATGGTATTTTATTCAGCAGGCTTAAGTACCTTAACTGCTTTCATTGGGGTAAGTAGCAGGTCGTACAGGGGAAGTTTGCTTAGAATAATAGATGCAGTAAATGTGCCATGGATCAGATAGATTTTGTTCCCAGTGTTCAATAAACAAGCACAGCCCAAACTTATAATCAGAGGTTATAAGTGGATCTGAAGAAGACACTGGAGGCAGACTGGGGTGGAAGATGCCTGGCTGAAAGATTTAGGGATGGCCATGAGTTGTCCATGCTGAGCTTTCCAAATTGTGGCTTCTGGAGGCCAAGGTCCTGCAGGGGAAGCCAACTACATTTCGTGTCAGCAGAGTCAGGTCAGCAGAGTCGGGTCACAGGAGAAAAGTTCAGTTTACAGTCTGATCAAAGGCGATCAGTTCAGGCATGACAAGCAAGGCCAGGGCAGAATGAAACAGGACCTTGGAAAGCTCTGAACAGACTAGGTTAAGAGCGCAGGCTTGGGACTCAGGCAATCAGGGTTCCAGTCCCTGTTCGGCCATGGGCCCAACTGGGTAACTTTGGACCAGTAGCAGATTTTCAGCCTGACCTACCTCACAGGGTTGTTGTTGTGTGGAGAAGACTTGTGGGGGGGGGGAGAATGAGGTAAGCCACTCTGAGTTCTTTGTAAGGGAGAAAGGCAGGATATAAATTTAATAAAGGGATAGAGAAATAAGCAGGTGCTGCTGGATGAACCCCATCCTACAGAGAGCATAAAGGGATGTTGCCTGAGCAAGCAGCTGAGACCATATTACCTGCTTTGGTGATTACTGTGTGTGTGTGTGTGTACATGCATGTACACATCCAGGCTGGGAAGAAAAAGTGATTCAACCAAAAATGTATTACTGTTGCCAGCACTTTAAGGAAAAGCAGACTTGTGAAGTGGCTTTCCCCAAGCTTTGTTTCTCCAAATCATTTTACTGATTCTCAGAATGTTTACTCAATAGTCAGTCCCAATTAATACAACTGGGCTTATTTCTGATTAGGCAAGCACAGGATAGCACCACCCTCCTGATTTTTCCCTTTCCCTGCACCACTAAATGACAACATACCTTTTAAACTTTTGCATCTGCTTTCCTATAAAACATACGCATGCTGGAAGCTTTCAAGACATTCTTATTAAAAGAAAAAAGAATCCAAATGCAAGAAAAAGTTCTGCCAGTAGATCCAAGTTTTACAACAACAGTGGCATGTAACAGTACGCTGTGAGTATATCATTTTAACATGCTTTTCTGTGAGGCAATAGATCTGTCTCTGGGCTTCAGACTGCAGCCAGACGCCTAAGACGGAAGGATCCTTCCTACACAAGCCACCTCCCCTGATAAAGTAAGTCGGTGAGGTGGGTGATAGCCAGATCTTTCCCCTGACCTGCTAGATGTCTAGGCAGAGGTGTGCATGTGTGGCTGGGTGCTATCGGGGAGTCGTAAGACCCCACCATATTTTTGTATTTCATCAAGAAAAGGTTGCCCACTTGTGCCTTAGGCTGTAAAGACCTCGTTCCTTTCTGACTTTGATCACACACCCCAGCTATAAACTTGGGCTGCAGTTCTTCATAGCTATCACTGCAGCGCATTTATACCCCGTCTTTCTTCTTGCAAGGCGGCCAAGGTGGCTCACACGGCCCTCTTCCATTTCATTGTCACAACAGGCAGAAATGTTAGGCTGAGAGGGAGTGACTGGCACCAAGTTATCCGGTGAGCTTCATGGCCAAACGAGGACTCAAACCAGACCTCGCAGGTCCCCCGCCCAGCACTCTCAGGACCACCCCACGCTGGCTCTCTGCCCTCCTGCCCAGGAAACAGCCCAGTGAACTCAGCAGGACTTTCTTCAAAATTGAAAATTACTGTTATTTACATGATTTATTTATTTAGGACATTTATAGGCTGTACATCGCTGTCGTCTCCGGACGGCTTACAATATAATATAATCTAAATCCTAAACAAAATAAATTCATTATTTACATGGCTGCAACGGAGAAGTTCTGGGACTTGACTAGTCCCATGACCAGGAACAGAGGACACGATTGTAACATTTACAGCAACGATTAGTGGCATTTAGGAAACAGTGGCTACGAGATGATTTGCATTTTTCTTTAATGCATTGTAATTCAATCTAATGTGAGGGTAGATGATTTTGTACCATAAGTACTAAAAATGCAAATGCTGGTGATAGTGAAGCCTCTCTGAGAGAAGGACAAAGCATTGCTTTTGTTTATAGTGCTGAAAAGTGGAACGCTGCCTTGCACCGAGCTGGATTGCCAGGCTGCTCAGGGCAGGGGCTGAACCTCATACAGGGGAGCTGTCGGGCTGCAGAGATCCCCTGTAAGAGGCTTTGGAGGGAGGGGCCAAACAATGCCGGCACGCTGCACCTGCCAGGATCGAAGCCTTAGGAGAGACGAGTCAACTTGACGAGCAGAGGAAATGTGAAGGCCAGGACTGAAGAAAGCAGGGCAGGGCCAGGAGAAGTGGGTGGCCAGCTCAGGAACCCAGTCGGCCACATTGTGACCCGGGAAGTTGGGATGTGACTTGAGCCTCAGGGGCCACACTCCAGGATCTGGCCCAGTGCTGTCTGGCCAACAGAAGCTCTTCAGAAAAAGGCCTTTCCAGGCCTACCTGGACAGGCCTTGGACTGAACCTGGGGCCTCCTGCACACCGGACGCGTGTGCTGACCCTGAGCCTCAGCCCCCGCGCTGCTCTGCTTTGTTTCCCCCCTTTCTCGCTTGCTTTCTGCCTGCCCGGGGCAGTGTCTCCCCTGCTCTTCTCCCGATGGTGCGAACTCCCTTCCTCATCCCACAGTTCAATGGCTCTGCTTCTCAAATGCAGCAATGATGCCTCGGCAGTGTGCCACCTCCTCCGAACAGAGACGCCGTCGCCTTCCTCCCACTCCCACAAGTTGCTTCCTGAGACGTTTATTGACAGCAGAGAACGGGAGAAACTGGGGCAAAGCCAGGCGCTACAGAGCAGCCATGCTAATGGAGGCAGGTCTGCACATTCATCCACCAGGCAAATGCCCGTGGTTTTCCATCAGCGCAGTTCTCTCATGCAAGCCAAGATGCTCTGTGGCTTAAGATCAGTAAGAATAAGCACATACTTGGGCTTGATGCATCGGCGGTTTGCAGGGTGACTGAATCCACCCACCCAGCCTTATTTTGCTCACGGACTGTGACTTTGTAGCTGCTCCTCTTGCATCCCCGGAAAGGCTGGTCTTCAGCAATGGACCAGGAACCCCATGTAGGTGTTGCTCTCTAACTGCAGGTAAGACTTCACCTGGCCAGGCTAGAGTGGCGTGGAGCACCGTGTAACCACCCACGGGCTCATTGCTTTGATACTTCACTGGCCTTCAAGGTCAGAGTCAGGCCCCAGTCATGGGATGGAAAGTTCTCAGCTGTTCATCCTCCCCTGTGCAGTTTAGGAACGCTGCACCAACCAGCCTGTGACAGGACAGCAGATCCTCAAGAGTCGCCAGGGGCTTGGGCATGACGAGAATGAGCTTGGAAGCACCGCTTTGAGGCTGCACAATAGGAAGGGCCCTAATTAGGTAATGGATGTGGCAGATTTAGGCATTTCTTTCTCCAGCCTGCAGTGCTGTCACCAAAGGTAGCCCCGATTCTTTTATTCCTTTACTCCATGTCCCTATGAAAGGCATGGTCTCTGACTGAAGAGCTGCGTGGGCTTCCTTCCATGTCAGCCAAGTAATCCAGAGTCTCCCCACAGGTGATTTGCTTGTGTTTGTTATTCTGGGCTTGGCAGTCAAGGGGGATGATGCTGAACTCCTATTCCCTAAACCTCAAGAGTGTTTGAGAGTCCCCAGGGCCAGGCCTAACGGGGTAGAATGGGTGGTGGCAGCCTACCTTGGCAATGCTTGTCCCCTTCTACATTCCTGGGATGAGGGATGCCCATCCCTCCTGTCACAGGGACCCACAGGTGGTGGGCTCTGCCACCCTAGAGGCATTCAGAAAGAAACTGGACAGGCATCTGAGTGGGACGGTGTAATGTGGTGACCTGCAACAGCAGGGGGTTGGACTCCAAGGCCTTCATGGCCTCTTCCAACTCTACTGTTCTATGATTCTGTAGGCCTGGTGGGGCACACCTCCTGTGTGCAGAAGGTCCCAGGGTATCTCCAGGCAAAAAGATCGCGTGGCAAAGGCCAAAGGCTGCCTAGTCCAGCATTCTGTGCCTACAGTGGCCCCCCAGATGCCCCAGTGGGAAGCCCTCTGAGCAGGGTAATACCAGGCTAGGTGGACAAAGGTCTGACCTGGTACAAGGCAGGCTCTTACTGGTCCTATTTGTCCAAAGCAGAACTTTGGACGCCCCAGGTTATTTATTTGATTCATTCATAGCTCGCCTTTCGGCCAAACAATGGCGCTTAAGGCTTCTGGCAGAAACTCAAGATTAATAATATCTTGTTTAAAACATAGCCTAAAATGAATAAATTAAACACACTGCAATAGTAACAGAAGAAACAAGCAGCACCTATTTATGTATTTAAGACATTTGCATGCTGCCCAGTAGTGCCACAGGAGCACCAACCGTGTCAGCCGGATATTCCCCCAAAGCCCTTTGGAAGCCATCAGGATCCATCAGACTCTGAGGGTGGATCATGCCAATGGATCCCCCACCCTCGCAAAGGGGGAAAGAAGGCGACAGCCTAAAGGAAAAACCATGAGCAACAGACCAGCTTAGATGCCAATGGCCTCCTTGAATAAACACATCTTTTGCTGACAGGAGAAGGACAACAGAGAGGGGCCGATTTAGCATCCCTCAGCAAGGCCTTCCAGAGGCCAGAGTAGCCATGAAGAAGGCCCTTCCTGAAGTCCCCACCTAACATGCCTCTGATGGCACCAGCTCCCCCAAAGGTCTTGGAAGCCCAGCAGGCTCACCTGGGAGAAAGCAGTCCTGAGTTGACTGGGTTCCAAGCCACTTCGGGCTCTCTCTCTCTAGATATATATCTATATCATAAACATCATTTTGAATTGCAAAGCACCGGTTGGTTAGTGAACAAAGTGCCTACAAAGATGCCATCTTCCAAAACGTTGTTATGGTTTGATGTGCAATTCCATTCATGTTATTCCCGAGAAAGAGGCAGCAGCCGAGTGAGGAAGAGGAGCGTCTGTTGAAGGTTAAGATAAGGAAGAGCCAGCAGATGCTGGTGGAGGGACACAGAGATAAGAGGAAGTCGTGTGTCTCTGATAAGCTGCAGAGCAGAAACGATCCCGAAAATGTGAGCTCACAGAGGCTGGGGTGTGGGGGACGGGAATGCTTTGTATGCCATCCGCCTCCATAGATCCTTTTGCAGCAGACAGGGCTAATTGAGGGCAAGGACTTGGGCGCAGTGCTGCGCCGGGAAGCTGAAGCACATGAAAGGGAAAGGCAGTGGCACAATCTGTGCGCAGGCCCGGCAACTGTCGCTCTTCAGGCTGCCCTCAAAGCTGCCCGGACTCTTCAAAGGTTGCACTGCGCAAGTCTTTGGTGTGGGGGTGGGGCAGGGCATCCCTCTGAGTTATGGCTTTATGGCAGGGCTCGGATGCTGAGCCGCGCCTTCAGCTGGGAGGTTAATAATGGCTGAGCTGATTACAGAGGTCCCTTGTTTGGTCAGTCACTTGGGACGGACAGACATGCTGTGCTGTCAAATTCATATTTGCCAGTTAATTGGAAAGGCGGGTGGAGGCATTAACAGGGGAGTATCACTGTCCGTCCATCTTTCCTTGGCTGGGGAATCAAGGGCCACTGGGCTGCTGCACCCCCTGCCTTTCAGGAAGAACACCAGGGCAAGAGGAAGCCAAACTGGCTCGAGACATCTGCCAAAGAAGGAACAGCTGCAAGGAACTTCTTCTCAGCCTTCCCTGCCAGAAAGCATGCTGCCACCAAATGTAGCACAAAGAACTGGGGTCCGAGGCTTGCTTCTTTCCTCCTCCCTCATAATCCCCTTTCCTCGCCTGCAGTACCTTTTAGACTGCAAGTTTGAGGAAAGAGATTGCCTCATCTCTGGGACTCCCCCTCCTTTTTTTTTTTTTTTTTGACTGAAACGTGAGTGAAGGGTGGATTTAAAAACACTGAAAATAAAGTGGGAGAGTTGCTTTATCCACCCTGCCACCTGTTGAGTCTCCCCTGAAACTCCTCCCTTTGCTGGCGTCCAGCTGCCTGGAGGAAAACTGGAGAAAACACAAGCGACAGTCAGAGATGGAAATAAAGCAGCCCCTTCTTCATCCTTCTCTGCAAATGCCGTTTGCTTAGGAGAAAATTCTTGGAATCCTGGGCATGCCAACAGCTGCTGCGGATACCCGCCTTTGCCTTGGGTCATGGGCACAAATAACTACAACCACCCCTACTGTCAGAACTTCCAGACTGAGGGAAGTAGATTTAGGGACAATGGATTCTTCTTATATTTTGAAGGATGCTTAACAACTCCCTGCCCCACTTTTTGGGGGAATTGTTAATTGGCCTTCTGAAAGGAGGAACTGAATTTTTGCTCAGGAGGCTTTTAGTAAAAGTTCTCTGTCCCCAGGCAGCATGCACAACAGTGCTGAAGAATCCCAAACCCTCACAGATGACAGCCCGTGTGATGTGGTGGTGAAGAGCCCATGGTCTGGGTGACTTCAGGCCAGTCGCAGACTCTCACAGGGTTGTTGATGTGGGGATAAGACTGAGAGCAGCAGGAGGAGAATGATGCAAGCTGCTTTGAGATTTTTGTAAGAAAGGTGGGATATAAAGGTAATAAACACATAAATAAGAGTAAATGGCTTCAGAGCAGTTTTGTGACTGAGAGCTAGTCTGGCCTAGCAGTTCAGGATGGGAGAGAGCAAGGTGCATATCCCTACCCAGTCATGAAGCTGCCACTGGGTGACCTGGGGCCGGTCACCATGTCTCAGCCAAGCCAGCCTTGCAGGGTTGTTGTGACCAGCACCTTTTAAAGTTCCTGGGTTCTGCTCTGCCAGTGGAAGCGCTCCTTCCCTCTGGGAATGGACTCTGATGCAGCGGAGGTGTCCACTGCAGGAGGAGAGAGAGGAGTCCATTTCCCCCACATTCTTCTGCTGTGCAGCCTACTGGGCCACTTCCCCCAACACACCCTTTTTCTTGCACACTTATTGCAGACAAATGGGAAGAGACAGGCTTGGATTTAGCAGCAGAGGCGTGTGAGACTTCCCCTGGTTGATTGTCGTAAATTCTTTGTTCAGAAACAAGCCACCTGCATTTGTGGGGAAAGCTTCTGCCTGTGAACTTGGGAGTGGCTGCTAGCCAGAGTTGGACAACCACCAGGCTAAATGGGCCAATGACCCAACTTAATACAACAACTTATTTTTATAAGTTATCCAAGGGAGTGCAATTCTAATGTACTTGGCTCCTTGAGCTTCTTCCAAAGGAAATGCCAACATATGTCCCTGACCCAAAGAGGAAACAGTGCAGCTATTTCAGCCAAGTTTTCCCACACACACTTGAAAGGCTGCTGCAGCTCAGCCCTTCTGCCGTGCAAAGCTCATTGCCCTTGTGCGAAGCTCCTTTGAACCCATTCTTCAACACTGATCTGAAGCCAGAGGAATCAAGCAGGTAAGCGAACATGATGGTCACAGCCTGTTGGGCATGTGTTGTGTACATGGATGGCTTTGGTGGAACAGGTGAATTGCTTAAAACCTAACATGCAACCATGGTACAGCCGCCACTGCTGTGGAAGAGCACCAATGTATGGGAAACATCCAACCATAAGGGAAAAGTTATAAAAGATGATGATGATGAATAATTTCATTTCTATACCACCCCACAGCTGAAGCTTTCTGTACAGTCCATAAAACAGACAATAAAATCTATAAAATCAGAAATACATAAAAAGTTTAAAACAGCTAAAACTAAATAAGAGCAAAGAAAGATCAGTAAAACGCCTGGGATGGGCAGTCCCCTCAAGCCCTGGGGATCCAGATGAGCCTTTTAAAGCCTTGGCAGAAAGGACTGTCTACCCTGGCATCAAAAAGATGAGACATTTGCCGCCAGTCGGGCTGCAGTGGGGAGGTTGCTCCATAAGTGTGAAGGGAGGGGCACCACAGAGAGGGTCCCCCCCCCTTGTTGCCACCCTCCATGCCTCCCAGGGGGTCAGCACTTGGAGAAAGGTCCAGAGGTGGAGCATAGTGTCCAAGTAGGCCATAATTGGGAGAGCAACAGATATGGGGTCTAAGCTATGTAAGTCTTGATGGGTTAAACCGAGCACCTTGAATTGGTGCCAGAGGCAGGCAGGCAGCAATGCAAGTGGCCAGAACCAGCCTTATGTGTCTGGACCCAGTTATTTATTTGGCTACCTCATTTTGCACCAGCTGCAACTTCTGCACCGTCTTCAAGGGCAGCCTCATGTTGAGTGCATTGCAGTAGCCTAACTTAGAAATTACCAGAGCATAAACTGCTACTGAGCTGGGCTATCCCTGTCCAGGTGGGGTGTAGCGGGCCACCAGCTGAAGTAGATGGTCCTCTAAGCCACTGAGGTCACCTGAGCCTCAAAGGACAAGGAAGGATCAAGGGGCACCCCCAAGCTATGGACCTGCTCCTTTGGGGGAGTGCAGCCCCACCCAGAAGAGGTCGACCTCCCCACACCTGGTGATAAAGATGAGATATAAGTTGTAACTGAGCATGAATGTTTATGAAGGAAGAGGCAGCAGAGGAGGGCTTGAGAGCTGGTGTAACAGAGTGGCTAAGAGCAATCCTGTACAGAGTTTGCTGGGATTAAACTTGGTGGAGTCATGATCTCTGAAACACGTATCACAGTATATGAAACTGAGCTCCACTTCAGCTCTTGCCTTGAACATAACCACTCTATGAGACCATTTTCAGTCTCTGCCCCTCATCACAAGCGGATCCACCTCAAAGCATTGTTTGAAGTCATGCAACCAAACCACAGCAGGTTCAGACAGTCCACCAGACCATGGTTTAGAGACTGGGAAACAAGCCAGCCATTAATGTGGTTGCTTCACCCACAGCTGAGTTCTAACCATAAACTCATTGTGGCATTTGAATTGGAACGCCGTACATATTACTTGCCCCCTAGCCCAAATTGATGGGAAAGTCTTGCATTTATGCCTCCAGTTGTTAAACACCTAGAGCCTGCCTTATCATCCTAGGCTGCAAGCGGCCAACATAATACCGATCAATGCTGTTGTCAAACACATGTTTATTCACGCACACCCTTTATAACCTGAATATAAGCAGAGAACAGAAAAAAGCTTGATCTGTTACATCCCAGAAGAGAGATGAAAAGAAGTCGTCAGTGTCTTCGTAAATGTTGCCCTTCAGCCTGAGAAGAGCTCCGGTTGTCTTGGCCAGGCTGAGTAAGTCATCACATCCCAGAGCTGTGATGGCTGTAAATATGTTTTGCTGCCCTGTCCTGCTGTGCCTGGTTCAAGCTCAGTCCTAAAGCAGTCATTGGGATGAATAAATTCATGTCAAAAGCAGGCAGGAGCCAGAAGCTCAGGGAAACACTCCAATCCACACTCCATCAAAGGAAGAGAGTCTGAAAAGGAATCCAGAGTTACCAGCAAAAGACATTGTTCTAACAGGACTATAAGGTGCTAGTCCAGCCACAGGAGTTCTGAGCCCCACTCCAAGACTCACCTGCAGCACATCCAAGACTTCTGGAAATAGTCCTCCTCATGAGCAGGAAAGCCTTTTATCCATGAGGAGCCTTCCTTTGCAAATAGGTGGTCCTTCTCCAAGGGGTGGCACTGGCCTGTCTCTTCAGATTATGACCTCAGAAGGGCTAGGGGATCTTGCAGCCTCCATTACACAGGCGGAGTTCCTCTCCATTTGCAGGATGGAAGCGTGGCCATTCCCCAGGGATCCAGGTTGCTCTTCCTCCTCTGGCTTGGGCTTCTGGTGGCCTGGGAGTTCCAGCACCTTCTCTGAAAAGGAGTCCTGCCACGGAGACATTATAACCTTAAGGGGCAGTGGCCCTTTCAAATAAGGAGGGCCGTGCATGTCACAGAGCGGCTCTTTTCCTAGCAGAGCCGTGTGCCCTGGCTCTCCAAAGTCAAGGAAGGCGGCTGGGATTGAGAAAGTGTCTCCTGTTTCTGGGAGTGGGTTGCACCTCTTTGCACTTGGGGTAGGGAAAATAGATTCAGTCCTGCACTAGCCTTAGAGACAGTCACAAAATTCAAGGGATACAGGAGCATCCTCTCCCAACGCCTCCCTAAACCCTCCAGATGTTCCAGAGCATAGCTCCTATCACCCATAATTATAGATCATGTTGGCTGGGGCTAATGGGAGCTGAAACTTCAGGAGGCACCACGCTGGGATGATGGAGGTGTGAGTGCAGTGCCTATTTTACCCAGGTAACGATTGCATCTTTCGGTGCACATCTCAGTGCTTCAGTCTGGGGCCTTAAAGTTGCTGGGTGATGCCCAGTCATAGGTCTAAGGACTTTTCTGCAGTTTTCTGCAAAAGGCCTAGAAGCTGTTTTCATGCACAGGCCTCGCTGCAGAACTGTGAGCCACTTTCTTAATGCCATTCAGTCACTTAAAAGATGAGGAGGAAGGGAAATATCTCAGTGGATTTCTCATTAGCACTGGGAAGATCAAACACAGCCAAGTCACTGGCAAGGAATATTCTGTTCTTTAGAAGTGCAATTTGATAGGTATGTGTCTGCTTTTTACAGTGATACTAATCCTTAAAAACATATACATACCCCACACTACAAGGTAGTGAAGAAGATACCCTAATTTAAAAGCCTTAACTAAAAGGAAACCTGATCTCCTGAAACCCTTTTCAAACTATTTCTCTTGACTGTACTTAATTCCATCAACTATTTCTGCCATGTAACTACTCTTTCTATGATGTTCTTGCTACAGCTTCACAAGCAGTGATACCATCGGAATGGGATCTGGGGGCAAGAAGTCCAGGGCCTAAAGAACACTTGCCACATTCTGAAATTAAAGAAATAGCTGTTACCATCTAAAGAATGCCACCACCACCCATAAGACTCCAGAATCTAAAATTATCCTTTTGTGGGCAAACATTTGTAAACATCTGGCTGGCTACAACTGGTAACATGATGCTGAAATAGGAGGAAGTTGCGGTGATTCAACAGCAATCCTCATTCTTATTGCTGGAGTTCTAATGTGTTATGTAGTGTCTGATGTATACAGGATGAAAACCTAGGAGAAGCAGTGCAGGGCTGAGTTCAGTCTCGGAGAACTTTCAGGGGCTGCAGCCTGTGGCCAACAGGGGCAAAGATAAATGGGGGGGGGGGGGGGGATATAGAAGCAAACACCCAAAATACCAAGATATTTTGGTTTAAATAGCTTCCTGCCAGTGAATAAGCCTGAGGGAAGAATCAGCCTTTCAAAATGCCAGGAAAAAAATGGCACAAAATCTGGGAAAGCACTCAATGATTGAGCAAGACTGGGGTGTGGGCATCTACTCCCCAGAGGACCAGATAGTTCCCCAGATAGTTCTTCTCCCCACCCCTACAGCAGCAGCAGCAGCAGCCACTGGTCACCAGATTATTCTTATGTTAACTTGTCCTCACCCTGGTACTGTTTTGAGGCTTCAAGTTGTCTGATTTGTTCTGCATGATAAACAGTCAGCCAGAAGCAGCATTTTCTGTTCCCAGGCCTGCAGAGCAAAATAGAAATTGCTTTCTCCCTTACAGACAGATGCTGTATTTTTCCCCATCTCTGTGTCACTTAGGCTTCAAATAAGCTTTAAAAAAAAAAATCTGCTGCTGCTTAGGAGAGGTGGGGTGAATGCATCACATCCCCCCTCCATCTTAAATAGCTCTGTCAGCATTTTAAGATGAGCTCGATATTCTTTCCCAGCTCCTATTAAAGAATGTCTCTCTCCCCTCAGATTCAGCTGTAATTGAGGTGCTGTGGCTGCTGTGAATGATGGTTCTCCGTCTGAGGTGGGCAGGGGGAGGGCCAGCCTTTGGTTCAAGGGCACTTGCTCTTGCTTTCTGAGCAGTAGAGGCAGGGAGGCAAAATGTCTCCTTTAGCCATTTAGGCCTCTTATTTGCATTTGCAGGTTGAAAGAGTGGGCCAGAGGTGAATGTTCTAGTCAAGGGAAAGATCCTCTGCATGTGAAACCCACTTCCCAGAGAGTCAGCCCCAAGGAACTTAGTAAGAGGAATTGCTAAGTAAACATGTGAAGGATCAAGATGCTACCTGCCGTTAAGGCTGGGCAGATGGCTTTGGCTATCCCAGCAGCCTCAGTCACATTGAGTCAGAAGCTGGGGAGGCATTTGAGTTTTATGCCAGTGGGGCTGCTTATGCAGTGCTGCTTTTATTCTGAACTTCATAGGAGTGGACCATGGTGGTAAAGCAGTTTTGGGGATGAAGTTCAGCACCATGGATAGCTCCTATAAAGCTCGGTCTAAAAGCTCATAAACTGCCTAAAGAGGCTCAGCTTTGGGGCAGTATTAAAATGAAATTAATTTTAAAATGCTGCTGCTGGGGAAGGGGAAGGGGAAGGGGAAGGGGAAGGGGAAGGGGAAGGGGAAGGGGAGGCAGCGGTGGTGGTGGCGGTGGCTGCTGCTGCAGCTGTGGATAAAGATCCCCAGTGGCATCAAAGTTTACCAGCCTCCCCCACTGCTGAATGGGTTGGCAACCTGGACTTATATACTGACCTTTAGGTTGCTTTCACTGCTGCCTCTTAGAATCTAGACATGAGCTAGATTAGTCCAATACATTGCAACACTGCCATGCTTGCATGTCTCTGCATGTTGAGGCTTTTCTCACAGACCATCTTAGGAACGGAAAGGAGGGGTTCATAATCACTTATAATCGCATAGTCTACCTCTAACTTTCCCTTCTTTCAGTCCTTTTGTAGCACCTTTGGATTCAGAAGATGCATTTCGATGCATTCACGCCATGCAGCATCTGGCCCCAGGTGTGTTTGTCTGCTTGTTGCATTTCTAGACGGCCTTTCTAGAATGAACCGAGGTGGCTCGCGTATATCCAGGAAGATGAAGTCATAAACAAAGCAAGGCATAATAAAATGTTTTGAAACTGCAAAACCAGCAACAACAGTTTAAAAAGCTAAATTAACAAGCTTGCCCTCCCCACAGCCCACCACCTCCCTGGATGCAGAGCCAGGGAGTGGCCCGCTGAGGGCACTGCAGTGGAGTTGAGGTGGGCAGCTTTGGGACCTCAGGAACCATTTCTGCAACCTGGAAAGTGGGTGGGCGCCCAAAACAGGATGGAAGGGTAAAAACAAATAAATAAAAGCCAACATGGTGTCTGGAACGCCCATGGGACCCTGAAAGGCTCACAATTTGCTTGTTTGCAAACTATTTTTGAACCATGAGGGACCATGGCTGCTGTGCATGTTCAGAAGTAGCTTGCAAACAAGCTAATTTTAAGCATTTTGACATTCCCTGGTAGCCCCAGATGCCACCTGAATAGAATTAAATATTCCCCCACACCATTTTGGGATGTGGCAGGTTTGTGCAGATGGCCCATTGCTTCTCCTTTAGAGGGATTCTTCCAATATGGCCAGAAGGTTTAACTGGACCTGAGAGATGCACATTCACAGTTGAGAATCCAGGGCAAGAGATGAATGTATATGTTTGCCTTGCATATTTATAAGCACTCCCTATTAGTACACTTCATTCTATTTTTTTGGCTGGGGGGATATGTATCTATTATGCAAATAGCAATAGCCAAGGTGAATGTTGAAAGAAAAGGAGAACCGGTCAGAGAATTATATTTCCCTCATTTTACAAAGTAGAGAAACCCTTA
Source organism: Varanus komodoensis (assembly GCF_004798865.1). NCBI lineage: Eukaryota > Metazoa > Chordata > Lepidosauria > Squamata > Varanidae > Varanus > Varanus komodoensis. Next base: position 26,289,151 of record NW_025336480.1, on the reverse strand, counting down.
AAAAAAAGCTGCTGTTACTAATGTTACTTTATTCCCAGATGAGCATCATGTTAAAAGATTGAGTAAAGAATTAGTTTCAAACTCTTTAATTGTTTTTGACCTCAGACCAAAGGCATAAAAGAGATTTATTTAATTGTTACTGCCAAGTTTGCTCTGGAAGTTTGTAGCAGGAAAGATGCGGCTGCAATGAAAGGAAATGATACCAATTATACTGTGAAGGAGACACGATCTGTTGTTTTAATAAATGTCTTTTAAAGGTGAAATCAAGAAGATGACAAATTATTCAGTTTCAATAGGTAGCAAGAAAAAGAGTAATATAATACTACATTGGATGTGTCAAAGTCTGTCCTTAAGTTTCTCTTGCTGTAGAAGGGGTTCTGGTATGAACTGAGGAGCGAAAGGTAACCATAAAAAGGGACACCAAGTCACTGAATCACTGTATTGTGTATGATCCTAGTTTGGGTCAGGGTGCTTTTGTGACCCAAAGGAAAGCCAAGCAAATGGTCTCAGCCAGATAAGCAGACACATTTTTAGTTCCTATTGAACAGAGTGGTAGGATATTTTGAAACACACACAGTCATCACATCAGCCCGGACAGCCAGGCTGACCCAGAGAGAGTCCCCAGCAGAAGAGCAGCTGTTCGGATCCACAGCAGCAAAGCCAAGCAAGCTGCCTTTGCCTAGCCAAGAGCAGGTCTTTTGCAGAGTGAATGGGACTTCATTGCTCATTCAAGGCCAGGCCACCCCAACATACTTGGTGCTGCAGCAGGGAATAACGTGCTGTTGCTGAGAGAATGCGCTTCCCCCACCTATCGTATCACCAAGCCATGTGCATACGTTTCTTCTGCTTCTGTGACCTTGGTACACATATACTAGATTTTTGCTGTCACACAATAGCATCAGGAATTACACAATTGTTGCAAGAAGATCTGCAGTGACGTTTGCATGGCCACCCTTTATTTTACTTTCATGCTTTATCTCATTTTAATCTGAAAAGTTTTCAGGATAAAAGTGCGATATTCTTTCTTTGATAGGACAGCCCATTCATCCTGGCCAAACAATCCCTTGCTGATTGGACTTCACATCATAGGGAGGTTTATTTTAAGCCAGCTCATTTTTAAAGACATGTTGTGTATGACTGCAAATTCCATTAGCCATGGATCTTAACAACCGATATATTAAAGTGGGATGTCGGTGGCTTGATCCCATTTGACTGTCTGGAATGGCAATAAATTACAGAAACAAATTTACAGCTTCTTCATGCTTTAAAATATGTTCCAACAGGAGCAATTGGACAACTTTCTGAGGCAAAAATATTGCTGCCTAGTTTAGCATAATTTACATGGCGCTACCTACCACCCTATGCATCACTCACTGTATTTGAGAAACAAACCTTCACTGAGGATGCTCAGCCGCTCTCAGTGTACGTGTGAATAGAAGCAGTTCATTAAGATACCAGCACAGACAGACTCAGGCAGGCTGGCTGGGTCCATCTGTACTTGCCCTCACCTGACCCAGTGCATGGATCCCCGCATGCCATCTGGTGTGCTGCCCCTTCCCGTAGCCTCTGGGCAGGGCCGTCCCCTTGGTGTCCACCCCTCTCCAAATTACGCGGCTGAGGAAATCCAGCCGACAGTCTATACCTGTGGAGGCTCAACTCAGACAATCCCTTCTCATGTACAGCTGGGGTCTCCATCATGGGCCCCTGGGCACGGACGTGCCTGGAAGCACCTCTTTTGGTGCCCAGCAGTCTTTCCATCCCTGAGGATGCTAATTTTACTGCTTAAGATCTTTTTAAGCATTATGAACATTTTGAATAAGGTTTTGGTACAGTTCAGGGCCACAACTACTGTGTTAGAACCAGGGGAGTTTATATCAAAGGGTGCTAATACTTTTTTGTCTGCCTATCCATCTCTTTCTCCCTGAGAAGAAGCCCTGGGCCATCAGCTCACTGCTCAAAATGTCACATGCTACGTTTCAATACTGCTCCTTAATGACTGCAGCCCATCTTACATGATCTGGACAAGCCATATGACTTCACTGATAGTGGTGAATAAGTTTTCACAAACATCCTCAAGCATGATAGGTGTTCGCCTCATCCTTCCTCTGTGAGAAATGGGCTTGCAGGCTGAGCTGCATCCAGCCGGACTCTTGGGCCCCAGAGGAGCACCCCAGTCTCCAGTCCCGCTCCATGTTTGGGCTCTAGAAGTTGCTTAACCTTAGCGTAGGGCCATGCTTAGGGAACCACTTTGTTTAAAACTGCCTGGAGCCAGGTGAGAAATAAAGGAATGGCTAGCAGGGAACATAAGATCCAGAGTACTCCTGAAGACATGTTCAGCCCAGGAATTCATTTTTAGTACCAGAACTGAAAACTCCCACCACACAAAAATCCAAAGCATGTTTTCTCTTCCACCCTTTCAAAGAGGAGGAACCTTTTGGCTGTTGATGCTCTTAAATTATGGGGAGTTAAATCCCTTGATGACCTACTAAAAATCATCTAGGGATCTACCAGTAGATCCCTGCCTACTTCCACCCCCTTAGCATTATAGTTCTCCCAGTGCATAGATTTCACCCGGATAACCAACTGGACTTGGCTACGTGGAGGCTGACCATTTTCCCATACACTTGCTCAAGGAGTCATCTAGGAACAGCACTGCAGTTGCTGTGCTGCCCATCTGGGCTTTCTTCATCAACTCTAGGAAATGGATCAGGCCAGAAGGCATGACGCAGGACCAGCAGCAGGAGAGACGCCGTTTTGGCCTGACAGCCAGCCTTGCAGATTGCAGCCCAAGACGATATTCAGGACCATGGAAAGCAGCCCCACCACTCAAGGGCTGGCTAGTGATTCCAGCACTGGCTTAGAGCAACTGGCCAGATTGTGCAGTGGGGCCAGGGAAGCCCTTCTGGAAGTTCTGCTTCCTCTTGTGCTGCCTCTGCTTTCTTTCAAGGGCTTCTTTCTTCTCCCACAGGCGCTGGGTTCTTCTCAAAGGCCAGAGTCTGGGGAACACGGAGCTGGTTGGGGAGCCCTCCTCATGCTACCACGATCACTGCAGGCGCCTGAGAGCCATTCCTCTGGGCCAAGGTCAGCAGCACTTCATGGTGACCATCACAACAGGGAGCACCAGCCTCTGGGGAGAACCTGGAACTGGTTCTGAGTCCTCCCCGGAGTCACTGCCACGAGAAACCAAAGACTCAGAGCGCTCTTGATCCTGGGCTACAGCCACTGTGGCCACCACTGTTGCTGTCCTGCATTTACTTCAGGGACACTGTGGGGGCCCCCCCCGAGCTCCTGCTTCCTGCAGGCAGAGGAGGGGTCATCCACTCGCCATGGGAGCAGCTGCAGTCATCAGAACAGGATCACTGGATTGTGCTGCCCCACAGAATTACCCTCATGAATGGCTATTTATGAAAACCGTGCCACATGCAGCATCCCGTGCAAGCGGAAAGCTCCAGGCATGACCTCTGGTGGTGTTCATTTTGCTTCCGTCCATGAAGAATGGGAAGCAACCGTTCCACTAATGTTATTTGCCCGGCATTCCGTGTATGCTACCGACTCTCTGCACTGCTGTCCCCTTCATGTATTCCCTTATTGGTCTTTCATTTGTATCCTACCTGACTGCCAAGGAACTCCAGTCAGCCTGCGTGAACCCCCTCCTCCTCCCCTTTCTACCTTCACAACAGCCCTGTATGGTGGGTTAGGTTGAGGGTCAGTGACTGGCCCAAAGACCACCAATGAGCTTCATAGCAGCATGGGGACTAGAATCCTGATTTCCCCAGTCCTTGACTTCACAAGGGGTATGAACATACCTTCACCTTCTTCAGTGGGGTTAATGCTTGCAAAAGGTCTCTTGGATCTGCCTCTCTCTTTTGCTGCAGTGAACTACTCTGCATGACTGGCTCCTGAGAGCACACAGCTGCTAAATACTTCACCCCAAGGGGTGGGCAGATTCAGGTTTCCAGGAGATGCTTTCTTTATTTTGCAGTTTTCTTTCACCAGATAGTCAAGGTGCACAGCAATGGCTCAGGGGAAACATACAGCAAACAGAATTTCAGGAAGAGGGTGACTGAGCACCTGGCTGAGACCAAGTTCTTGTTTTGTGGATTGGAGCTGTCTTTGCAGTCCTTTCTTACAATATCTACCCACAATGCCCTCCCTTCAGAAGTTTTCCCCATTTCAGCTGTCTAATTTGGAAGGAGAGAGAGCCCTTTTGTTGATGATGTGTTAAACTATTGGGAGTTGAAAAATCTTTGTAGATCTAGTTCAAATCACCCAGAGACCTACCATTTGCCTCTTTATCAGATGCAGCATGTGTGTTGTCTACTCACAATCTAAAATGGTGATCAACACGGGCCTTTTGCTATAAGTCATATGAAGAGGGTGCCTCGTATCTAATGCCTCAGACACTGGGTCAGGGTCTGTCCTTTCTGAGGAGCTGCTCTCCTCCTTCTGCTGCTTTCCTCCCCCTTCACGCTGGGCACACAAGTCCCAAGCCCCTGGTGCTGAGCACTGCACTACAGCGAAGGAGAGCAAAATACAGAATTCTCCTGTGTGTGCCAAGTCAGTGCTGCAATGAATCGATTCTGCCACACTCGGCAGTGATTCGTTAAACCCTGTGCCTACGCGTGGGCTCATTTCATTGCTGCAGAAGCTCGGTGGCCGTTTGTTTGTCTCTTGACCATGTGACTTGAGTCATTGCAGCCATAAGCATATTTTTTCTGGGGAGGGGGGTGTTGTTTCCTCTCTGGCTATCTCAATGGACCAGAATGAAATGGCTGCGTCTACACCCTCCCTTCTCCAGGATCTCTCAATGGGGAGGAAGGCTGCCTTCATTAGTATGCCAAAGCATGTCTTTCATTTCCACTGCATTTTGTTCTGTAGCACCCCATGCGCAGAGGCAAAGAGAATCCCAATGTCTATTTGCAGGCTGCTGCAGCATCTCTCTCTCTCTCTCTCTCCCCCCCTCTCTCCCCCTCCCCCCCCCCCACACACCCTCCCCTTCCCCCTCTCAGCTAAACATCTGAAGGTCAGAAGCTTGATTTTGCAGTTCAGGTGTGGAAAAGTTCCGTGTGAATGTTGAATATATGCAAAAGGAGCTAACAGTTTTTATATGTGCTCTTTAGCTCCTCCAAACACAAATAGATCGGGTTTGAACAATATAGCACAGACTCAAGGGCTGGGTATGGGTTGAGTGTAGGTTGTTGTTGTACTGAAGAATATTGTTGAAGCACAAGTTACTGTACTGTCTGAACTCAGCTATGCCAACCAACCATGACTTGTTAGCCACAAAAAACAAACAAACAAACAAACAAACAAACAAACCATGGAGAGAACCCATGGTTTGTTGCTGGCTTGCGAATTGTGGGTTGTTCACCATGGTTTGTCATCCTAACTGGGTTCAGACAACACAATTACCCACATTTGAAGCGGTGTCTGTTTTGGCCCTAAGAGCCCAGGGGAGAGCTTTCCTAAACCTCCTGCCTGAGATCCAGGAAAAAGAGAGAAAAACTGGAAGGACTGGGACCTTCCACATGCCCTGCCACTAAGCTGTGGCTGCTCAGCTTGGATGTCAGGGGTGACACAGATTCTGGATGCCTCAGTCCATGTTCTTAGGAACAGTTCAATTTGCCTCTTGATCATACCTCTGCTGGATTGCCCGGCCTCTGGTGTGCTCCGAGATGTCTCTGTCTAGCTGGCTTTGAGTACACGAAGGAGTTGCATGTAGATGGCAGCCAATGGCGACTCAGCTGTCACTGCAGTTGCTCAGTCATCAGCAGCAGCAGTGACTCATGTTCCGATGTGACTTTCGGTGTGAAGAATGTTGCTAACATGTCCACTTCCTCCAGATAGCAGCATGGATGCTTTCATCTTTTAGCAGTCCTAAATTAAAGTGACTTGCATAGCATTACATTCGGGAATCCTGGAACCAAAGAATGATTTTAAGCTTGCTCACGGCTAACATGATTTCCTATTTTATTCTTACTTTTTCCATTTTTTGAAAGACTTCTCTCACCATCTCTCTTTGCTCAAATCCCTTTTCATAATCGCTGTTGTGTCGTGTTGTGTCGTGTTGTTTTTTCCTGTGTGGCCTTTGCTTTATCTCCTTGTTCTCCATTCCCAGTGGTAACTAAGTCTTAAATAGATGTGGCTGCATTTGCCCACGCTCATTCCCCCTGCCCTCCTTTCTCCACACTCCCTCTGTTTCCCTCATTGTCTGTCTTTGATTGCAACTTCCCTTCAGGAAGTGGTGCCACCAGGGCAGGGCTCTGGGAATTGTCTGGAGTATCACACTGCAGGATGACTGGCAGAGCCCAAAAGAACAAGAGCAGGCAAATTGTGTTGGCCCGCAGCTCCAACAGCCTTAGCCAGCCGAGCCAGTGGTGAAGGCTCATGAGAGCTGTGGACCAAACTATCTAGAAGGCTACCTGGGAGGAAGCTCTACTGGCAACAGTGGGACGGATTACTGAATAGGCATATATAGGATTGCTTTGTAAGCCTAGAATTAAGTGCCACTGCAACAGGCAGGAACTTGGAACTCTTTTTGCCTTTTGTAACTCTGGAAGATGCTATCTATTGTAAGAGGGAGAATTTTTGAATTTCCATTCCACAAACAAATGAGCACAAACTCTAAATCCACTTGGATATGCAGTCCTTTGGAAGAGGGAGTTGCCAGACAGGTTGTGGCTGTTTTTTTCTGAATTACTTGCAGGAAGGTTTGAATTTATGGCATGCAGAAGGGAACAAAAAGAGCCAGTTATATATTCCCTGGGTCTGGAATTCACAGAAGGCTGTTGTTTTGAACAGAAGATGGAGGAGGAGGCCATGCTAATTTGGGTGATTATTTTGAAGAGCAGGGGAGCCCCAGTTTCTTCCATGAGCAATGGGTGTGAGTGCCTCTCCTGGCCTTCCATCCTCTCTGCTCCCTGGATCAAGGTTGCCGGCCCCCACAGGTGTTAGGGAAAAGAAAGGGGCAGGTGGGGTGGGAATGTGCCATGCACTATGCAATAAATCAATCGGCCAATTGCACACTGAAAACCAAATTTTAAAAAAGGAGAACAAAAAAGACATAGGGTTGTGATGGAAAAAGGCATATGCTAATTCAAATGTATAGATGCAAATTTAGAAATAATTCAGATCATTTAAATAGAATCCCCATACATCTCATCACTGTGGATGATGGGAACCTGTGTGCCTGCCTGATCAGTCTGCTGCCCAGGAGGTCACTCTGGATGGGCAGCTTCAAGGTTCCTGCCTATCCCACCCTTCTGGTGGTGCTCTATCTTTAAATGACCCTTTAAACAGAGGACACTTTCTCCTGGAGAACCCTTTAAGCAGAGGACACCTTTGAGGAGAGGACTGTCTTTTAAGGTAGGACACCTGGACAGTGCAGCAAGAAGGCCAGCAGCTGTACGTGGTCCTCCTCTGCTGCAGATAACTGCCAGGTAATGGGGCCTCATTTGGCCTGAAATCCTGAGAAACTCTCCCCAGCCAGAGTGGAAAATGCTGGGCCAGCTGGACAAGGGGCCCGCTGGGCAATACCGCAGCTTCTTCAGTCCTGAAAGACGGCCTGTCTCTGCGCGCCAGCCCTCTCCCCGCATTTCCATTCTCATCTTGCCCAGCCTGCATCTGGCAAATGAAACAGAAGCAATCTGGCTGCTTTTGGGCGACACCTTCCGCATCCTGGGTCTTCCCTTCCCCCACCCTCATGCACGCACACGCAGCCCGCAGTGCAAGCGCAGCTTCCGTGGCACCCGCATCTGGGCTTTATTTTTAGCCTGCCTCGCCATGCTGCGCTGCCGCTCTGCATTCTGTCTCTTCTTGAGGCTCCCTGACGAGGCGGACCTCCTTCTCCCCCGGGAAAAGGCTTGCTGTGCCCGTGCAAGCATCTCTAAGTGCAAGTGTCGGCCTGCAGATTTGTATCCGTCTTGGCATCTTGGTCGCTGAAGTTACCCACCCCTCCCGAGAGGTACCCTTTCATGGTGTCTCCGCACAAGCTGTGCCTAACCACACGCCCGCCCTCCTGGCCTATTTTCGGTAAATAAATGTTTTAGCGAGGAACGACTGGCTGACAAGCTGTGCTTATGCCACCACTGTTCACTTGGCCTCGGAGTCACAGGGTGGACAGGCAACCTGCTTCTGGCACCTGAAGAGTATCTTCTGAGGTTGAGATTTAAGCCGTGTCACGATTGGTGAAGAGAGGATACGCTGTGTGTGCGTGGCCTCCGTCTAGCTAGCTAGCTAGTCTTATACAAGTGCTGTCGATAATAGATCACATCCTAAAACTGGTGGGGTGTCCATGATATGCATTGTCTTTGCCACCTCTCAGTGGGGGTCCGGCTGGTCCTATAAGCCCCCACCACCCCAAAGAAAAACAGGATTTTTTAAAAAAGAATCAGCACTTTGCCACCAAAAATCAGCAGCAAAACACTACACAGACTAAGAATCAATATTGGGGGGTTTTTTTGGGAAGCTAAATTTGCCCATCATAAGCTCCATGAGGTTTTACTGCCAAACTATGGAGCAAACCACTGCTTTGGGAACCAGAGGGCCACAGGAATAGTGGCCCACAGGGAGATCTAGAGATGACCCTCAGGCCTCCTGAATTTTCCACTGCATTCCTGAGTGGATTAAAGAAAACTGGGTCAAACCTGTTGGGAAAGAATTGGTCAGTTTTCTTAGATCTCAGAGATTTGTTGGTTGATTTATTTAATTTCTATGCTGCTCAACAGCTGAGATGAGATATTCTGGTGTGGTTAATCAGCCGGGAGTCGGGCGGCCACTGATGCATCATTTCTCAAAAAGGAAATGCATCACTGCAACAGAAGATAGGCCTTTGCATAAAATTTGCATGTTGTAATATATAGGCACTGGCGCCAATTTGGAAATATCTTATAATTTAGATAGAAATAAAATACATCTTATCATAATGGGAAGTACACAGCCAGGTGATTTCTGGGCCCCCTCAGGGTGCTGGTCAGGGTCCAATTTTGATGGGCAACTTCAAGGACCTTGGACTCCACCACCACCTCACATTCTTCTTATGGTTTTGACCCTTAAAATGGACTTTGACTGGCCAGTCGTATTGATACTCTAGCTGGGAATCAAACGGAACTAAAACTTGAAGCCCAAACTAGGGCTAGGAAGAAGCAGTGGCTTGGGCAACATGTCGTGAAGTTGTCCTGGTAATTCTAGGAGAACTTGGTTTCTTGAAAGGGCCCCAGTGCAGTTTCTCCAAACTATTTTGCCAATTCTTCAGTGTGTTTACTTGGGAGTAAGTCCCACTGAATTCAGTGGGGCTTACTTCTGACTGGGTATGCATAGAATTGTTGATCTCTGTTTCCCTCATTCCTCTGCACCCCACCAAAGCAGCATGGGGCACCTTGTAAACATTAAAAGTCTACAGTTGCTGGCTGCTGGGAGTTGCACTCCAACACACCTGGAGAACATCGGGTTGGAGAAGTCTGGTTTATGGTGAGGACATGGCTGGGTGACAGGCACTCTCACGAGAGCTGAGGTCCTATCCAGAATCATCGCATGAATACAGCTCCCACTTGTATTCATATCATGGCAACATATGCTTGCTATTCTTTGCTGCTGCAGAAACAAAAGCAGAAAAAACACTGGACTGAGCTGAGGTGGTCCTGAGATGCCATTCAGTCTAGAGGGTAAGGTATTTGTCCTTGCAGCAGACAAAGTAAATTGTCAGAGTCCTGAGAGAGGTGGTATTATTGCATGTAAACAGTGTACTGGGAGAACAGAAACCTTTTTCTTGGGTTCTATAATAACCTCTGTGTCTTGATTATATAGCCATCCCATTGCATTGGTAAGAATTTGTACCATGAATCGAAGCCTGCATAGCTTTTGGCCTGCAGAGCCAAACTCAGTACACCTCCCATTATTACGGCTGGCCTAGTGCTGGAAACCCAGGGGGTGATTCCACCCCATGGAAGGGCCCAAACTGTGGCTGGCTTCTTGCCTTCAGCTTGGCATTCCACAGCGTGTGAAAGCCTGTGTTACTCTAGGTGTGGGGTTGGATCCAAGGCCCTCCTATGACCCTCTAGTGTTTCTGGGGGTTCTTGGAGGGCCGGTCTTGGTCACAGGGAAGCATCTTACAGTTGCCTTCTTGTTTTCATCAGTCCCTGAGAAGCTGAGTTATTCCAAGGCAGTGTGTGTGTGTGTGGAGTTGCTTCCACAAAGTTGTGGTGGCTCCCAGTGGGAACCATTGCTTGCCCACTACCATTACAGTGTGCCACAGTGTTCCAGGATGGCTCATCTTTCAGGGCATGGAGAGAGAAAAAGATGGTGATTGTAAGTTGCATGCCACTTTTTTAAGGACTCAGAGCAGGTTTCAGGATTAAGCCTCATTTCAGCACCTGCCCATTGATATTAGGTCTATATTAGGGTAGCCATGTGTCCTTTTTTTCCTTTTCTTTTTTTAAGAGAGGACAGGTCTCTATTCGGAGAGTTGTCAGAATGAAGGGAAAACAGAGGACATGGATGCACACAAAAACATCTTCAAGAACGATGAATGCAAAAAGTCTTTCCGCAAAACCAGATGCAGCAAGAGGGTGGTGTTCATCTGTTAAGGCAAGGTAACAAAGATTTCCTTAAAAGATTTCAAAGCCAGCATGAAACAACTTCAGGTTTGTTATGCATACTTTAGAAGATGTAGGAGTAAAGGAGAGAAATGCAGCAGAATGCAGTTGGGAATATCTGATGTGCCCATTGCAGGACCAAAACAAAACAAAACAAAAAAAGGAAGGTGAGCTCAGCTAATCATGATTTGGCTGCCTGCACTTGAGACAGCTTATGAATTAGGTCAGGAGTAAGGTAGGAACTATAACAACAATGAGAAGAAGAAGAAGAAGTGAGACAGCAAACCTCAGGCTATAGGAAGCATGAAGAACATCAAGTATTTCTGGAAACTGGAAAACCTGAGTGAAAGGAAGGTCTGTTGTCTTGGTTCCCATCCAGAGTTGCCTATGAACATGGCAGGTGAACAACCACATGGATTGCCTACATTATGTTGTTTCAGGATATACTACCATCTTGGCGCTTGGTCCCTGGACAATGGGCAAGGGGGGTGAGGGAGCAGGGGCCCACAGGTGAGGCCCCCTCGCAGTTGCTCCTCATCTTCACCTCAGCAGCCGGAGAGTTCCCCTGCCTCTTGCTGCAGCCCAGGCAGTGGTGGGGGTGAGAAGGAGAAGTGGAGCACGCTTCAGCCTGCCTGTTCACTGGCTGGCTCTCAGCCTCTCCAGCAGGTAAGGCGTCAAGAATGAAGATGCGATGCCACAGCAGCTGGTGACAAAGGGGTTCACTGAGAGGGGCTCCCGAACCTGGAGCCGGTCCAGGTGCCCCTCCTTGTCACGCCACTGTCCAGAACGGGATGAGGGGACTATGGGGAAGATGTCCCTAAGAAGGGGCAACTGCATCCAGGAGAGCCGGAAATGCCTCCCTCGAACCCTTTTGCCCAACCAGTATGTGCTTGCAAATGTATATGAGGTTGGGTTGAAGGTGGGAACTTCATCAGCTTTGTGACCCAAGAATTGTTTCCTTCCTGTATTTATTTAAAGTATTTTAGTCCTGCTTCTCAGCCAAAAAGCCTCCTGGGGGAGCTTCCATGCAATCAGTAAAGCTAGGCAGTCCCTTCCCACAGGCCACCCAGGGAAAGGGGGATGGGAAGGAAAGAGGAAGCACTTAAGGACATTTCCAGCAGGGCTGGTGGAATGGCTCAGCTTCCACTCCCATCTTCCTCGGTACAGCCTGCAAATGCTTTTCTGTCTTTGGTTGTTTCTAACAGCTGAACAACCTTCAGTTTGAAGGGTTCTTCTTTCCTTTTGCCCCTTGAAGCAAATATGGGGTGATGTGGATCCTTTCTTTCCTTGTCATTGTTCTGGCATCATTCTCAAAGTACTTTTGGGGCCTATAAGATGGAAATTGGAAGAACTGCTGAAAAATGTCATGATAGCCAGCAGCTTAGATGGTGTTAAAAGAGGTTCTGAGAAATTCATGGATGACGGAGTTTTCAAGTGCTAGATGTGATGGTTCTGATCTGCCTTCCAGATTGGAGAAATCATGCATCTGCATAGCAGCTGCTGGGAAACAACTGTGGGAGAGGACTACTGCCCCACTAGCAGAATCCTCCTCAGAGGAGGTGCCAGAGCTCCCAGAGAAGAAGAGTGCCCTAGAACAGCCCATGTTAGAAGACCAGGAGGAGGAGCCTAGGCCTTCGGGAGAGATGGCTGCAGGTCTATCTCCACAAGGATCAGGAGAATCCCTCATGAGGCAGGCTAGTTGGAGTGCTCAGTTACAAAGGAAGGTTTCTCAGGAGGAAGGACTCCTCCCTCATGAGAAGCACTTTTGCCAGAGAGCTATAACCAACTGCAGCTATCTAAGCCTTCAGTTCAGCTGTTGCTGGTGAATACAAAGTCCAGGGAGTGAAGTTTCTAGGACGGGGCTCATTAAAGGAACTCTCCGTGGTGCTGAACCGAGTCTGAGGAGGGTCCAGAATGGGAAGCTGGGTGAAGTGCCGGGTGGACACACCAACTTTACAGCCACTGGCCTCCACTGCTTTGGTTTCAGTGCTGGAATCATATCAGGCTACCTGCTCCAGTGCCTTGTAACCCTAACCCTAACGCTTGCCTTGTGATTGACCTCCATCCTACTGACCCTTGGATTTCCACCCAACTCTGCTTCTTGGACTGTGTATTCTGGCACTTAACCTGTGTTTTGACCTCAGCTATACCTCATTACCTACTTGCCTAGCAAAACTTTGCTTTGACTATTTGCCCACTTAACTGACCAGCCTTTACTTCCCCAACCAGAGCAGGACACTGTTCAGCCAGTGTGGGAATCAGAGTTGGCCTGATCCATCCGGGATCTTCCTGCACTCTTAGAATATCTTCATCCTAGCAACTCAGAATCCTCCAGACATTCTTGATTCTAGCTAGCTCAGAATCCATCCTGACCAAGAATGCAAAATACCATTGGATTGGCTTCTGGAAGCTCCTATCAAGCAGCAGCTCTCTTGCACATCCTTCATTTCCTACCTCGTTGAACGCTTATAACAGATGTTGCACTCTCACAACCTATTTTTCCTTTAAGTGCAGAGGTTCTGCCTGCCCTTTCCCTCCCTCCCTTTCTCTGCTGACTCCTTCCTCAGCCTCGCCTGACTGTGGAGCCATTCCTTGCATATTCTCTGAGATCTGTGATATAACAGGTCAGATCCCTGCAGGCTTGAATTGGTAAAGAAGGGGAAGAAAGGAAAATAAGGCAAGCTCTTAAAAGATTCTAGGCAGGAAGGCAAGCAGATCTCAGTGTCTTAGGACATGGGAGACAAAGCAGAAGAAAATATGGAAAGAAAACGTGGCTGTTAGGGGAATGGAAGTAACCAGTGTTGGTATGGCCAGATATAGATGGAAGAGCTGTGCCAGGGGCTAGAAGTCCCTCTACCATGTGAGCAGTGAAGACAACAGTCTGTGGCAGGGAAGCTCTTACGCTAGAGCAAGAGTGTAGAGCCTTAGCCCAGGAAGTCTGGAGAGCAAACACCCTTTTGCCTGGCTCCATCTGCTTGGCTGCTTCACCCCCTGAATGTCTGGATGTTTCCCAGCATTCATACAGTCACTCTCCCCTTCTAAACGCCTCTCCTAAGAGTCACCAGCTGTAGGAGCTGTGAGTGAAAACATGCGAGTATTTTCGTCCCATTCCCTGTTGCCCCATCCGCCTCCAGGAGGCAATCCCCCAGGAGCATCTCCAAAATACAATGTGACTTTCAGGTTGAAAGTAGTTTTGCACCCCTGCTAGAGGTTTGATGTGTTAATTTGTGAGTTTTATTACGTACTGCTTAGAATATTTTTATCTTCTGTATTTGTGCATCTTTTTCAAGTAATTCTGGCATTCTGCTGTTCTTGATTTTGCTACCCCTCAAACACAGAAATGCTTCTGCTTTTTCAAAGCTGCATGATTTTAACTTGGAAAAGGACTTCAGGGCAGGCTATATTAATTCTGTCTTTGCTGTCTTAGATATCATGATTGAGAAGGTGGAGGGGGACAACTAGTCTGATCCACAGAATAAGTTTGCTCACATTTAGCACTCTTCTTAATTGGAGAAGGGGTCAGTTTCTTGGGGATGGGGCCCAAGGGCTGAGAGCTGTAATAAATGGCTTGCTGTCATCCATTCACCATAGTCCCCAGGATATTTTGTCATGCCTTGCATACATAGAAAGCATTCTCACAACAGTGTCATTCCTATCATTTTTCAAGCTTTGATGCAAAAAAGAAAAAAAAAACCCTTTATCTCATCAAATCAAGTTATACTTATTATTTTGTTTTATTTATTTGCTTTATTTATTTGTATGTATTTCATCTGTATACCACCCAATAGCTAAAGTGCTCTGGGCAGTTTACAACAATTCTTTAAAAATTACAGTAAAATAGCATATACTAAAACAAAAATAGCTAAAACAATATACAATTAGGAGTAGCCCTGTAAATACACCTAGGATGGACGATTCCCTCAAGCCCTTTAAAATCCTCTGCATAAAGGGCCTTCTTAACTTGGTGGGGAAAGATGGCAAAGTTGGCACCAGCCAGGCCTCAGTGTGAAGGTTGTTCCAGAGATGGGAGTCACCACAGAGAAAGCCCTTGTTACTCTTGTTGCGACTCTCCAGGCCTCCCTTCCCTTAGAGGAAGACCCTGGATGTCGAATGTAGCGCCCGGATAGACTGCAAGTGGGCGAATTTTCGTTTCTCGCTTGTGCAAGCCTGTTTTACTGGAGGAAGACTGTGTTTATGCAGCCTGATGATGAGGAAGGCCTATGTCTCAACATGACTGTGAAAATGGCTCCATCGTTTGCTCACCTGTTAAGACTGAGTCTATGCCCTGTTGTCCCATGCCTTACAATGCATGCAGGTAAACATCCAAAGTCTTGGAAACAAATGATTGGGAGAAAATGTACAGAATGGATGGAAAGCCAACTAGAAGTGCAGCAGGTGATCCCCCTGTCCCTCCCCATGATAAATTCATGCTTCAGAACAGGAAAATGGAAGTGGAAATTAAATGCATTCGATTTATTCCTGCAGACCATTGCCAACAGAACCTGCTCGTACAAAAACGACATTCACATGTAAGATTACTTCTGTTAAAATCAGTGCAGTGCCCTTTTATGTAAATGCTTTGTTCTAAACTGCTTTGTGGACCATAATGCTTCAAGTCCTGGTCATTCAAGAGTTCATATGCACAGGGCAGACCAGATAAAATGCCAAAACTTTTTATCCACATATCTGAAGACATTAAAAACCTAAGCATCACCTTCTCATCTATAGGTTTCATATTCCTCTACATACATGTATCACTATGGTGCATTCTTGCTTTCTTTGAAAGAAGAATTAAAATGCACCTTTTAAAGATAAACCAAAGACATGTAGCAGTTCTTTGGCAACAGATCTGTCTGTCTGCTTGTGTGTGGGAGAATTCCTTTCTATTGTAGATTCATACCCTGGGCCATGTAGGCGCACAGAAGAAGGGAGTGGGGGAGGGAGAGAAGCTGTGATTGTGAAAGAAGCAGCACAACTGGTGCATAGCATGGCAGAGATCTCAGCAGGGAAAATGCAGAAAACCAGGGGGGCAAAGACGGACAATTGTCAAGCTGGGGAGCCAGATAGCTCTGCTGTTCAAAGAGAAGATGGGCAGTGGTATATTAATACATGCAGTACTTCTCCTTTCAGTATCTGCCTGCACTCTAGTCCTTTATGCATACTAATTGAGCTCAAAAGGAAAAATCAAAATGTCAGCCTAAGTGAGCCTTATAACCTTTTGACCCTCGTGAGAAATGGTTCCTGGAGAAAAGGATGGCAGAAGGAAAGATGGCCCAAAGCAACCCCCCTCCCCCCGAAACATTTCCCTTGCAAGCAGGATGTGTTTTTCTGCTGGCAAATTATGTGACATACACAGACCTAATTTAAGTATTGGAACTACCTGCCACATCATCATCAACAACAACATGGAAATTGCAACTATATCATCAAAGGTTTAATCATGTGTCAAATAAGCAATGCTAGTGTGGAACACTATAGACTTCTTACTTATTCTAGATGATGAAGATGGTGGTGGTGGCGGCGGCAATGGCAATGATGGTGATGGTGATGATGATTGTTATTCTTATTCTACGCCATCCAGTAGCCAAAATCCAAGGAAGGCCTTCCTTCCTTCCTTCCTTCCTTCCTTCCTTCCTTCCTTCCTTCCTTCCTTCCTTTTACAGAGGACAGTGCTCTACTGGAAAGGCTGCCAAAGGACAGTCCTCTATTTTGAAGACATTCTCTCTTTGAAAGGCTGCTGTTTAGGTCAAGTCTGGTTTGAAAATGAAGAATTGTGAGCAAGAAGAACTTGTCCTTGAAGATGCCGACCAACAGCACCTGAGCAGTGGTCTAAGCAAGGCACACCTGCTCACCGTCTTCTTCACAATGGTGAGATGTACAGTATTTCTATTTTAAAAAGAACCATTATTTCTAAATGTGCATTTCTATGACACTTTATGAAAATATATGTCCTTTTTTGCCCTCTTTTTAGCATTCCCCCCCCCCTTTTGGGAATTCTTAAGCAGCCACCCTAACACCTTCATATAGCCCAGAAGGAGTAACAGCACAGCTTCTGCCTACCACTAGTCAGAATCTCATTTTCCCTGAGTTCCTTAACAGAGAAGAGGGATTTTGTGCAGGGCCTGGAACATTGTTGGCTTCTGTCCTGCAGCATATCTTTTGGAAATTGTTTCAGGATGTGAAGAAACAGCTCAAGGCTAGCTGTTGACTACCAGCATCTTGCCACCACCTCCACCAGGCTCCTCTATCTCTCCTCCTTTTATTCAGCAGCTCAGTGGTGGGAAAATGCATACAAAGAGGTGCAGGGCTCTGAGGTTCCCTCACAGAGGATGTCGAGTTGCACACAGGTCATAGAATGGTTGATTTGAGCCAGAGAAGAGAATCACCAAAAATAAGAATTTAAACTGGAGAAGTCCTTGAATGCAGCTTTCCCCAGAAGGGTGCCCTGTATATGTTTTGGCCTCCAGCTTCCATAATCTCTTGCCAGTATGGCCAAAGGTCAAAGATGTAAGGGGTTGTAGTCAAATACATCTAGGGGCACTGTACAGGTCTGAAAGCGAGTTGGTGGAGAAAGCTGACACAAAGAAAACTGAAGCATTTGAACATGGTGCTGCAGGAGGGCTTTGGGAATACCCTGGACCCACAGCAAGACAAACAGGTGGGGGCAAGGTTAAATTAAATCAGAACTTTCCCTAGAAGTAAAATGACTAAACAAGCACATCAGGAGAAGGCAAGACTCAGGGCGTCTGCTAGGGAAATTTGAAGCTGGTAGAAGGAGGCGGAGAAGGAAGAGAAGAAGTATGCCACCAAATATGAGATGGACATCACCTGGAGATGGCCTTGAGTTTACAAAAACTGAGCAGGCCTGTCAAGGGCAGGTCATTTTGGAAGGCGTTCATTCATAGGGTTGCCATAACTTGGAGACAATTTGATGGCACATAACAAGAACAGACTGGGGAAGGCTATCTTAATGAATAGGGAAAATCAGGCCTGGATTTCATTTGACTGATGAAAACAGATTTAGGAATACAAAAACATACTTTATACCAGGCCAGACCATTTGCCTGTGTAGCCCAACAGCTGACCTCCAACAGCTCTCCAGCCATTTCCCCATTGCCTGCTCCCAATCTTCTTCTGAATCAGAGATGCCAGAGATTGCAGTAACAGCTCACACGGAGGGGCTATTTCCTCTTCCTGGAGCAAGCAAGATGAAACCACGTGTGGTCATAAATGATGGCTGTTGCTACTGTTCCTCTTTGGAGATGGCAGCCCACCAGTAGGACAAGCATTGCTGTGCTGTGACATTTGTGCTGGACTGCTGCAGGCAGGGCTAGGGGCAAGCGGCTGTCCTCGTGACTCCTGCCCTTGCTAATGAATGACATCATAATGAATGACAAAGCTAAGCTAACAACTGATGTCATAAAGAAATATATACTGGCATTTCTGGATTTCTGGGGCTCTCCCTAACTCTCCGAGTCAGACTTCCCCACCTGGGTTTCCTCCAGATGTCTGATTTGCAAGTCCCATCAGACGTGGCCAGCACGGTCAATGGTCCAGGATGATGGAAGTTGCAGGCCAAAACATCTGGAGGGGGGCACATTGGGAAAGGATGTTCTAAGAACCAATACAGCTGCTAGTGCAGAGTAGAAAGTTAACTCCTCTCATGTTGACCCCTAAGGGTCTTCTGCAGGGCTGCTAATCAATGTTTTAATTTTTACCACTGCTTTTACAGTTGAATTCTTTGCAAATTATACTTGAGCATCATTATTATTTATTAGATTTACATCCCAGCTTTTTTCCCTTTAAAGAAATTTTAAAACACACTAATAGACTTACTTTGGAGTAAGCACCATTAAGCACACTGAAATTTACTACTAAATAAACATATATAGGTTTGTGCTGTAAGATTCAGACATTCCTCTAGCAATACCTGCCATGATTTCTAAAGCCTTCATGTGTCATTTTCCCCAAATAATACATAATTCTTCACCATTTCAGTCATATTAACATCAGAAAGAGCATTTTAGTTATCCAGCTCATTATTATGATGGCTGGAATATTACCCAACTGATATTACCAGGGGATTTTTTTTCCATATCTTTTCCTAAACTAAAAACTAAATTTAAGTACATTGGGGTAGGGAAGCCATCAACATTTTTAAATGTTCAGAGACAAAATATTGTGATTTTGGGAGTTTTCTTAAAGGACTTCTGGCAGAAGCAACCTTATGACATATCCACAGTGAGAAACAGACTGTAATGAATACATTTATTGAACATGGGCTTTAGCTGCGTGAATTCTATTACAGCGAAATGTCAAGGGAGCCAGTTTGCAAAATGTTCCTGGTATGTGAATGACTTCTGTGCTGAGGTGGCACTGAAGGATGTGTGCAGCTCTAGTGATGGAATCTCATTCTGCAGACTGCTGCAGTTTCTTTGATGTTGGAGTCGGATCTTATTAGGGTTGCCAGACCCTTATTTATGCACAATCAGCATTCTTGGGAAATGTGCACATCTTCATGGAATGTTGGGATATTTTTGCCTAGTCTCAGGGAAACCATGAGATGAGGGGTTTTCTGGCCTTCCCCTTGAGGATAGTGCATGTTTCAAGGAGTTCGTTCAATGTGCTCCCCTGGGCTTCGCATGCATCCCTGGATGATGGGGTGAAGCATTTTGAAAGGGACTGTGGGGCCACTCCTTTAGTTTTCACCCCAGGGATATTACCTATGTATTTATTTTCTATACCGCCAAGCAGCCAAAGCTCTCTGGGTGGTTCACAGCAATCCATTAAGACCCCATCTAAAATGCTGATTTCCCATCACTCCCTAGCCCAGCCATCCCTGCATGAATGAGGACACAGGAGGCGAAGACTCTTCTGCACATAGAATTTCAGCTGAGAAAGCATCCCCACTTCCTGGAAACCTGCTTGTGCAGTGCCCTGATATGTAAGGAGGTCCAGCCAGAACAGAGGCGGTTGCACATGATTCTTTGCTCTTTCACCTGATTAAAGCTTGAAGAGGGCTGTTGTGATGACTCACAACAAGCAAAGGTAGCCTTGTTCACTCTAAGTAAAATTCCAAAATCCACAGTATAGTAAGAGCTTTATTAGACCAACCAAAAGATCACCTAAAAATGCACAATACAACCACATTGCCTGCATGTCAAGAGTCCCAAGATGGAGCATCCAGATAATGTGGCCTCATCCCCAAATAAAGTTTCTGCTTGTCCCTTGCTCCTCTCACCACCACCCTTTGTTCTTTGTAACATCCAGAAAGCTGGGAATCTTGAAAGCCTGCACTTATTTTGTTCCTTTAAATTTTGGTTGGCCAAATAAAACTCTTACCATAATATGGATTTAGGAATTGGGATTGCTGTATCCACTGTGGCTACTGCTGCCAGTTGCATCTTCTGCAAATCAGGTACAAATGGGAATATAAAAAGATGCTTGTGGTGGTTAGTCTTTGTTGATTTTTCCTGAAGGAGGTCTGCCAGAGTTCAAACCTGAGTGTTTTCCATACGCAATGCAAAATGATTTTCTTTTTAATCAGAAGACTCCCAGTGCCTTAAGGTATTGTGGTGGTAAGTCTGTTGTGTAAGCAAATGAGAGAAAATGGAAGTGGGTTTGGAGAGCACCCTCCCTATGAGAACAAGATTTCTATTACAGCTTTCTGCACTTACTAATCTCCCGGAGAGCAGAGAAGTGATCTTTATGGATTGACTGAATGCTACAGAGGATTCTATACTTTTCCTTCCACAGGACTGAGCATAAGGCGGATCTGCTGTTCCCATGCCTAGGACTCTCCAGCTGGGAATGGTAGTCTAAAACATCTTGACAACACCAGGCTGGGGAAGGCTGAAGTAGAACACGGTTCTCTGGTGGACCAGAGGCCAATTCCCTGGAAACCAATTAACCTAATGCCTATTTGTGGTTGAGTCTCTTGCAAAAAATACCAGGCTTCAATCTGATTTCAGTCTCAGATCCCAACACTGGTATCCCCAGTTAAGTCTGACAAAACTCCTGCCTGAAACCTCTGGGAGCCATTGCTTCCAGTCAGTGCTGACAATACCAGGTTAGATGAACCAACCAAGAAAGCTTCCTATATTCATAAGGTGAGGATACAAACATGGAAGCATTTCACACTAATTAGTTTTGCCTTAAGTGTTAAGACAAATTTGCTATGTAAATTTAAAACAGAGGACAGTGCAGGAGAGACTATGCTGAACCTACCTGGCCCTAGACTCAGTACCATGGACAGCTCTTTAAAAGGTCACACTAAGACCCCGTCTATTGCCCTATTCACTTTGAAGACACCAGCTAAAAGACATTGGATGCTCCCCCGAAACTCCGTGTCCCAGGGGAAGATCAGCAAGCTGCCTCACAAGAAATGAACCCCAGAACATAGTTGGGGAACCGTGACTATGTTATGGGGGGAGGGAGGCAAGCAAGTGGAAGAGGGTATATCCTGGGCCGCTTCTGGAGAATGTTGCTGATACAGTCATGTGCACTGCAGGCTATCCACCGGAAGCAACGTTGGAGGATAGAAGGGCAAGGCAGTGCAGTGTTTACGACAGATATTTCATCATTATATAACAATAATACATCTGCACTTCATAATGTTGCAGAGTGATGACCCAATAAAATGTGATGTGGGAATGAATTGCACATAGGAAATACATGAGAAATTATTTACTTTGGACCTACACTGATCATATAAGTGCTCAGGTTCTCTCGGAAGAAGGGTGGGGGGGAGCAACTCATTGAGGCAGGCCAACTGGCTAAGCAGTGTCAAGAGCAAGGCCTCCTTCAGTGGCTAGCATTTCATGCAGAACAGTTCTTTGTTTCTGGCAGTGCAATCCTTACACAGCTAGTCATGCATAAGGCCCTTTTAAGTTCAGTGGGGTTTATTCCCAGGCAGGCTGGTATAGAATTTCAACCTAAGAAGCAACAATCATCATGTTGTGTGAATGGGCAACCCAAATGCTCAAGGGGTTGGAAAGCATCTTATTTATTTATTTATTTATTTATTTATTTAGGCAACTTATTTAGACAACTCATCTTCCCCATGAGAAGCACATTTTCATACCACACACACTAAAATTTGGTGCTACAAGATAAGATGGTAGTTGCCAGCTTAACTAGCAAGTAAATGTGAAAGGCTCAATTCTACATGCTTCCCAGCAGCCATTATAACTAGAGAGAAATCCCATAAGGATAGCACATCTCTGAAGCAGTTGCTTGGGGCAGTTGGCCTAGAACACTCTGGTCTTCAGAACCTGCTTGTGGACCTTGCAGAAGTGCCTGGCTAGTCACTGTTGGAGACATGCCACAGGAATGGCTGGACACTTGGCCAGATCCAGTGGAGATCTTCTTGTGCTCAGGGAAAGGCATGTGAAATTCATTTGGAGCAAATCGGGATGGGTGGAATCATCCAGTGAATTTTCCTGGATACAGTATAAGGTATTGCCATCAAGAATGTCAGCAAGATTTGGGGTTTGTATGTGTATTTTGCTGCCTAGATTGTATAAAGCTGCTTGTGGGGGGGGGGGATCTAAATGAATACTAATCGCCTTATTATTATAAATTATAGTAGAGTCTTAAATCAACGACATCTTTATTTATTTACTGAAAATCTAATATATGAGCACTATTTGTTGATGTGTGCTTTGGATTGGCAATCATTCTCTTTATTTCTGATGTTCATGCTTCATCCCCTAATCCTAGCGTTTACAATCTGAGGCCTTTCTCTTGGTAAATGAGATAAATTCCAACTTTGTATCAATTGCTCCTCTTAGCTCAAATCTCAACCTCTGCTATAATCTCAAAATTTAAACACACACCCAGATGCAATATGTAACCATTAGTTTCCTTTTCGGTGGCAAATATCACAGATTTGATTTCTACATTGCTGCAGCATCCCATGGTCCCTTTCTAATTCTGGGCATGATGCTTCCTGTTTGGCAAAAGTTTGTGTTCCAGGGCATTTAAAGCAACAACAACAACAACAACAACAACAACATTGTTCTCAGTTGCTGAATCATGAAGTGTTACCCCCTGTCTTAACCATTTGGGCAGAGAGCAGCACCTCTTTACTTGTACCTGGGAGGAAGATCAACAAGATGATGTGATCTAGAAAAAAAGGACTAAATAAATCAACTGCAAAATGATCTCTCTTAAAGTGTAGACTCCATCATCATCATCATCATCATCATCATCATCATCATCATCATCATCTAAACCCTTCTGGTTTAGCACTAGAGTTGGGGCTATCTTATGTTGGCTTTAGCTCTACAAAGTCAAGACTCATGCCTTAACTGATATGCCCTGTGGTTATGTCAGTGTGATCTCACAAATGCTGCTTGCTTATGACTTACTCATTGTGCACTCACATTTTTTCCATACCCAAATACAGAAAGGGAGGATAAAAGCCCAGCAAAGTTGTGTCATATCTCCCTGTGAAATATCTGAGACTGCATTGCTCAAGGAAACCTCTTGTGAGTTGACCTATGCCTAGTTTGGGGTATTTCAATCATGGGATGGGCTGCTACAATGTACGGCAGCCCATTTTTCGGCTTCATTTTTCAAGCATCAGGCTCTGGAGTTGCTGTCATATCCATACTTACCTGCTGAACTGATGGGACTTATTTCAGAATAATCTTGAACAGTATTGGACTGGGTGCTTTCCTCTGACAAGGAAAGAAGCATTCTTCCGATGCAACACATGCTGCATTCAGCAAAGCGTGTTATTTTCTTCATTACTGCCTGAGTCCACATATGTTGGTTCTGCTTGAGAGAAGATGTGCAAGAAACAAGAAAATCAAGACCTTCCAAAATCAAATGCCAGTGTTCTTCTCCTGCTTTGTTTCTAGGACCACTTCTGTATTGATTGAGTGCAGGTCATATGCGGACTACCTCAGAAGCTGAAATGTAACCAAATAACAACAACAACCCCCAAGCCAATATTATCCAGAAAACAGTGCTACCAATGCCCTTAGGTACATTTCCTTCCACTTACATAAGAAGAAGAAGTCAGGCTATCATAACAAATCAGCTTTTCCTGCCCCACCTGCAAACATGATACTTTCCTTTCAGCTCTGTGCTTCTTAACAGAAACACAAGAAAGGTGCAAATTGTGCCTGTTAGGATTTGTGGTCCTTCTCCACAAGAAAGCCAGGCAACCCTGTTCTTCAGTGATCATACAAAGTCTGACAAATAGGAACACAATTTCAAACCAATCGAATGCTCTTCCTTGAATGCAACTCTTGTAAGTCTGCTATGAGTCTGGCTCAGAAATAACCTGGGGAAGTTAGGCAGGACTTGCTTGTGCCAGAGAACTCCTGGCTATTTTCTTTGACCACCTGTTCTCCTTTCTTTCCCTTGTGCTGCACTGCAAACTCAAACCTGCGTCGGAGCAGAGGAAGTTGAGTTGGATGCCTGGCTCCTATACTAGCCCAGTATAGATGACACTGCCTGCCAGCAGCCCTCCCGGCATCCAGGCAGGAATTATTTCCTGCCTTACTTGGAGATACTGAACCCGGAGCCTTCTGCATGCAAAACAGGTCCTCTGGCCACGGAGCTACGGTCCTGCCGCATTTGCAAGTAGCTTGTTCTGTGACACATGACTCTCTCTCTCTGTCTGTCTCTCTGTCTCTCTCTGTCTCTCTCTCTCTCTCTCTCTCTCTCTCTCTCTCTCTGTGTATGTGCATGTGCATGTGCATGTGCATGTGCATGTGCGCGTACATATGGAGAGAGAGCTAGAGAAAATGAGCTGGGAATGTGCAGTTCATCTTCCAATTCTCAGGATTCTGGCTCGTCTTATACACTCATAAGGTAAGCTTCTGCAATGTCAGCCAATAATATTCTAATTTCACAGAGTGGATCAAAGGCCAAGACTGAAATGGAGAGGCCTGCCAAGAATTTCCAGTAAGTCTAGGCTAGGTTGGAATTTTGTAACCACTGTCCTAGCTTGAAGAACAACAATTGCACGAAAAGATTGGTTTCCCTATCACTGTGCCGTTTGCCATATCTTTGCAGCATTCTCTTCCCTCAATCTGTAATAAAGATATGGTAACACATGTCATAGTCCCCTCCCCACTCCTCCTTGCTTTCTCAGAAACTCATTACAAATCTGATTTTAATACGATGGGCCACATTAATCTCTCACTAAATTTCAGTGCACTGGTGCCTTTCCCTGTGGAGTGTTTGGAATGCATCCAGAGAAGCCTCATTACTTGCCGGAAGTTTGCAGGACCATCAGAATAATCCATTTCAAAAGTCTGCAATATGGTATTTTTGTACTGAATTAGCAATCTTCATCTACATTGTTTTGCTCAGATGGAAACTGTAGCAACACTCAGCAGGGAGGGCAAAAGTCAGGGCCCTCTGTCTTGCCACTCTGGCTTCAGAATGAAATACAGGGTTAAATGTCTCCTCCTGTCTGAGCTTCCTGGCACCGAGAAGCTGGCCTCGGCCCTGCTTTCCTGGAGCTTTCAGTTGCACAGCTTGCCCATGGTGGAATGCACCCAGAAGCCTGTCTTCACCCTTGTTTGCTCCAGGTGTCAAAGATCCTCCAGGAGGAAATCCGCCCTGGCCCAGCTGCTGTAGCCCTTCCATGCAGCCTCCCAGCCATCCCCACTTCCTGCTTCCTTCCCAGCTGAGACCCACTTCCTGTGTCCCCTTCAGCCTCCCTCACCAGCGCATTCTCCAGCAAGAGTCCCTGTCGCCTGGCAACAAGGCTGACATTCCCCTCCCAGCCTCAGCTTCAGGGCCTCCTCCGCACATCTGCTAAGCATCCTCAGCCATTTTTCTGAAGTACACCAAACTAACAAGGAGCCAGATGGAATGATACATTTCACAACGTTTTCTTTAAATGCAGATTGTGGGTGTGAGACAAATAACCCTTCCGGAGGGTTTCTCCATACAGCTGGAAAGTTTGCCTGCCCCAGAAAGCATGGGCATCATCCAGTCCTTACCCATGCAGAGAGAGAGAGGGGGAGAGAGAGGGAGAGAGAGACAATGCAGCCTTGCCACGCCACGTGGAAGAGGAAGTCCTGCGGTGGCACAAGGTTGGTGGCTAGGTAGATAGGTTGAAGGGGTCAGGGAAGAATGCAGGAGATGGAAATAGGCAGTAGTCCCAGTGCATTGTAGCTGGCAGTATTTTTATATCCCACGGTTCTAGTATACTGCATAATCACAAAAACATATTATACAATAATAGGACTCCCTTTCTCCTTACAAGCACAAATTGCTCCAGGACACTGGGGGTCCGCTGTCCAGGCTATCTGGAATTGAACCATGCCCTCTGTGCATTGACAGGGCTGCTGCCTCGCTACAGCTGTGTTTGCAGGTGTTCTAGCAGCACTGATGGCTGGGTGCTGCCCAGGGTTGCCATGGGCAACGCCCCTTATACCACTCCTACATTATAGTTTGTAAACATGCCCCCTTACAGGCTAAAGGAGAGCTAGGCAACTTGTGCCCCTTCAGAGGTCTTGGCCTACAACTCCCGTCAGACCTAGCTAGCATAGCCAGTGGTGAGAAATGATGGGACTCACAGGCTGAAACTGCAGGAGGGCCACAAGCCTCCCATGCCTGGGCTAGGCCATGGTCTACCGTGCACCATGACTGATACACCCTCAGGAAAGCCTTTTCAAAGCTAGCATCTAAGGAAGACTCAGATCAACTCTGCTTAAGAATACGCCCACCCCTGCACCACCACCCTGCCCTCCTTGTACCTAACTGGGGTAAATGTGGTCCAGTTGTTGTTGATGACTGCAGTCTCTCATTTCACTGCAAGAGAGTGTTGCTATTGCTTTCA
Organism: Varanus komodoensis; assembly: GCF_004798865.1. Taxonomy (NCBI): domain Eukaryota; kingdom Metazoa; phylum Chordata; class Lepidosauria; order Squamata; family Varanidae; genus Varanus; species Varanus komodoensis. Next base: position 26,262,748 of record NW_025336480.1, on the reverse strand, counting down.
GCAGGAGCAGGATTGTACCACGTACCCCTTGAAGCCCGTCGGAGCCAATGTTTTCACTGGAGCTCTAACACACACAGATCTCAGATGCAGCCAGGAGGCTTTTTGTTCCCACACACACACACACACACACTTCGTTTGTCACAAGTCTTCTGCTAGTTTTAGAATGCCTAAATTTAAATGTGGTTTGTGTGAGGGAATTCAGCTTCCTGAAATGCCTGTGCATGATCAAGTACCATGCTTTAGGTGGGGAAGGGGAAAGACAAATGGATGAACTAGAGGGATCCAAATTACCTATATCTCTGCTTTTTCCCAAGGCCAACACATAAATGATGCTTGATGGAGCATGTTCTGCCTTCGATTGCTCTTTCTTGCACAGCATTTAATCTTTTTCCAGACAGCCAAAGGATTCAGGCAGAATTTTATTTTATTTTGTATTTTGTTGTGGGGAGGCAATTTAGCTTTGGGATGCTTGTTTCATGCCAAAAACAAGGGTTTGCTGGAATAATTGACATCCACCTTGTCATACATATGTCATTATTTACATATTCAAGAGAAAGAAACAATCCTCTTTCAAGAAGCTCAGAAGCTTCTGTTCATGGTTTACTCTTAGCTCCCATTTTTTAAATGAGCTCAGTGAAACAAATTGGAGAGATCTGAATCTCTTCCAACTGTTTGTTGTCCTTTTTACATAGATGGTGTGCGTGTGTGGAGGGGGGATATAATTTTGAGGAACCCTCTCTATGACTTTTTTATTGCAGAAGGTCCAAATTAAAATGTTTTGATTGCATTGCTTTGCTGGAGAAGAAGACTCCTAATCAGCCACTTTGGCATATTTAAAGCCCCTCTGAAAAGATGACTTGTTGAGGGGCATGTATGGGAAGCAACAGAGAAGAAATCATACATAAAAATAGAAGCCCACGTCGGCAAGCCATATATGGAGTACTGGAGACTTCAGAGGGATACCCTTTTGGACCACCCCTTTGGCGAAAATAAATCAGGACTGCATTAATGCTCTCCCCCACCCCCACCCCCACCCTTCACAGTGTACCGAAGCTTCCCAAAACAGCCTCTCTACAAAGATAAACAAAATCTGTTCAGGCCATAATGTATACTAAGGATCACACCCCTCTGTTGCGTTATTTAAATGATGTTTAAATAAGATTTGTCTCTTCTCATAACTGGCGGAGCAAAATGCAAAGGATTGCGGTATAGTGCAGCAACAGCAGCTTCTGATGAGTCAACCTCTCGCGGACGCCAGCCTGCCTCTCCAACCAGCTCTCCCTCCCGCCCGCCTTCCTTTCCTTCTCCTCCCCCATCCGCCCCTCAATAGATGTCTATTAAAAGCTGCTGACGTTGGAAGCGACGGCCATCTTTGATGAGGGCACAGCTCCCATTCCATTGAAGAAGGAGACTTGGGGAGGTCAGGAGCGGCTGTGCTTACTTCCCAGCTGCAGCAGCACGCCCAAGTCCCTCTCAAACCTCCGCGGAGAAAAGCCAGCAGAAGTCTTCTGGAGCCAAGGTAAGGGAAAGCACGGGATAGCAGCCTCTCTCCGTTCTTCGGAAGTCCCTTTTTCTGTTTTACCGAAAGACGTGGAGGCAAGATAGAGCTATGGCAGTATGGAGGGAGGAGAGCTGTAATCTCCCCAACCCTGTTGTTGATTCTGACCTAGTAAACGAGACGGAAGAAGGAGAAATGAAACGCTCATTTATCCGTCTGGTTGTTTGTTTGTTTTTCGAATGTTGTGGTGTGTTATCCCCAAGACTTTCCCTTCAGCCTTAGCTCGTGTGTGCGTGCGTCTGTGTGAATACCTACCTACATTTTCTTCTTGAAGATAGCAAGAAGATCGCTCTTGTTTTGCTCGCTGAGAGCACCTTCCTTCTAACCCCCGCGTTTTGGGACCTGGCTCTGCTCTGCTACCTAGTAATGGTGCGCGCGCGCGCGTGTGCCGGGAGTGCTTTTCCGAGCGGAGCTTTCTATTACACGTTGGCCGGCGCCGTCGGTCTCCTCCTGGCTCGTCGGTCTCCGCATGCAACGGCAGGTCTGGTTCAGCACCTTGGACAGCGGCGGCCGCGGCCACTGTCGCAGCGGCCGCAGCGCTCCAGCGGGGCAGCGTGCGCGGCCGACCGCCTCACTGCAGCAGTGGGCTTGGATTCAGCACCTCGGACAGCGGAAGGCGCCCGGCGCCCGGCTCCGCCTGCTTGCAGGAGCGGCGTCCGGGGCAGCTTTCCGGACGGCGCTCGCCTGGTGCGGAGACCTTGCGAGAAGGCAAATAAAATCCTGACCGGGATGGGAGGGCAGGAGGAAAGAGACCCAGAGCAAATCTGAACACGTTTGTGAGCCGCCCCGAGGCTTTGTTTGTGAGCTGCCCCGAGGCTTTGTTGCGATGGGGGCGGCATAGAAATGTTCTAAATAAATAAATAAATAAATAAATAAATAAAAAATCTATGGGTATATTTCTATATGCACATGCACGTGCGAGTTATGCCCGTGCAGACGGAGCGACTCTCATCAAATCTCATCTGAATATGATTTCGTACTTCGTTTCTAGCTTTTCTTCGTCTTTTTGTCAACATCTATTTCTGCCCCTCGTGCCTCCGCAGTTGCTCTGCACGCCATAGCCCTGTTGCTGTTGTTATATGCCATCAAGTCGTCTTCGACTTATGGCGGCCCTAACCATGAAAGCCCTCCAAAATGTCCTGTCCATGACAGCTCCATTCAGCCTTTCCAAGCTCAAGGCCGTGGCTTCCCTTATGGAGTCACTCCATCACGTGTTTGATCTTCCTTTTCGTCTTCTGCCCTCGACTTTTCCTAACAGGATTGTCCCCTCCAGCGAGTCTTGCCTTCTCATGATGTGCCATAACAGTGCCTTGCCCTATTTTGGAATCTCAACATATCCGCATTCAACACTGGGTAGGAGAGAGGAAGCCTTTCCGCGCCCCCTTCCCCGCTCCACCGTATTGCAGAGACAGGCTGCGAAGGCTTGGAGTGTTTCCTCTGGGAATAGTTTACTGTTCAGCGGGTTTTAAAAAGTAATGGAGAAGCAAAAGCAGGGGTGGGGAGACAGTAGAGAGGTGGTCTTCGTGCATTTACTTTAAAATAAGATGTAAGTTTCTTGCAACGTTTTGGTTCTATTTTCAGTAAGCAAAAGAATTGGGAGATACGTTTATATAAATAACCCTTTTTAATGACGACGAGCGCACTTGTGAATCCAACCTGTGAAACTTCCATTTAGCTTTGGAAATTTCTCGCGATCCATCGACCTGCCATTTTCCTCTAGTGCTCGCGGGGTGGGGGCGGGGGATTAGTTTCATTCATCTTGCAGTTACTGCTGCCTGTGTAGGCCCTACTACGGCGTCATGTCGGAAAGTCATTCTTAAACCAGATTACGGGCAGCGATAGAGCGATAGTCTCTTGAATGCAAGAAAACGATCCACTGGGGTTGAACGTGCGGTTTTAAGCTCTTCCTCCCGCTCAGCCACCCGCCTCCCCACTCGACCGGAGGGGAGGGGAACCCAGCGAGGAGTGCTCTGGTGCCAGTGTACTGCAGAGCTCCCAAAACGGCGCGCGTGCCGTCTTATGTAACAGATTTGCTGGAATGCCTAAGGTAGCATTCCTGGACCGACAGATCTCGCCGTGTTCCGTCTCGCTGATGCTTCGAAAGGTGGACGCGGAAGGGGCAGCGCGACCACAGGCGGGGGAGCGTCCAGAGAGGCTGTTTGAAACAAAGAAGAAAAGGGAAAGAAACGTGGGCATCACTATACGGAGCGGTCTTCCCCAACCTGGTGCCCTCCAGATGTGTAGGACTGCAAGTCCCATCACTCCCAGCACGCGCAGCTAAGCGTAAACTTCTATCTATATATTCACCTGATGCCCTCCAGCTGCTTTGGACCGCAATACGTCCTGACCATTGTCCAGGCTGACTGGAGGTGATGAGAGTTGTTTCTTTGACGTATCTGGATAGTTCCAGGACCACAGTATATGTGTGCGTGTGTGTGCATGAGTGCGCGCGCGCACGTATATGTAGGTGGGGAGGTACGCACTTCCTGAAAGCCCCGGGCCAAACGGCTCTTTGTGTATTTGCCTCAAACGAAAGCTCTGCGTCCCGGAACATCCGCGATCATTTCTGCTGTTTGCTCTCTTCGCCAGCCTCGCTAGCGAGAGGGGGAAGCGGGTGAGGGCCTGCGGGCTTTGCAGGGGGTGGGAGTGGTGGAAAAGCAAACCCATCCACTTGCGTTTGCTTGAGGTGGCTCTGGGGTTGGTGCGAACACCGAAGGACCATGAGGAATTGTTTCCATGCAGCGTCCCTCCGCATGTAATGTGCGTGGCGCGGTGTGGGTGGGGAGAGATCCCAAGTGCTGCCCATTCACAGCTGGACCGACGCGTCAGCTCAGCTCACGGGATTAGCCAGGGCGGATTGAGGAAGCTCCAGAAGATCGGGAAAGAAAAAGCAAAGAGGTGCCGCCGGTGCGGAGGAACGCACGCGACGGTCAGCCTCCGGGCTTTTGCTTTTCCCGGTCACGTTTCCTAGCCTCTGCATCCATCTGCTGCATTAAACGCTGGCGTCGAGGAGGCACGCTAATCGCGAGGGGCGGGGGGAGACCGATTAGAGGCTGCTCGGCTGGGATGGAGTCCCCCCCCCGCCCACCTCGCCTCCTTTCACACACGCGCGCTCGCGTCTTCGCTTGCACGTCTTCGAGTCTACAGCGCGGCGTTTGTCTCTTGACATTAACCTGCAAGTGTCCATTTGGCTGGCTTCCTAGTTTTCTGCTGCTTCCTGCTCTTGGTTGATCAGTAATCAGCTCGGGCACTGAGATCCAGGCTTGCGGCGCCTGCCCAGCCCGTGTGAGCGCCGCAAAGGAGACGCGGTGGCTCAGAGATCGCGCCGCGTGATGATCGAAGCCCCACCGGCGTCGCCCACCCTCCCACCGAGTAACCCCTGCGCCTCAGGGGAGCGGCCCCATAATGCCCGGCCACCTGGCAAAGCTCGGAGGCCGTCCGAGCAGCCTTTCCTTGCGGCGCGTGGGGCAGCCGAGGTGGTAGGAAGGGGCATCTTCCCCCTCCTCCTCAGGACTGAGTCAGCAGCAGTGTCCTTGGGGTGCGTGGTGACTCAGGCGGAGGAGCCCGGAATGATCACTCGAGGAACCGTGAGCAGCCAAGAGCACGGAGTCGTGCCTGGAGAGAGGAGAAAGCAGCGGGAGGGAGGTGGAGAAGGCATCAAAGAGGGCTCGGCATAGGAAAGCCTCCCTAGACCCAGCACCTGATGCAATGCCATGCAGCAGTCGTGCCTCTTCTGAAGCAATAAGAGTGTCCTTGAGCATGTGCAGAATGTCTTTCCTGAAGCACCCTTCCATGTCTGAGGAGAGAGCTTTCAGGGAAGGTTTCCAAGCATCTTGGGCCCAGGCAACTACTGGAAGTTAGGCATTTGGGAAGAGATGGTCCCCAGAACTGCCATGATAAGATTGTATTTCTGCCTTCATTCAGTTCATGTCTATACTACCCAACAGCTGAAGTTACGAACCATAAAATATATAAAATAGATGCACCAGAAAAGTGTTAGCAGCAATGCAGACTTTGGAAAATACACATGCAAAGGTGGGCGCCAGCTCTCTGGGAGCAACTTTGCATGAGGATCTGTCCAAGCAGAATTCTACAGAGGAGCATCTGATTGCCAACTCTGCAGACAGAGGAAACTGGAAGGAGCTGCTGGTTGCTGCTTTTGCATACATTGCTCAAAATTGCAGTGCCAGAGATGACTCAGGGCTCCTGGTACCAAGAAGTCACGCGGACACGCACAAAGCACGAGAGAGGTGGGGTGCGGAGAGAGAATCACCAGGGGGGAGAGCAACACACGTCTCGTACCCCAAGACACCAGGAAGCCCCTGTCGGCCTTCAGCGGAGCCTTAAGGGTCTCTGACAGTCAAAGTAGCCAAAGCCACGGTGCTTCGTCTCTTCAGCCAGCTAACTCAATCTCTACCCCGCCCCCGCCCACTCCCTGCTGAGGGGAGGCAGCATAAAGCCTCGGCGGAACACTGCAGCTCTCACTTTCCCTTGCTCTTTCTCTGCTGAGCCAAAGCTTGTTCCACAAAGCATCCTGCTTGGGTCCCTCTACATTATTGTACAGAATAACGTTACTGCACATTCAGCCCAGGACAGCTGCATCTGTCACACTAAGAAACATGTCCAAGAAGTTCAGAAACAAACAAAACCCCTAACTTTGAATTTGCAAGGACCAATATAGATCCTGACTTAAATATACTTGGAGGACACTTACTGAAGTCAATGTGACTTAATTTCAGTGACTACATCTGGTTACAATTCTATAAATATCTGCTCTGTTGAAGGCTTGAAAAGAAGGACATGTAAATGTGAGTAAAACCTTTAAGAAGATATAAAAAGGAGATGCAACTCTTAAATTGTAGTTCTCTGTAGTGGAAAGGATCGTAGCAAAATTCAGTAAAAAAACTACTTTATACCAAGTTAAAAATTTTTCCTACTTAAGCCAACTGTGTTTATTATGATTAGCATAGCTGGCTAAGACCCCAGGCAAAGTTATTTCCCTGTCCTACCAGCTAAGCTCATTTAATTTTGTTACTGAAAATGCCAGGGGCTGAACCTGGGACTTGTGCATGCAGAACTTGTACTCCGTCACTGAATTACAGCTCTTTTTGCAAAGCCGCTTATGCATTCTTCTACTTTTTTTCTTCTATGGGGGTGGGGGGGTGAACAAGACTGGTGAAAAAAGGGCTTTTATCTTTCCTGTTTGTATAAAAGAAAAATAGAGAAATGTTTCTCTGAATATGGCTTCTTGCTTCATGTTAGCTTTTATACCCTATTCCCATTTCTCCATCCACTTCTACCATATATCTATAATTTCTTCCTCTGCTTCTAATATTCAGACATGAGTGTAATTGCTTCTATAGCTTAAATGGCACCACCATGCACAGGAAGGAGAAATCAGCATATTCAGGGGATCCCCAAAGTTTATAGTACTACAGAAAAAATTAGGAAAAGAAAACCTTTCAGAAATCCCCCCTCCCCAAATGGAGAGAACCCACATCACTGGGAGGGCAATTTCCCTGTTGACACTTTCTGCAGTAAAGGCAGAGGGCCCCAATGAGCTCTGTTACATCTGCTACTCCTGCTTTAGTTGGCTTTTTGCCCACATTTGCTTGATTGCCTGCTGTTTCCATCCTGAAGTTTTCTGCCTGAGCTTTCTTCTTTTCCCTCTGAAAGGTAATGCCCTCCTCTCCCCTGCCCATATACACTTTTTTTTTTTTTTTTTTACAAATAGCAGTGTCCTATTTGTAAAAAAGAGTTTTAAAGAGAGACTGGGAGTTTTAAAGAAATATACACATGCCTACTGTAAAGCATATGTAAATTAGCATATAGCAATGTGTGCATCTTTATTGTATTTTGTCCTGTAGGCCTGACTCCCAGAACCTTTTAGTACCTAGCACTGCCCTGATGCTCAGTTGCCCCAGATACTGACTGATGCTGTCTGGGGGACAGGCATGGGATGCGATATTGTGGAGGAATGGATAACTGGCTTACTGGGAAAGTAGGTACATAGATGCACTCCATGCTAGAACATTCTGCTGAAGCTCCTACTGGCATTCATGTAATAATGGAAGCGGGGTGGGAAAAGAAAAGTCCAACAGTCAAGGAATCACTTAACATGGAACACGATTTTACAATAGGGACTGTTGCACCAAGTTATTTCTAGATCATTTTTGTTATATTCCACATGGATTGGTTCTGTGCTCAGTGATGGTTTAAGTTCCCAAGCCCATGTTGAATCCCCAGATAAACACCCACGGCCCATAAGCCAACCGTCTCCTGGTGCTTTGCTCCTAAGACTACGTGAGGCATGTTCTGTGTGGCAAAACCAGAGGGAGGTTAAACTGTCTTCCAGTCAGACCAGCTCTGCCAAGAATGGCTTCCTGATGAGCAGCAGAGATGGATGTTTGAATCAGTGTCTGAAAGGTGCAAGAATGGTTGTCTGAATGGTACACCAAGATTTTAAGTGTTTGCTGCAGTTTGGTGTAGGCAAAGGAAGGGGCATTTGGGCAGCAAAATGTCTTGGCTTGGTATGGCCCCAAGCAAAAGCACTCCTGCAGTTTTATACTAGTGGCAACTCAGTCCCAAACACTTTGACTTCTGTGTAAGCCCCACTCATGTCTGTGGATAAATGTCAGGATAACTAGAATTAACAGTGGTGGTGATGTCAGTTATATGCAGTGTAAGGAATCTAAGCAAGTAGCGAATTGTACCATTCCATTTTAGGTCTTACACAATACAAGAGCTTAACATTAGAGGCAATGGGCACAATGGCAATGGGTGTATCTGCCTTTAGACTGTCCACTTCCATTGTGCTGAATGGAAAATGTGGAAAATTGAATTCCCCGGGTATCTAAAGCTAGGCTAAAACCTTCCTTCAGACAAGTATAACCATTCGCATTTACATCACTGGTAACTTTGGCAGGATGGGGCAACCAAGCATTCTCTCACTGTACCCCCTCCCCTCACCTGAAGTATGTGGGACGGTATGGCCACCCATGTCCGGCATGAGGCTGCTGCCAGGGTGGCTTGGCTGTTGCATATGTCCTTACCCCCTTGTGGAAGTGGGCGGTAGAGTTCCATCTGACAGCCCTTTTAAAGAGCTTGAAAACATCACTGGCACAACTCTTTCCGTAAGAAAATGCTGTGGTCAACTTGCTCTGGTTTTGATCTTGTTCAATTGCTTGAGCAACCTTCCGTCCTTGCTTGCCTTCATGAACATTTTTGCCAGACAGCATCACAGATACATCCATTCTGCTGGAGCGGGGTTAGCAAAGTCTGCACCTGGAACAACTGTCCATCTCTTATTCTCCACTGTAGCCAAGCAGGTCCAAAGTAAGCACTGCATTTAAATGCTATGACCACTGCGTGGAACCTTTTCAGCATCTCCCACACCGAAGCCCACATTTCTTCTACTAAATCCTTACTTCTGGGATTAGAGGTACAGGCTGGCAGTCTGCATGTACTCCTGGACTCAGCCCTGAACCTGGGTGCTGCGGTTTTGGTGGTGGCCAGGGGTGCGCTTGCCCAGCTGAGACTAGTCTGCTTAATGTGCCCGGACCTACATGCATGCCTCAGTTACATCCCACTTGGACTATTTTACTGCACTCTATGCCAGGCTGCCTTCTAAATCGTTTAGAAGCGTCAGTGGGTCTAGAACGTTGTGCATTTGATGGCAATTCAAGGGAGTGTGGCAGCTTCCAGGCTGAGCAAATATCTGCCAAGAAAGGCTAGGCTTGATCTCCTCCTACAGTCCTCCTACTGGCAGGCAAAGTTGTCCTCCTTCAAGTAGGCCGTGGGTGTGTAAATGGGTCTCTTGGCTTGGATGCTCTTTTATGCTGCTCTTGTTGTGTTTTTAATTGTGTTTTAATGCATTGGTTTGATTATTGTTTTACTCGAGTTTTCTTTACTGTTATAAGCCACCTTGAATGCCATTTTCCTTGGAAGGAAGGCAAGGCACACAGCAAGTAAGCTAATAAATGCCCCATAAATACATAAGGAGTAAGCAGTGCCCCAAAATGACAGCACTTGTCATAACTCCAGTGGGCATGTACAAAGTGGAGCACATACAACAGAGGATTAAAACCTCAGACCTGGGGACCACACTCAACCCTCCTGGGATCCCCACTTGGCCCTATAGGATTTCCCAAGTGGCTCCGACATATCCCTGTCTCTCTACCTGCTTTCTATCAACCACTAACAGTTTTGTGTCTTCCTGGCTTTTGCACAGTTCCCCCCCCCCCCATTTTCCTAAGGCTGGCAGCAAGAGCATTAAGCTAGCACATTCTTATATATTTGATATTTTGGCCCATTTCTCTTGCATTTGGTCTGCCCACAACTGGAATGTGGCTACTGAGAGCTTTTCTGAAATGGAATTTGCCCTTCCTTTTGCAAGAGGTTCAATACCCCATTATGCCATTGTGGAGCATGTCATCCCAAGGTGAAATGTTAACTCATCAGCCTCATCCTGTTAGAAATGGTGCATGCTATCAATTGTCTGTCGCTTCTTTTTCTTGCAAATTTTAGACATCTGGTACAATAGAAATGTTACAAAGCTACATAAACAATGTGCATATGCCTTGGTCAAATATATTGTTACATTGCACTCCCCTAAAACAATGGCATTATCATAGCTTTATAGTATCCCTTCTTTGGTCATGATAGATATGGTATCTCATCTTACCCAGTAGCAGAGGCTGCATGCTAAGCCAAGTGAAAAGAAAGCCCAGGAGCAATTTGTCACGAATGCTTCTCTTGCCCTTGGATGATGGATGCGCCACTGGCACAGGCCAAAGTGAATTCACGCTGGTTGCAGCCATTACAGGCAAAAAGCTCTTTAGCAGGAGCCATACAAAACCACGTGTGCCTTGGGTTTTAAGGAGCCCACATTAAAAACTATCAAGCCCACATCTCGGTATACAACATTCCAGCCACATTTTCAATGCCCAGTGAGAATTATTTTAATCGATACACATTTTCAATTAAATATGTATACCCAGTTTGATTATTTAATCAAGGAGATGCATATCTGCCCATTTTTGTTCAGTGTATCCTAGACTATGAACGTACAAGACATTAAAGACAAGATGTCTTTACTTCCTACTCACCACATATCACCTTTAAATTGTGATAATGACAAAAATGCTAGTGCTGGTGTGGTTAAGGAGACCAAGTGCAGTTGTGTGCGGAATACAAATCTGTACTGCACTCTTGAGGCATGCATTTTTGGTCCAACCAAGGTTGGTTCTTCTGGATCAGAATCACTTCTTTCTTACTTCGATTTGAGCTTCATTGGTTTTAATGCAGCACAAATACCTCAAACAGATAACTCAAATAAGAATCTAGTATCAACGCTTACCATTAAAATATATGAAAGTACACCGAACATATGAATATAGGACAAGTTTGTCTGCCTGGTTTGCTCTCCAAGCTCCCAAGCAGCAGCCCTTGTTCATTCATAACTTGCGCTAGTGGGCTAAGAATAAATGTATTGATCCAATGTTATGAATAAATACATACCAGTAAATTTCTTACTTTGAAAAGAATAGCCCAGTTTGCTTGTAATGCCAGTTATGTCTGTATGTAAGCCTTCTAGTGGCTTTCAGATGTGTCCTTTAAAAGTGTGTGTGCTGTATGTGTATGTTCATGATTAGTTTCTCATTCTACCTGCAAAGACTCAGCCTTAAAAATATTAATGCAAAGAACAGCAGGGTCAGGGGAACTACCATTATGGGTATACTTCTAGCAAGCAAAGGAGGTAGCTTTTTAATACATATTTGTGTAATTATAGTGTTCCATTTCATATTACATTTACAGTATTTTGTCCATAATTTACTACCAGAAAATCTGGATGACATTAGTTAGAACCATCATAGCTCAGCATAATCACTAATCATAACTAAAATGGATTTCCTAATCTACAATTACTGAAAGGGGCTTCTGTACATGCAACTGCTGACACGGCTGCCTGGTATTCAGTTTCTGCTTTGAAACCTACTAATTATTTAGGAGTAGTCTATTAGAGTCACAAGCAATAAAAAAAATACCAAATGATTTTTATCAGGGTACTCCATGACAACCATTAAGGTCTGCAGTGGTCCACTGATTTTTTTTAAAAATCTAACAATAAGTTCATAACAAGACCTGTCAGAAGCAGGCTTCAGGTGCCCAGCTCCAGGGTTCAACAAATGGAGTTCCATTGGACTAGCCATTGGATGGTCCACTTTGACTCTCTAAGGTCTCTCTAAGCTTCCTACCTCCGCTACCTGAGCTCCTCTTTATCAGTGATGCCAGGGGCTGAGCAAGGGACCTTGCGTGTGCTCCATCACCAAACTAAGTCCTCCACCTTAACAGATAAATTAAGCTAGAGGTGCTGAACACCTTTCAGCCCGTGGGCTAAATTCAGAAGTTTTCAGGAGGCACCTTTGAATCATGGCTGAGGCCAAAGACAAAAGTGGCGGGCAACACTATATAAGAACATGAGGAAGAGCATTAGAAAAGCTTTGTGGGATCAGACCAGTGGTCCATCCTGTCCAGCACTCTATTTGCACAGAAGCAAACGAGCTGCCCACAGCATCCCTCAAGCAGGATGGGTGAAACGGTCCCCTGCTGTCCAACTTCCCCAGCAACTGGTGTGCAGAGGCTATTTGTCTCTGCTCCCGGAGGTTGCACTGAGCCACCAAGGTGTAGCCATGAATGGTCTCCTCCTCCTTGAATGTATCCAATCATACTGCAGCTTGAAGCTCTTCCTGCCAGTCACCTAACCTTCAAAGAGCCTTTCAATCTTTTAGAATGGAGGGGGAAATACGCAAAAAGCAAGGAAACCATCAAATGATCAGGGATTGGAAAGGGGTTGGGGCTAGGGGAAGGGCATGTCCATCAGGGGAAAGGGGGAACCCAGCAGAGTCAGATTTGGCATATGAGCCTGAGGTTTGACACCTCAGCACTGAGTGGGTGTTGCTTAACAGATATCCAATAGAAGTTGACTATAGTTCAGTCCACAGTGATCCTATCCATCCTTGGCTGCATTTCTCACAAGAATTTTGACTTGACATTGTGGCTGTATAAGTGAGTGTTTGTGTGTGTGCGCGCGCATAACACACACATGTTTTAAGAAGTGTGCATGCCTTTGGTGTATATGACCCATAGTGAATGGGATAGCTAGGACAATGGCATAAGTGCTACTGGACAAATATTCTCTGGGAGTATTTTAAATGAATGGGATGACAGTTTGCATGTTTGCCAAAACATTGGTCCATCTTGTCCTGAATTTTCTACACTGATCAGCAGCACTTCCTGAAGTTCTCAAATTCGAATCGCGGTCCTACTGTGTGCAAAGTATGTGCTCTGCTCTGCAGCGATCATACGCGCACATTCATTCTTGTTAACTTCTTGAGTTGTCCTTATTTTTATTGATCCCATTCTATTGTATTGCTCTAATTTACCACCCTGGCCATTATTAGTGTATCTTGGCCAACTCAATTTCCATCTACTAACTATCGGAATCAATGCTGTCTTCAGGATGGCTGAGCAGAGTTGCACTTTGCTGGTTAAGGGCGACAAGGTATTTGTGAATCAGAATGCATCGAGTTGGCAGGGAGAGTGAGAGAGAAGGGCAGGGTGGAGATGTAAAGGTGTCACAGGGAGGGATGCGATGGTGGGATCAGGGTCCAAACGTGTTGGAGGACCTAGAGGGGTACATGCCATTCTTTTACTGGATCTCTCCCTGTACCACTGGTTCCTTGGGGTCCGGCCACTGTACCTTCTTGTCTGTTTGTGCTTTTGGTAAATGCTACGTTGGTGTGTGATAAGACCACAATCATAGGAGATTTTATGATAGATGAGGAATCCAGCCTAGCATGCATCACTGAGACCTGGGTGGATGAACTAAGTGATGTAGATCTGACCAAGCTTGGTCCACCTATGTACTCTGTACAGCACCAGGCCTAGTTGAAAGTTCAGTTCTATTCACCAAGAAGCTCTTCCATTCTGGGAGAGGTTATAAGGGTGCATACCTTGTGTTAGGTCAGAGAGCCAGCCTGAGGATGTTCCTGGCATATCACTCACCCTGTTTCCCGGTGTCTTCCCTGATCAAGCTGGCTGGGGTGGTCTCAGATGTAGTCTTGGAGAGCCCTAGGACCTTGGTTCGGGAAACGTCAATACCTGTGCAGGGGGTGCCTTAAGAGGACTGGCTTTGGACTTTATGACTTCCATGTTCACCATGGGGCTGTCTCAGCCCAGCACAAAGGACAGGCCTGCTCTTGAGTTCACCTTTCCCTCAGTGGTCCCCCCTTGTAGATTATGGAATCTTAAGGATTCCTGAATGCTCCAAGGGACTTTCCTGGAGCTAGAGATGGGGACTCCTTTTAGGCCTTTGTTGCACTGTAGAACGACAGGCACAAATGGCCACCTACACGCCTGGGCCTGAGTTCCCGCTTCAGCACTGTGGATTTCAGGTGGCCCCTGGTTTACCAAGGAGCTTCAAATGAAGTAAGTCAGAGCGGACTGATGGCTGGAACAGAAGTAGCAGAAGGTGGGCAAACATGCCTGTGAGTGCATCATCATGCCTAGTGCATGGTAGTGACAGCAGCAAAGTAACCTTGCTTTGCCGCCTGCATTGCATCCGAAAGTACCTCTCCAGGTGGGCTTTTCTGAGCTGTCCAGGGGCTGCTTTCCGTTACCTCAGTGAATCAGCAGTGGGATCCTTGGGGCACGCCATGACAGAGTTGCCAGACACTTGGGGGACCAAACTGGTCTTCATGCCAACTTGAACATCACTATCAGCATCACGTCTGCTACGGTATCCAGTGCATCTGCCCAGTCTTCTGGTCTGTGAGATCAATTCCAAGTTTTGAATCCTGTGAACGTGGACAATATTCCTGCATCTGAACCATCCACCACATGCGCTCTTGGCTGCCCCAAGCTAAGGAGCTGACTGGGCGGGCCAGAGCAGTGGTGAATACAACACGGATGGAGTGGCACCTGCTGCCTTGAAGGAGGTGGTGGTGTGGCCACTCCTGAGTGAACCGTCTCTGTACCAGAAATCCAGGCCAGGTATCACGTGATCACCAATAACCCATTTTGGGGCAAGATACTTGAGGGGATGGTGTGATCAGCCTTGAATGAAACCTTCACATGCCCCTTGAAAATTCACTTGTTCTCTCAAGTTTTTCCTGACTTCTAATCTAGCATGGTATCACTCTGTTTTGCTGGTTTTATTTTTCACAATGTTTTATGGTTTGTATTATGCTATACTGTTTTGATATTGCACCAACTGAGTTTTTTGTACATTTGTTGGAAATTCCTGGGGTGTCAAGTGTATGGAAGTTACTTAATAATATAAAATAAAATTAATTATTCTTATATATCACATATATCATGTGTATCTGTCATAATGCATTGTACCGGGAACCTCATTACAATATATGTAACCCATAAAATCGAGCTTTGCAGTAATCAGATGTTTAGAAAAGAAAATAACTGCTACTTCTTACTGCTTTAAATCAAGATTAGTGCATGCACTGGTCACTTCTCAGAATGGACAAAATGGACTTCCGCCAGTGCACTTTATTTATGTGGCTGTTAGATTGATAAGATGCCTCTTCTTCCTCTTCATTCCCCTCCTTTTGATACTAACAGTTGTCAATAAACAACATGCAACCAAGTAATAAATTGACATGGAACCAGGGAAGAACAAACAAAATGTCTTGTGGAAGATAAGAAACATCTGTTCAAAGCAAAAACAGGTCTAGTAATCAAGAAAGTTGTATTATGCGCTGAGTGTTGTTTTGTAGGCACAAAACTCCATTTAACTGTATCTTAAAAGGGGGGTTGGAGAGAATGGCCTCTATTTTTAAATAAATAAATACGACTGATTGGAGAAGGCTACTTCTATCCATTTGGACTGCATTCTTATACCCACTTACCTAGTAGCAAACTCCATTCAACTCATTGGGTGGATATCATAAGTTGACACTGCACATATACCTTCCAGTGATTCTACATAGGGCAGTGAGATTTTGATCACTTTGAGATCCAAATGGAAGATGATTTTGTCCAGCGTGCTTTGGAAGTTCTCTGCCAGCTGAATGATGCTTGCAGCCCAGGCAATCCCTCAGACATTTTTCCACACCCAAAATACGTCATGAATTTGAGGGCAGGGTTGGCTTATGGATCACCCAAATCATTTAATCTCTCTGCCTGGTCCAGAGTTTGGAGAGCTCTTTTTGGAGAGTCCTGAGGACCACTGTCCAGAAGGGGAGGGCAAGGCAAGGCAAGGCAAGTGGAGGCTCCTATTCATTCTCCTTGCTCTTGTCCGTCTTCTGCAGACCTAGAGAAGGCAGGTAGCAGCAGAAAGGAGGGTGAAGAAGATGCAGAGCTAGAGAGCTCTGGAGTTCAGCAGTGAGTCCCCTTCGAAGGATGTGGGCCTTGGCAGGTCACTGATGATGTCAGCCCATGAAGGACAATCACCTTGGTGAGGTCAACTGATTGACTGGACGAGGGCCCGTGGAAGGGTGTTGCCCAAGGGCTTTCAGAATTCTGGGGGTGGCACTGCCTGACACTGGCTCCACATGATGGACTTGGAAACCAGTTAGTGGAGCTGCACTTGTTGCATTATCAAGCTATGACACGAAGCTCCGAAAGGCCCACTCAGATAAGTGAGGACTACAAAGAGTAACTGCATGAAGTACGCCTTGTGGATTGTGTCCATCATGAACTCCACTAGTAATCACACTGTGCTGTAGGCACCGGCCTTCAAGCATCAACTATTCTCATGTACCATGTACAACATAACAAATGTATTACCTTGCGCTAAACGTATTTTCCTACAGATGGTTGTGTGAGAGGAGAATATCGGGTGCTGTGACAAAGGCCTGGCTTTTGTAAATAACTGCATCAGGAAAGGGAGAGAGCAAACCCCCTCAAGGCTTTGAGAATTATCTGAGCATGCTTTTTCTTTAAAGGTTGTTAGATGCCATCTTTCATGCTGGGCTCTAAGGAAAGCATAACATTTGTAGAAATTACTTCCAACATTGTAAGGGAGATTTTCCAGCTGTCAAATATTCTGTCTCCTCTGTCTGGATTGAAGATGATTAGACTTAGTTTTTATGCCCATCCTTTCCATAACATTAACATTTGCTGTATTTGGGGTTCTACTCTGACAGCGTGTCCTGGCCGTATTCCTTGAATAAGTAAAATTTCCCCCAAGACCCTGAAATGTGGCTGCCCACCCACAGTCCTATCACAGTGATCAAAGTCATGCCAAAGGCAATTACTGCGGGTGGTCGACATTGACTCAACCACATTTGTAAAGGGTGAGATACCAACTGTGACCTTAGCTGGCAGGTAGCCTTGTGACAGTGGTTCCTGCTCTGGGACCCTCCCATTTAGATTGTGGTCTTTGGGACCACCTTTGAACATGATCCAGAGATTTCAGATAGTCCAGTCTAGGGCTGACACTTTCCCAAAGGGGACTGATTGATAGAGGATGCCAATACTTTGCCATCTGCATTGGCTGCTCCAAAGGGTTGATTTTAACCTCTGAAGCCCTGCATCTTCCTGTATTTATCAAGCCAGGCATTAAGGTCATCACCTCAGGCCTTCCAGCCAAATGAGGTGAGTCAGTTGGCCACAAGAGAGAGGTAATCCCAGCACCTACGTGGGACTCTTTTTGGCACCAGGAGAAGATCTTTCCACATGTTATTCTGTCAATTACTTCTGGTCTTGTTGTGTGCTGCTAGTAGTGCTATTTTCTTTGGATCTCATTTTGTTATTGTTTTATTGAGATTTTGTGAATTGCTTTGCTTTCCAGGTGTGTCCTCCTCAGAAAGCCCCAGTCATTGGGTAGTCTAAAAATGAGATCCAGGCCTGGCTCCAGGTTTTGAAGGTCCCCCTCCCTCAGTAAATCTGTTTTCTCTCAGCAGCTATTGCTTCTTGCCCTCCGTCTTATTGGGGAAGGCTGACTTCAAACATGAAGGCTGCCTCAGATGACTCTGTGTGTATGTGTGTGGGGGTGGGGGGTTGGGGTGCGTGCAAATATATTTTGAAGTTAGAAAAATAGATCATTTCCATAGGAGGATTAGTTTTTTCTTTTTGTCTGGAACTGGGCAATTTACTGCTGTCAGAAAGGTCACACCTTGCTCTGATAAACAAAAGCAGCAAGCAGCTTTGTGGCATCTCAGAAACTTTTTTGGATGAGCTTTCATAGGGTACATTGGTGGGGGGGGGGGAATTTGTGGCCCTCCAGATCTTTTAGGCTACAACTGCCAACATCTGGAGGGCCTCAGGATTGCTAATGCTAGCTAGGGCCCTAGGTTATAGGCTAAAACATCTGGAGTGCCACAAGTTGTCTCTTCCTGAGCTATAGTGTTCTACTTTGGCTGCTGTATAAGAAAGGCAAGAAAACGTGTGTGTGTGCGTGCCCATGAACACAATACAAGCAGCTGTGACGCAAGAGGCTCCCTAAACCATTGGAGTGATGCGGGAAGATGCAATGTTTATTGTTAGTCTCCTACTGTTTTTTACTATGGTTCATTGTGTTGACAACTCTAGTTTTCTTCATCATCAATTCTTCTTGCATATCTCTTTCTAGCTGGCTTTATTTCACGCATCCTCTTGGTTTTATCATAGGGCCATCTTAAGCTCCTCTTAAGAAATGGCTGACTCAGAATCCTCAGACTGAAACTAAACAGTTTCGGCTTGAGAAGCTGTAGCCTAGAGGAGAAGGAGGCATCTTCTGCAAGTCACTGGCTGACAAACCCAGTCCCTGCTTCCGAAAGGCTTGAGCCAAGGATGAAATCCTACTGGTGTCCATCAGCTCATGGAACATCCTCCAGTGAAGGGTTTTCTCCCCTTTCCCTGCTGACCTCTCCCCTGCACACCACCAAATTTGCTCTGGAGAGTTGGGACTTGTCCATATTGCAATTGCTTGCAGCGCCACGCAAACTCGGATGACATGACCCTTCCTGAGTCAAGTCCCGGAACAAGCGAGGCCCTTGGCAAGAATGGCCCCACTGCTGTTGCCAAGGGGCTAACCAGGAAGCCAGGCTGATGGCTGCCCTCATAGTGCATGCCCGAGCAGCACTGAGGTGCCCAGCTCTTCTCACCTCCTGCCTGGGAGAGCTACTGCTGGGCAGGAGGGAGTCCCCAGTGACCGGCTCAGTGCTACTGCTCTGATCTCAGGCAGCTCCACCCAGCTGACCAGGCAGCCCTGCCTCCTGCCCGAAAGCAGGCACAGGCTGGCAATCAGTTCAGTGGCGCTATCCCACCCGGAACTGACCAGGCACCCACACCTCCCTCCACCTGACGGTAGACCTCTCAGGTAGGAAGCAGGAACCAGCTTGTTGCGTACTGCCGCCTCCAGCTCCTGAGCTTTGTGTGCCCAGCAGGGACTTTCTGACAACCTGAGCAAGCTGGGATCAGCTCAAGATCATGGTGGTCAAGAGAGGAGCCTCACTGCCCCCCACAGTGTTCCCTGGATTGCAGTGCTCCCAGCTGTTAAGAGCCGGGCATCCACCGTGAACCTGACAGATGCTCACGCTCATCATGGGTGCTTTGCTGTCTCTCCCACCCCAGAAGGAATGAGAAGAAAGGAAGGGGAGAGGGAGCAAAGCACCCATGATGAGTCTGATCATCTGCTGGGGTCATTGCGGGTGCCTGGGACTCAACAGCAACCCAATAAACTCTTCCTTTGAACCCAGACCTTGAGCATGAACAGAAACCCATTTCATGGCCATCCCAGCTGCTGATAAGAAAGCATGCGCGTATGAAAGTGGGAAAAGAAGGCCACTGTGCTGGTGCCAAGAAATGTTCCCGGGGGCAGCTTGGTGTGCACAGGTGCCCCAAGGCCTACGCCTGTCATAAGCAGATTTCTCATGGCACGTTAGCTGTGACTGATAACACGGTTTGGGGATTAATGAGCTAGAGTGACATTTGTTCCTTTTGCCTCAACTTCTGCTGGAAGGCAGAAGGTGGGACTTGCAGGCCCCAGCGACTGCTGAAGGTGGCAGAGTGCTTTTCTGGCAAAATCAGTGTGCTCTGTTTCCCACATCAGAGCAGAAACATGGTGGAAGGAGGTATGACTATGCACCCAGGTTCTTTTTTTCACTCGTCTGTAATAAAACTTGCTGTTGGTGCAAACATGTTCTTCTTTCAGACTCTGGGTTCCTATTTGTTAAAAAATATTATTAGGGAATAGGGATCGGCCTCCACCCTTATGTGTGACCTTTTCTCACTTGCTCTAACAAACAGTTGGACAAACCTTTTTTATTCCAATCTTCATTTGTTGTATATAATTATTAGCTGTCTCGGTGTGTGTTTAGCTGTACCTTATATTTTTGTAATATCTTTGTAACATGGTGAGCTGCCTTGTGGTGGCAGTACACCCTGAAAGTCAGGTTCAAAAACGTTTAAACAAGCAAATAAGTATGTATTTAAAATGAGAATCAGGTTCTGGAGGGGCCTGTCCAACGTAAGGAACTGTCCTGAGCCCCTGAACTTCCAAAGCAGCAACAGCTGGAGAAGAAACGGGCTTTTGGCAATGAGGAAATATAGCTACAAATGCACACATAAAAACACACAGTACCACCCTTTGGCTCTTGGTCAGGCAAAGGGCTTCAATCAAGCAAACATCTCTCTGCTGGAATCCATTGGCTGAGAACCTAGCCAAGAAAAAAAAAAACAAGGCATATTTTCCAGAATGGAACAGAAAAAGAAGTGCCCTGATTAATAGTAACACCATTGCCAGAAATGAACTTGTCCAGTTGTCTGCTTTTTAAAATGGTTGAATTTTAAAATTAATTAATTAGCTGAGAAAGTGTAATATTAAGCAGAATGTCACAAGGAGCCAAAAAAACTCATCAGCAGTTCATTAACCACATGACCATCTGAAGAGAAACACTCAAGCAATGACTCAGCTCTGTCTTCTAGTGGAAGGAAAATCTGCAGAGGATAATTTATGTAATGGAATTTTGCCTCCTTTTGGTTCCTGTCTCAAGACATACATTTACGCTGGCATGCCTGTTTGTGATCAATTGCTGCATTTCTACAATTATTGCTGTTTGTTTGTTTGCTTGTATGCAAGACTTAAACCTCTTCCCTAGTTTTGACTGTAAATGGCTTGCAAAGAATTCTTGAGTGGAGATGTAAAGGCCCCAGGCCAGTATCTATTGGTCAGGCAGGTACAGTCCCCAGAATTGGCATATCACACCCAATCCAGGTGCATTGCCCATGAGAATTTAGCCTTACAACAGTGGCAACAGCAGAGGAGTGTTCTTTCATTCTTTCATCATGTCCATGTGTTACAACGGTCTTCCCAGAGAGTCATCTTTGTGTTTTAAAAATATTAACTTTATAATGCAGCTCTTGACACATTGCATCTCTATTAAATGAATCAGGGGGCCAATATGGATATTCACATTCTCCATTAAGGAAGCTGTAATGTGAGAAAAAGCTCCAAGTCCGGACATTAAAATTGGCTCAGTTCAAATGTCATGAATAATGAGCACCTGCGGCAAGAACGAGCCTTCTTGTACCTAACTAATGGGTACAATATGCTGAGGCACACATAGAGAAGAACAGATGGCAAGGCGCTCCAGGACATGATCTGAAGATTGCTGTGGAATAACAAGGAGGTGACTAATTTAAGGCAGCGTCAGGCAACTTGTGGCCCTCTAGACGTTTTAGCCTAAATGCTCGTCTTCCCTCACCGTTAGCTCTCCTGGCAAAGGCTGATGGAGTTTGCAGTTCAACAATATCTGGAAGGCTCCAAGTTGCCCAGACCTGCCTTAAGGGGCAATGCTTTAAAGCAGCAGAGAGGAGCCCTTTTTCTGTCCAAGGGCTGAATTCCATTTCGGAGAAGCCATGGAGTCACTTTTCCTTGGTGGGCAAGACTTAAAGCAAAAGTGGGTGGGGCCAAAGACAAAAGGTTGAGGCCAAAATACTTTAAAAGGACAAACAATACCACCCTATTGTAGCTTAAAGCTCTTAGTAGCAGTAATTCCACCTTATGAAAAGCTGCATCTAGCCAGGAAACCACCAAAAGTTAGGTCACTGGGGGAAGTGTGGAGCCTGTGGAGGGGCTGTGACCAAGGGCAGAATTGGGCCCCAAAGCCCGAGGATCTGTCCCACTCGATCACAGGCATTCTCAAAGAGATCTAACCTACTATGAGTCATTATCAGTGCATTCTTCCAAGCAAGGCTCAGGTCTAAACTTCAAGGACTCATAAAAGGCACCTCCCAAGAGGCAGCCGTAAGATATTAAGTTGCTTTATGGTTCCATAAAAGTTATGCCCCACTGTGCAATATGATCCATACAATATGAAGGAGGAAGGCTAAGGGGGAGCAAATCTTTCTTTTCTCTCACCTGTTGCTCACATTGCCCCTCGAAGGGTGAGGGGTGAAGAAAAGGGGGGCTTGTGTTTGGGAACACGGCCTGGCAGGTGCAGCTTTTGCTACAGGAATGGCAGAGACACATGGCCATTTTTGTGAGGTAGTCCTTCCGAAGACCTTAGGTCAATTCTGACCTAATGCAAGGTGCTTTTGGGATAGCTTGCTCATCTCTAGCATGGCTTATGCTCTTTTTTAATAATTATCCCGTCTGCAGCTCTGAGGTGCTGACCGCAAGAGACAGCATTAGTTGTTGCAGAACAAACTAGATGTTGTAACAGCCACTGCTGTTGCTATTTGCATGCCTGCCTCAGTCACGTATAAAGCGGAGGACAGGATCTAATGGATGCAACCAAAAAGGTGCACACAGGTTAGAGGAGCTGAATTCCCCACTCTGTCCCCGGGCCTTCTAACCTCTTTTGCTCTGTGCTCTTCCCTTCTAGCTCCAACTGGATACTGGAAATAAGCTGGGCCAGGAAAAAAAATACCTGCAGCAAGAGAGCACAGATAGGAAGGGCAGGAGAGCAGGTACTGCTCAACCCCCCTGACTTGTGTTCACCCACATTCACCATCACATTCACATGCACGCACGTGCGCACGCACACACTCACACAGGTCAGGCATGAGAACAGAGTTGTACGGCCATCCCAGCTACAGCTGCATTTGTCCCAAGCGTGGTCGGATGATAGAATAAAATGCTCGTGATCCTGCTTCTGCGGAAGTCTTATTTCCCTATGCTCTTCTATCTATTGAGGATCTTTGCATGAAACTGCAAAGATCCTAAATACATAGGATTATGTATTTAATTTAAGGAACTGGTGGATCCTATGTGTACATATATGCACGCAGAAACTTCAGGAATCAAGTGGCAGATTATGCGAAAGGAACATCTATCTATCCATCCTATGATTAATCTAAGATAACTGATACATGACAGGTTTGATTCTCCAACCAAAATACTGGGAATGGTAGGACTTTTTTGGGCTGAATATGCATTGGTGCATTGCTGCTGGCTTTGGCTTTTTTGTTGTTTTTAGGATGCTTTGACCTCTGTGTTTTAATGCTGTCTTAGGGCACGATCCTATCAGCCCTGCTGAAGAGGCACAAAAGCCTCTGAACCAAGACAAGGTGCCATGGCAGAGAACCGCACTGTTAACCGTGCCTCCTGCCCTGCATTTTCTGTAGAGGGCTGTTTTGAGCAAGCTACGCTTAGCGCTGGGAAGGAGCAGGGAAGGAGTCTGAAGCACTGGGTGGAGTTGGAGTAAGGCCCCAGCCTCAGCCTCTTCTTTCCCAACCTTGTATACCCCCCTTTTCTTCACCCTGAGCCAAGTTCTGACCACCAGGGAGGTTCTTTCCTCACTAGCTGTGAGGGGCATGAGGGGAGGTCCTTTGGAGGGCCAGCTCTGAGATTGCAGGATCTAAAGAATCTATGCTGGGGGGTCCATAGGATTGTGTCCATACTGTGCTTTATGGTTTAAGTTTTGCTTTACAAACCATGCAGGGTTCAGCTATTGGGAAGTATAGTAATGTAACAAATAAATGCATAAATCTAGTTTTGAAAGACTAGTGATAGAGCAGATAGATTCTAAGATAGATTGGTATCATCTGGATATTTATTCCATCCTCTCTCCATATTGAACCTCTGCCTTTCAGAGCTGGGTTTTAGCCTATTCCCTCACACCCTCCCTGAGAAGCCAATGTTCTGTGTGCGGGGACTTATTCATTTCGTGTCAAGCAGAATTTAATTTTATGAGTCTCCAGCTGCAGCCTGAAGTCGTACATTCCAGAAACAGACTGACCACCTCAGTGAGCATTAGTTCTCGATGATATTTTTCTCTCTGCTAAAGAGAAGGAAAGTTCAGAAGCAGTCTGCTAATTTCAAGAACTGACTTTAAGAGAAGCTTGATGATAGGACTCCTCCTTTCCTGCCTGGTTTAAAGGAAAAAAGAAAAAGAGATCATTTGTTTCTGAATGAAACCCATTCTGACAAGGTTATCACTTCCAGTCTGGCCGCCGCGCAATGCAGCAGCCTGAACCTGCATTCTTAGAGCAAGGCGAGCTGTAACACGTGCGCCGCAGCAACGGCCCACTTGCCTGCAAGGCTCTGCTGCAGAAAATGGCTGCTGTCCAAGGAGTTTGCCAAACTTTCCAGCAGTGCTTCTGGACAACAAAATGGCCACACTCGCAGAGCATCTGAGCCACAAGGAAGGCCAAGAATGAGAGGAAGGGGTCTCGCTCTCTCCTCAAAAGAAGTCCGTTCTGATTCCATCCCCAGTGTAAGGGGATTCAGGCTTCCTGTATCATGTCCGTGACAGCAGAATCGGATCGTGCAGCAGACAGCAATTCCTCCCACACTCACTCTGCCCTGCAAAAGGGCTGTTGGCACTAAATATTAGAACAGCAGCTTCAAACCAGTTTTCACTTTCAGATAGAATGAGCTAGCACCTTGTTTTGCTGAAGGTGTATTCAGAATGACTCAAGGAAAGGGGGGTGCATGGCGGTAAGTCCTAAGCAAGCACAATTTGTGCTCATGCTCACCGATCATGGAAAAGGTTCATGGAAGCATCAGCCTTTGCTTCCAGTTGCCTGGCTTTGGGGAGTTTGGGCCAGCATGGAATAGCCTTAACTCTGGACCTGGAAAGCAGCAGGTTTTAATTGACTGAATTTCTTTGGGTTTTGGAAAGCAAAAAACCACCTCTTAGAAATTCCACCTCTGAGCATGAAGGTTCCATGCTGGGTGGGATGGTGTAAACTGGTGTCCTTCCCCAGCAGGGGGCTGGACCTGATGGCCTTCTGGGCCCTTCCAGCTCTACTATCCTGTGATGCGCTGCCATGGCGAAGCAGGCCAGATTGACACCAGCATTTCCATTCTGGTACTCTCCAGTGGGACTGGTTCCCTTTAATACAAGATGAGTTGCTGTCATCTTAAATCCACCAGCTCTGCACCCTTTTTGCTACAAACCTAATTCTGTGGCTGCATTCTCAGTGTAATATGAACGTAAGAAACTTTTTATCTATTTTTGCTCTACCCTTAAGGGCTCACCTCTTCATCTGCATATCTCCCTTCTGAATTCTGCTTCTGCTAGGATGCAATGGAACCATGCTAGAATGGTTCTGGCTCACTTTTCGCTGCACTTAAACGACATTGGGAGTTAAATTACCCCATCTGTGCCTAACGTTAATTTGCTGGCAAGGAGGATATTTCACTTGTTCCCACAAAGATATCTTTAATTATGTCAGAGAAATGGGCAGTTCTGGATACAAGAGCCTAAACATTCAAAACATGTACGATAGCGTGCTTCAGCAAGCAATCTGGCTGAGCTGGTACACACGGAGGGTAGTAAGCATGATAATATTCTATTAGGCTCCAGCGGCCTCAATGACTCCAAGCGCCTTTCATCTGCTGGGGCTGATATAACAACCATAACTTGAGCTGGTCAGAAATGGCCTTGCAAGAGTTACCTGCCCTCTGATAACTTTTGTCTTGGGTCGTTGCCATGTGTTCGCCATGGGGCTGCCTTCGAACGTGGTTCCAAATCTTCCATTAGTTTAAATCAGGGCAACTAGACTGCCAACTGGCCAACGAGATCTTATTATGCCAGCACTTCTCCAGCTGCACGGGCTGCCAGTCCATGTTCAAGCCTGATTCAAAGCACTGGTTTTAAACCCTGAAAGACTTGAGGTTGCCTGAAGGAAAATCTCTCATATCGACCAACCCAGACACTGCGATCATAATCTGAGGTCCTCTTCCAGATCTCTTACCCAACGAGGCAAGATGGGTGGTTATGAGACAGGGCCTTCTCTTGGAGCCCCCATGTGTAGGATGTCTTTTGCAGAGATGCTTACCTAACACCTGTGCTATGGCCTTTTTAGTGCCTGGTCAAGACCCTTTCATTCTCCTAGGCTTTTTGAGTTTTTCTTAGTGCTGGCTTTAATTTAATTTAATGTACTGAGACTGTATTATTCTTTGCTGCTGATTTTATCTGGGTTTTCTTCTGTACCATTTTTATTCTTGGCTTTCACGTATCTTACATTTTTAATGCAGTGTTCACCACACAGGGAACTTTGGTGTGGGGGAGGTCAAAAAGAACAATAAATAAATAAAGCGTGCAATACTTTGCAGCATAAGCTGTAAATCAGGATTCATGGTTTCCACTTCCCAGATAGGTGAAAGGTTGCCTTAATTTTTGCTGCTCTAGTGTTTCCATCAAAGTATTAAATACAAGCCCCATGAAAGGTGTGACACCATGGCCCCATGAGGTAGGCAATATTAACAAGAGGAAGGTACTTGACTTTAGAGCTTTATTGCCATGTCACACATGGTTTTGTTCTCTCTTTTGGAGTAAAAGATTTTCAGGCAATCTCAGAAAGTGGGCATGCTTCCAACCCTGGCAAGTTTGGCTCATAGTCAGATAATATGCAAGGGTACAGTTTGATGCCTGTTCAGGCAGAAAAGGGGCTATTACTCCCAGCATTCCCCAGCCAGCCACGCTAGGGGATGCAGAGACCTACAAACCACTTTTCTGTCCAAACAAGAACAGGTTTACACCCTAAATCATTGCACATTCTCCACCTGGCACTGGGACAACATGTCCCATTTTTATAATGCTGGCTACTGAAGCATATCGGGCAAATGGGATTCATCTAGGAGATGGATTTAGAAATCCATTGGTTAAATCCATATGTTCTTTTAAGTACCCCCCATTCATATATCTGTATTTACTTGTAATATTTAGATAATGCCTTTCCACCAGTGTCACCAAGATAGTGTACAGCAATGCAAATAGAAACAATAATATATAGAAGCGAAAACATTACACTCAAGCACTAGAACAGGGGTGCAGAACCTTTGCAAGCACAAGGGCGGAATCGGTTTTTGGAGAAGCTTTTGGGGGGCACCTTACAATGATGGGTGGGGCCAAAAATATTTTGGGACCAAAATAATAGCATATGCTAGCCTGAAGCTCTTATGTCTAGTAACTAAGCCTTAGGAAAAGGATTTCCGACTTTCAGAATGGTAGGGATGGGGGCGGGGGGACTGCACAAAGGCCAGGAAGCCAATGAAAGATTAGTGTCCTGGGAAAGGGGGCTGGATCAGGGGAAGGGGGGTGTAGCCCTCTGGGGAAACCCTGAGGTCCAGATTTGTATCCCAGGTGGGTTGGATGTAGCCCAAGTGCTTGAGGTTCTACACCCCTACATTAAGACCACATTCAAAATACTACTCACAATTTAAAAGCTGTTGTGTCTTTTAACACTTCACAAGAAAACACAAGAGAAATGAAGAACCCATCTTAGTCCCAAAGGCGGCCATTCCATCGCACGGACATTTACTTGCCTTTGGCCAGCACTGCTCCAAGGACGCAACTTCACGCATGTTTAGACAGAAGCAGGGCCTACAGTCCCACATGTTCCTCCCATCCACTGCCCAGTCATACTGGTGAGGGAATGCTGAGAAGTGTAGGGACTGTTTTTCTGTCCAAACATAAATAAGACCCTGCCCTAAAAATGAAAAGATTGTGTTGAGGCCGATTGCTATGAAAACCAACTTAAGGCTGAAAGTCCGCGCACACTGAACTGGGAGTAAGTTCCACTGGACTTCATGGGGTTTACACTTGAGCAGAACCTACATATTGCACTCCCGACTGACTATGATGTTCAGCAGCGATGGTGGTATTCAAGTAATGTGCTTGTCCAAAACCAGCCTTTTGTAAAAGAATCACAACTGAGCATGGACCTCAATGAATCCCTCTTTCACTCATATTTCTGCCTGTAGGTTCTATATGCACACACACGAGGTCTCTCACCCACTCACCACTCACATACCAGAATAAAAACGGATGAAAAGGACAGGGTATGAATTGGCTTTTTATACCTTCTCCTACAGTCTGTCTTTAAAAAGAGGCAAACATAGTTCCTGCAAGCATTACTTTCACATAGTCACCTGGCAGCCAGGTTGGAGGTCTGCAGGATGAGCATGAAGGAAAAGATAATTAAGGTGACAGTTATAAAAGGGAGGACTGAAAATATTGTACTAATGCAGGCTGCAGAGCTCAGTTGTTTGCTTCCAAGTTAATATCTTGGCTTATCACACCGAGCTGTGGCTTGCACTGCTAACTATAGTTTACAATGAAAACACACTTTATTTATCTATTTGGTTTGTATGCTGCCCTATTAGCCGTAGGTTCTTTGGGCAGCTCACAACATAATAAAGAACATTTTAACAACAATTAAAACAGTACAATTCATTCTTTCAAAATACGTTAGTAAATCATGATATAAAACCAACTAGTTGATGCTTTTAAGGCTGCAACAGGAAACCATGGCTTATGTCTGCTTGGCGGCTCTTGTTCGCCACCCTCCCAGCTCTCAGCTTCATCTGTTCACTGTGCAGGTACACCTAGAAAGGAAGCAAGCACTGTACCTGCTGTTTGCCAGGCCTCCCACCCTGCACTGGAAGGACTGATCAGAGGAACAGGGTGCAAATAAGACTGCTCTCCTTTGAGGGAAGGCTCACTTGGCGTGAGAAAGGGGTTTCCCTTTTCTGATGAGGAGACAGAGTGCCACAGACAGGAAATGGCAGACCTGGGGCAACACGGACTGAAGGGGAATTTGAAGGGTCACACAGACACAGGGTGGCCACTCAGGCACTGCTGAGAAAGCAGAAACATGCCATCAAAAAACAGGACAAAAGGAGACATGGATCTGCTCTGCTAATACACATGTACAGCTGCAAATCTGGAAACAATGCTGTATCGGAAATAATTGCTGTCATGGGTAATGGACTTGCTCCCATCTGGCCCAGTGTTTTGCTTCCATCCATGGCCATTCAGATTCCCTTAGAAGCTCACTAGCCAGGCGGAGAGCTGTGGTTATGGGGCAGCATAGATGGCCATCCTCTTTTGTTTGCCCCTGAGAGCTGGCAGACAGAAGCAGACTCTCCAAGCAGGCCCCATACAACAGCCATGTAATGCAATATATTTATTTAGGAATAATTTTACATTCCACCTTTTATTCTCCAGGGAACCCAAGGTGTGCACGACCCTGCTTCTCCTCCTTCTGCTCCTCATTTTACCCTCTTAACAGCCCTGTGAGGGAGGTTATGCTAAGAACTATGAGTGGCTCAAAGTAACCCACTGAGCTTCTTGGCCTAGTGGCTACTAGAACCCAGATCTTCTGAGTCCTAGTCCAAAACTCTAACTGCTCCCTTACATTGGCTCTTAAGAGGTGCTTCGGCCGTGGGAGCTGGGCTGGGGCATGTAGAAGAAGCTTGATGGGGGAAATGTGGGTGGGTTAGTCTTAACAGTATCAGTTGGACTCGTAGCATTGCTGCCTTTTGGAGTCACCAGCTTCCCATGCTTCAGTGCATTGAACTTCCAAGCAATCATTATCCTAGCAAGTCCCATAGGGCTGTAGGAAGCTGTCTTAAACTGAGTAAGGCCATTCTTCCATCTAGCCCAGTGCTTCTGACACTGACAGGCAGCAGCAGCAGCAGCTTTCCTAGGTTTTAGGTAGGAGTTTTCCCAACCCTCCCTGAAGATGTTGGGGATTAAACCTGGACCAATCTGCATGCAAGGAATGTGCTCTGCCACTGAGTACGGCCCCTGCATGACCAGCAAACTCCCAAACTACAGACGTGTAGCTTTGCCGTTTGCAAGTCATGGGATGAAGTGATGTGCTGCACCACGCTTTGAAATGTCACCAAAGAGACACTGCCTCCATCTGTGATCGTTCTCAGGACGTGAGCATAATGAGAAGACTTGGCAACAAATGGAAGACAGACACCCTGCTTGGAGGTTCGTCCTGCGAACCTGCATTGCAGTGAGGTGGAGGCACTGAGGCAGCCAGCTGAAGGTCTAGGGGCATAAAGGACTCACTGGGCCACTGAAGGTCAGGCTGCCCCATGGGCCTTCCAGGGCATGGACAGCACTTGGCAAGACCACAGAGGAGACAGGGCACTGAGCGAGGAAGAGTCCATCGTTATCTTTGGAAACTTGGACCAATCAGAGCAGAGCCCCACAGAAGATAGCAAAAGCATAAACTGTTTTGTCACTCAGAGAGATCCATTTTACACGATCCTCCTGTAATCAGCAGCGGTGTCTGGTTTCCCGCTGTGTTTACTGCAGCGGATATCAGCTGTTGCCTCTGCCTTACCCAGACCACTCCCGAAACATTTTGAAAGAGCCCTCCCTGTGGCATTGTACCCATTATGGTCTGGGATGTGCTGCACATTGCTTCCTCGGCGCCCCTGTCAAATCCTTTTCTTCATCGGGCCCAGCTCTGTGACACAGGACAAATTCTAATCTCAGCCTCACTCCATGCTGCCCTGTGGTCAGCCTGACTCGGGAAGCCTTCTGACTGCGGGCATTCTTCTGCTTTCCTTCTCAGTACGTCTGCTGGCCCTGAGTCATGGTTGTTGTGTTTCTGCTTTAACGCCACTCTGTAGCCACTTCTATTAATATCTCAGCTGCCCTTGGATTTATGAGCCTCTAATTCTTACTGACAAGAGTCTAATGTGGCTCCTCTGAAGGTTACTTTGGATTTCTAATCATGTAAATAAGAGCAAGCATACCCTGTGGGGCACGGGGAGGCACAATTAATTTTGTTGATGCTGATCCTTCACAGGGCCGGCTCCAGGGTTGAGGGGGCCAAAGTGCCTCCTCTCTCTGGGCCACCCAATATGCTTTCCCATCAACAGTGCTCGGAGCAGCCCTGGGTAACTGGGATTTGTTGCCATCTTAATTTCCCATTGTACTTCTGATGGAGAACCACTATGGTGCATAGAAGTTCAAATAGCTGCCTGTGCAGAGCAGAGAGCCAGGCTCGGGGAAGGATGGGCAGTGGGATTGGCTTGATGGGAACCCGGGTCAGCGGGCAGCAGCAGGACCTGCTGGGCTGCCGAGGCCTGAGAAGCTGCTCAGGGTTGCTAAGGCCTGATGCTGGGCCTGCCCTCAGTAAAACTGTATGTCTCGGTTCCTCTCAGGTCTACTTCTCCCTGAAATGGGTGGCTTTACCAGCTCAGAAGTACAGGGTCATATCTATCGATCGATCGATCTATCTATCACTATGCTGCCCGATAGCCAAAGCTTTCTGATGGGTCACACTAACTAATCAAATACAATAAAACACAGCATAAAATTCCAGTATACAAAAATATAAAAGAATCTAAAACTTTTTCATTAAAATGGAGCACTAATTAGAACAGCAGACATAACCCATGAAATGCCATTCAATACCATTCAGTGCCTGGGAAGAGAGGACCGTTTCAACCGATGCTAAAAAGATGCCACTGGTGACCCCAAGTGGGCCTCAGTCAGCCCAGCAATATTCCCATTGCCATCCCCTGGGGCTGGCCACCCAAACAAGAGCGGAGCTTCAGGCAGTCACTCCAGGAGGATAGCGTGGCTGATCGTGCTGAAAGCCAGCCAGAGGTCCAGGGGTATCAACAGTGGCACGCAGGACGGGATGCCCTCCATACCACTCACTTTCCAACCAGCCCCCGCCTCCCTAGATGCAGACACAAATGTGTGCGCAACACACACTAAGGAAGCCTCGGCTAGAAGAGGCGGGAGCCCATCCCCACTGCTTGCTAGTCCTTTCTCTGTAGGGCTTCATTCACGTGGCGGAGCACTCCGGTTAGGGGAGATGGTCACCTGCCCTGGCTTTCTGCACTGGCACAGCCTGGACTTAATGCAGTCAGGATCACACTTTTGATGTGGGCCTTGACAGGACGTTGCATATAGTGCTTTTTTTGGAGCAGGGGTTACTATGCAAGCTCGAAATAGGACCACAGGCTGTGCTGCTCAGACAGTCTCTGAGTTCTTACAGTGCAGTGAACAACCCTGCACTGTTTCCATGGTGCACGGGTCTTCTGCTGAATTCCCCAGTTGTATGACCACATGGGCACTGGCAGTGCAGTTTCCATGCTCCCCGCTCCAGCCCGCTGGCCTCACCACACATCCTGACCACACCTGCAAGCGCAAGCCCAGTTCTTACCTAATTATGGCCTATGGACCGCAGCACCTCCTGCTCATTGGTCCACTGTGGTCCTGAGCCAGGTTCCCCCTCCCTCCGCCCAAATGTACCTGCACGTCTGTGGTGCTTTCCAGCCCCCGCAGAGATTTTATTAAATAAAACTAAACTGTTTTGTCATGATTCCCCCTTTCTTCCTCCATGTATTTTCACATTCTCTCCCCATTTCCAAAAGTGAACAGGGAGATGGACACATGACTTGGCCAATGGAAATAAGACAAACAGTGATGCATCTGTTGCTAGGGCGCTGAAGGCTGTAGAGGTCAGAGGGTAGAAGCAGCCAGTTCGGTGGCTACTCTTGTTGGGGGACTCCATGAAGGTTCCATACCATCCATGGTAAAGGGGCAATTCTGGGTTCAGGTGAGTGGAGAAGTCATGGTGAGCACGGTCACCTTAGAACAGATGGAGCGCTCTTTCTGTGGGCTCAGAAAACTAATCCTGCAGTACTGGGTGCAGAGGGCATAATAAACCAACAATGGTAAGATTTCACCATGGTTGCTCATACTGTGTGAACTCGCCCTGTGTCAAGAGCCGTGTTGGTCAATGTACCCTGCAGCTAGTGATCATGGAGAGCAGTGGGAGACTCAGCCAGCACCTCCACCACTTAGTGGGGCAAAATCAGCACACATTAAAGAACAACTTCTCTGATTGGTAGTGTGAGTTGTAATGTTAAGCTGGTTTCCATGGTATTCTGTTAGTTTTAACTCCACCCTACAAAAAATCCTTCATTGCAAGTTTTCATTTGACAGTGGTATAATTTTCAGATATTGTTGACAGCACCTAATTAAATGTCGGACTGAAGAAAGGTTCTTCTGATTTTAGGAATTGTCAACAGCTTTGTAATGAATCAGGTAAATATACATCCTCTGACAGGTTCTTGTGGAGCGTCATTTAGTCCATTTGGTGCCTATCACACACACAAAACACTGAAATGAGGAAGGGTTTCATCTTCATTTCACAGCATTGAAACATAAAGTATGCTTTACTCACCCATAGCTAAGATGTTTTGCTCTGGAGTCTTGGCTTGTACATGGAAAGAAACATGATTTGCATTCATGAAGGAATTTAGCAGATTCAAAGTGCTTCATAACCCATGGCTGAGCCTTACAACAGCCCTGCCAGGTAGACGAAACCTATTTCCATACTGCAGACTGTAGGCTGGGAAGTTGCGGTAGCTTGTCTGAGGCTCTCTTCTGAGCTCGTGGCACACATCAAGTCCAACCATGTCCATCCTGTTTCGTAATTCATTTAAAATCCTGCCATACATTTTTGGCATTATGTTTGCCAAATCAGTTGGCACATGCTTTTTGGCAAACAAGCAAGAGGCTCAGTCAGAAACCTTTGGCACTGATTTTTCCATGTGCAACCCCAAACCTCAGATATCTTTTCTCTTTGCTTTGAGGATTCTGCACCACTGCCATGTTAATATGGGCAGAGATAAACCCGAGTTGCTTCTCCAAAATCCAGGCTCCATTGATTATATTAGAGGTCTTGATAGATCAACAAAATATAAACCTATATGCATATGTCAAAAAACTTAGCATTATAGTTTACTTTCATTCTCAAAAATACTGACCAGGCCAGGACCTATCATTGGCTCATCTTCACAAGTATGACACTGATTTTGTTGTCTGCATTGTTGGGTTGGGTTTCTCTTTGTTTTATGCCTAGACTCTGCTGTTGATACTGGCCTTATTTAATCTATGTAAGGATTTGTTATGGGGTTTTTAAGTGTACTTAAAATTTGTTAAAAATTCTTTACAAATGAAAAGTCAAAAACTAAAGCAATGTTAGTTTTTATTTGTTTTATGTTTCCCTATTTGAAAGATTCAACTCTACCCCCAAAAGCTTACACTTTTATTCTGCTATCAGCTGGGATGAGACAAGAAAAAAATAGCATGGCATAAAACCTCATTCTTTAAACAAACTTTTTTTTACTATTCTTATTAGTAAAACACCCTCTTTCAACAGTAATAATAATAATAATAATAATAATAATAATAATAATAATAATGCTTAATTAGTAATTAGCTTATCCTCCTTAAGACACAATCATGTCTATGCCCCCTGCAGCATATAGAACACCAGCAGCACCAAGCAAATTTAATGTAATGGCAGACGCCCTTAATTAGATCAACCAAAATCTTTGCATAATAACTGAGCAAGTAGAAGCACTGCTGATCAGGTAAAGGACCAAGTTTCAGGTAACATAGATGAAAGGGTGGATCCATTGGAGAGCTGCCTACATTGTCATTAGGTTGGTCTAGAAACAAACCTTTGATGATTATAGCTTAATTGCCTTTAAGGAGATGAGAAGCAAAGGGTGAAGGTAAGACTTCTGTATCAAAGAAGGCATTTCTGCAGGTTTAGCTGGGACAGGAGAGCACAAACCACCAACATCTGCTGAAATCTCATCTTCTTAGTAACATTAAAGCTATAGGAGACTTTCCCTTCATTAGTGTCGCTGCTGTAGTTGCCGTTATAGATGTCAAAGATCTAAAACTATACTTCTAAAGGGGTGACAGGGAAAAATACTATTATAGTTTCCTGAAAGGGAAAAACGATTTCCTGTTGTTCCATCATTTAAGTGGCTTACAATGAATCCTATACCCGGTATTAATCAAAGCCCCACTGCTGTTGCTTATTTGGTATATTTACATACTCTCCTAAGGAGCCCAGAGGCAGGGAGCAAACATGGGCCTGTCGTCATTGTATCCTCCTCTTCCTTGCAGTTCTGCCAAAGGCCAAGGTGAGAGTTTCCTACTGGAGCAGAGATTTGGTTCCAGTAGTCCCTGGTGCCAGTCAGGAGCACTATTCACTACCCAGACTGTACCCGTCTGTGGGACTTCTGTCTCAAAACAGATTTCTGATTGATTTTATTGATTTCTCTAATCTCTACCCCGCTAGACTATATCTAAAATGATACCGCAAAGCAAAGCTTTTAAATGAAACAGCCACAGTTAAACCATCGAAAAACGGAAAACATAAAATGTCTTAGTTAAAAGCATTTAAAATATAAAAAAAAGATAAACATCCCCGAGTAAAGCAGTAAAACCAGCGAGCTAACCATCTAACTGGGCAGCACAATCAGCCAGAGAAAGCCTGAGCAAAAAGGCAGGCTTTTAGGCAGTGCCCGGGGCTTGCCACAGTTGGTGCCTCCCGCAGGCCAGGAGGAAGGACTTGCCGCAAACTGGGCCCCACCAAGGAGCTTCTGAGTAAAACCAGCAGGGCCTCCTCCAGTGGTCTTAGTGACTGAAGGAGGGAAGGGGACCTGCCAGGTTACTTGTCCCCAAGTTCTTCAGAGCTTTCTATGCCAGCAACAAAATCTACAGCTTGACTCAGCAGCAAGGCAGCCAGTGCAGTTGGAGTGCTATGGCCAGGCAGCCCAATCAGCATCCTAGTACACTGCCTTCTGCACCAGCTGCTGCATCTAGACCGGGTGCAAGGGCCGTCCCACGTGAAAAGGATTTGAAGGCAAGCTTCCCACAGCACGGACTAAAGTCCCAGCTGTCCTCGGCATACCAGTTGGCACACCAAGTAAAGCTGGAAACAGGCACTCTTTGCTTCTGCTTCTAGTGAGAACACTGAATCCAGGCGCACCTCCAAGCTATGTGCCCGCACTTTCTAAAGGAGTGCAGCCTCATTTGGAATAGAAGAGCTTTCTTATATAGAACAGGCAAACTCCCCAGTTCCCACTCAGAGAGCCTCCATCTTCTTGGGACTCTGCCTCAGTTTGTTGACCCTCATCCAACCCATCACTGAGTCCAGGCAGTGGTTCAGTAAATGGTCAGCCACTCCTGATTCAGACATCACAGAGAAATAGCTACCTTCAGTGTACTGATGACTTCCCACTCCTATAATGACCCCATATAGGTCTTTAAAAGCCTTTGACGTCATATAAGCCAAAGGGCTTTTTAAGCATGTGCAGTTGCTACACAGAATCTGAGAGAAGATGATCTCCTATGGCATCCCACAGCACAGCCTCCAGGATGCTGAGGTACCATCACCCCAGGTTGCTTTCTGGAACTGTCTCCACTAATAGGAGCAGGACCACTGTAGGTCAGTGCCCCCAAGTTCCATCAGGCAGAGGCCATCCAGAAGAACACTCTGGCCAGCAGCCTCAAAAGCCACGGAGAGATCAAGCAGCCTCCACAGAGTTGCATTCCCTCCACCTCTTGCAGGAGCTCATCCATCCCTGCCACCCAAGTCAATTCTGCCTGGCCTGGACCTTGACCCAAAAGGCTCAAGGAAGTCCATGTCCTCCAAGAACATGTGCGACTGTGCAGTTACTGCCCTTTCAAGCAAGTTGCTCAGAAAAGGGATATTAGTGGCATTTTGCACAAATCCCCAGATCGAGGGCAGGATTTTGTCGGCATGGATGCGCCAGTGCTTCTTCTGAGGTTGTGGGCATTCACCAAAGGCCCGTACACCACTTGCTGGTTCCACCTGGCCACTCTGCTCCATATTGGTTTAGATCAGCAAGGCTGGGCAATGGGAGAGACCCATGTTGCAGGCAGAACAACTGAAGTGTCTTGTCTACATTATCAGGGCACAGGAACTACAACTGTTCTCATACAACGAGACCAGATGGTGCCTTAGACACCCTACCAGATATTGTACTAAAAGTAGCATTCAAGTCAGCATGAAGTCAAGCAATTTTACCATCAAAGTCCCTTACAAAATTATGACAGCAATCCTCTGAGTGCTTTACTCTCTCCAATTCAGTTGTAGTAAGAATTTCTTAGTGCCAAGTGAAGCTTCTTTGTTCCATACTTCAGTCTACAGCTGTAGATTTTGTAAAATGATGGCACAGCAATCTGAAGTGTGAACAAACAAACTTTATTTAAGACTGAGCCATTCTTACCATACTAATATTCAAAATAGCTGCTGCCCTCGTTATATGTATCTTCTACTTGTGTTTCCCAGAACTGCTTTCCTCCTTCGTATAAGAACTCATGGAATACTTTGATTTCTTCTCTGATACTACAGTTTGAGAAGCATTGTTATAACTCTGTAAAATAAAATCCATCATCCTGTCTATGATGGTAGAAGACAAGACCAGGCCCCCTCGTGTGCCACCTTCAATATTCCAAATCCCAGCTCTCAGCGATACACAGCCATGAAATAAAAGCAAAGAAATAAATCAATAAAATCTCCCGCACAGAGAAAAGGGTCTTGCTCCTCTGACAGGAACAGTCTGAGCAGAAAGGATTTTGTGGCATCCTTCCATTAATCTGCTGCTCACGTGACAGAGATGGATGCCCTAGAAACACAATCCATACCCTTGCCTAGCTGATTGGTCACACAGAGGGGAAAACAAGTTCTGTGTCTATATTAGTGGAGATAAGTCCTCCCCTCCCAGGCCGGCTTAATCTCTGGCAACACAAAGGTTGGGCGCATGTGGAATACTCCAAGGCCTAGAAGTGAAGTTTGGCATTAGCGTTCCACAGTGACAACCTAAACTAAGAATGGGTAATCACAAAGGCTACCAATATCCTGCCGTGTGTAGTTTTCCTCATAGTAAGATTCCTGCAAAGAAACTGAGTTGTAGCCAGGAATTAAAAGTCACGGAAGTGAAGCAGCGGTATGCTTTGGAAACGAGCAAATAACCATTGTATGTTGATGGAGTTTTGTTCAACACTCCTGCGGCTAATATAATTTGTTATTCAGTCTACAAATGCCGAACGCTAGAAAAAGTGTGTGAATGGCAAAGCTACATGGTTCATACAGCCATCCATCTCAGCTCTGTATTATTACAGGAGGAGGTTGATACCCAGTTAACAATTTGGCGTGAATGCTCATATGATTTTGCAATTCAAATGTGCCTGCCAGCTGGCTAGTGACATGGCTAAAGGGAATTATTTGAACCTTTTTAAAATGAAGCACAACTGGAAAACTAGAATTTTTATTTCAAACCTACCCCAGGGATGGTTTAAATTGTCATATTGGGGGCGACTAGTGAGGATAGACCAGCAGCCTGTGGTGGCTGGCTGGTTTCCCAGATTCATGGGGTACCATTCCAGTGTGCTCCGACTTCCATTCCCAAGGAAGGTAGGCGGAGGGATAAACCAGTATCACGTGGGATTCATCTTGAAATGCCTATCCAGACTCTCCTCCATTTTTGAAAATGGTTGGTGCTGCCTGCCATTTCAGAGTGTAAGAAACAGAGCAGACATTGTCTCGGCACATGAGATCAGAATCCACAGAATGGACTCTGTCACTTTTGGAAGGCTGGTCACTGAAGTCGGGGGCGGTCGTGCAGTTAAAAGCATCCCGAGCATTCACAAAGGGATAAAAGACCTGAATTGATATGCACTGAGGACTGCTCCTGCAGTGGAGCACAACATCTGGAGCTGTGGCCGCTGCTGTACTGCCAAGGGCCCCTGCCTCCAGTTCTGCTGTGAGGGGCCCTCAGTGCAACAGCCCCAGTTCACAGCATCACGGTGGCTGGGCCCATGAGAGCTCTGGGGGAATACCATGAATTTGGGGGAAGGTTTTGGAGAGAAGGGGCAGTCTAATGCCCCCATGCATCCGACTGGGTCACCAGGTTAAAGTCCTCCTCAGGAAGTTTGCAAATGTGTGTAAATTAGCATGTGTAGAGTACGTGCACGTTTGTGTCCTCTTTCCTCTTCTTTTTGTCATGCTTGCCCTCATTGTTGTTTTCCGTTCACTTTGGTGACTCGCAAATGGCCAGGCTAGCACATGCTCACAGAATGGGCAGCCATTTAGTAAGCAGAAGTGGGGAATTCAGAAAAACTTGGAAGGGGCAGTCCAGGCTGATGGTGCGTGTGAACAACATGTCAGTTCTGCAGAAAGTTCAGCATGAGGTCTCTGCTTTGCAGGCAGTCCAGAGGGTGAGAAAGAGCAGGCCTGTTGGTGCCTACAGCTCAGGCGGTTACATGCAGCAGGCCTCTGGGAAGGCAGCATGAAGGGGCGGTGCTGCCTGCTCACTTTTCCCAGCCCCTCTGTCTGCTCACACATTGCCTCAGGGCTCCTCTCTTTCCCTGGTGTCGTGCCTGACGGCTCGACAGAGGCATCTACTCGTGAGGAAGAGGCAGAAGCTAACAGTGAGAGTCAGGCATTGGAACAAGGGGACTTATACTTGGGGCCCAGATGGCCCCTCTGCAGCC
The DNA here is from genome assembly GCF_004798865.1 of Varanus komodoensis. Classification (NCBI taxonomy): domain Eukaryota; kingdom Metazoa; phylum Chordata; class Lepidosauria; order Squamata; family Varanidae; genus Varanus; species Varanus komodoensis. The sequence goes on along the minus strand of NW_025336480.1, from coordinate 26,223,646 downwards.
TGGCTCTGAGACTTCTGAGCAAGTAGCCTCCCCGCAGACTGACCCCTTAGCCCCTGAGCGAATAGCCTCCCCGCAGACTGACGGTGAGGCGTCCAAAAGAGTAGCTTCTCCTCATCCTAGCTCTGAGGTGCCTGAACAAGTTGTCCCCCTGACTCCTGACACTGAGACTGCTGGACAATGTTCAGGAGAACAAGAAGGCACAACAGTGAATTTGGCAAACACCCAACTTAGGAGGAGTTTAAGGTGAATGGACAGTTTAAGGTGTATGGATCCAATTACGACGACAAGACAGAGGTCCGTCCCACCCATGAACGGAAAGACGAGACAGGAAGATCTAATACCACGTGGTCTTCTGAGGCAATTCAGAAAGGAGAGGGCAACTGAACTATTAGGAGCTTGTTGCCAGAGCTTATCTGTTACATCGTAAATCTTGTAGTGAATAGCAATAAAAGTCTTTAGTTTTATTGCCGGCTGCTGTGTGAGTTAATTCGAGACGTAAGTTACAACCTCACGACACATGGTGGCTGGTGGCTCTGCATCCTGAGTGGCTTCTATGGCCCTATAAAGAGTGTGGCTGAGCGGAGATCATGAGGGGCAGCATAGCAACTGCAAGCTCCCTCACCTAAGCTTCTTCTGACCATGCGTTAGCAGACACTATATCCTGAGACACATGGCTGCAGGTGCATGTGAGACCAAATGCCACTGGAAAGCAGGCTCTGTATATGCGCATGTGCATGTTTGCATACCCACGTGCATGTGGGCACACCTGTGTACATATTTTACTGAATGGCATTTTATGGTGGCTATAGATCAGAGACTTTCTGCTTAAATTATCGTATCAGTGGGAGCTCTGCTTAGGCATTTCCAGGTGAGGGGGGTGGAATGAAAGCATTTCCTTTCCCCCCTGCAAAAAGAACAAGAATTAAAAGAAGACGAAAAGAGGAGGAATAAAGCAACCCTCCACAATGGGCCACTTTTGCTTCTAGTTGTGCAAAAGAGGACATAAAGGGGACATTTTATTACCAGACCAGATTGTGATCAGGAAGTGGGCACTGGGAGAGAAGGCGTGATGCTGCCCTTCAGCTTCAAGGTGATGCCTAACGCCGCACGTCTTGCAGGAATCCTCCTGCGAGGCAGGTGTGCAGCATCCAAGCTCTCTGTTGCCGAGGACTGAGGATGGTTTTTCGCCAGAATATATTTTGCCCTTTACCGATGCTGATACCAATGGTGGTGTCTTTTTTACTTTAAACCCTTGTGTTGGGAAATAATGCATGCTTTCCAAAAGGTAAATAAGGTAGTGCAGGATGCAGGGGGAGAAACATACACATTATAATGAGTATATAATATTCAGTGCTGCTTATCTAGGCACAGTGCTTGTGAAGTAAATAACCAGTGGATGAATGAACATCTCTGAAGCACATGGGCATAACCACCAAATAGTATTTTTCCCCCAGAAACAATCCACGTCTCTGATAAAAGCGATGCTTGATTAGTATGCTCAGTGTTTCAGAGGTATAGAGCTGAATTAGTGGCAAGTGATCTTCCTCTGGCCTGATTCAGAGTCAGCCCAGGAGTTATGTGCTTTTCCAGTTAGCATCCTGAGACAAAAGCCTTGCCTCTTTCCCAGGAGTTCTCTACCAGGCTGTGACATCTGAACAGTTGTGCATGTGTGCTGTTTGCATTCACCTTATCAGGTTGCTCACTGAAAGTTGTCATGGGTTTGGCAGCACATGCATACCAGGGATCCAGTTTATTTGCTCATGCAGCCCATGCTAATTGCAAATTTCACGACCATCGCACGACTTGTCAACATGTGGTAAGCCATGTGATGATCTGTGATGATTTCTTTGGTAGTACAATGATTGAGGAGGCAGAGGGAAGATGGGGATGGGGAGAGATCAGCTTCATCATCCAGCTTCTCATAAACCCTGATTTATAGCACTCCTACAATGGTGTGTCACTAGTAGGAGAGAAAACATCAGTTAAACTTTGGTTTAGGAGTTTGCTGTTTCCCTCTTAGTTTTGGAGGGCAGGTCCCCAGGAGAGTGCTTTTTGTGACAGAGACCTCCTCTTTTCTATGCTCATGCTGCAATATTTTTTTTAGATTTCCAGGTGTAATGGAATTTCAGTTATCTCAGTTGGATGAAAAAATGTTGGAAGGATAGACACAGGCATGGCAAAAATAAAATGCAATAGTTGAAGAACTGGCAGGCATTTTAAAGCTGCCACAAACTATCCCATGGCTTTTGAAGTTAGTGGAGCATTCTTTGTCCCCACTCCCAAACTTTGCAAACCTCAGGCACCCGCTGATGTGGTGATGTGAGCATCCACTCGCTCGTGGATGGTGCCATCTAGATGCAGAAGGACCAGTACTCCAGAAAGTGAGATCACTTGTGGTATATAACAGCAGTATGTGCCAGCAAGATGTCACAGTGTGTTCCTGATGTGTGTGTGTGTGTGTGTGTGTGATACCTGAGCCTATGGCTGAAGGGCCTGCAAAAATGCAAGCTAGCAGCAAAGACCTTGCTCCAGTTCTTGGGGGAAAAAAGTTGCATGCTTTTTTTTTAAAGGTTTTGACATAGGCAGCATGGCATAGTGGTTAGAATACTGGCTTGGGACTCAGGAAATCTGGGCTCCAGTCCCCACCCAGACATAGAATCATACAGTTGGAGGGGTGGCCATTGAGTCCAATCCCCTGCTCAATGCAGGACTCAAGTCTCCCATCCAGGTTCTAACCAGGCTTGACCTTGCTTAGCTTCCAAGATTAGGCAGGATCAGGCACTTCGGACTATATAGAAGCTATATGGGTGACTCTGGCCTAGTCTTGGATTCTCAGCTTAAGCTACCTCACAGGGTTGTTTTGAGGATAAAATGGAGAGGGGGAGAGCCTTGTAAGCCATACTGGGTCCCTCACCAGTGGAAGAATGGCAGAGTGTAAATATAATGTAATAATAATATAATTTAAAAGTACAGCCAGAGAGGCATCTGTGAGCAACCGTGTCTGGTGGCCTGGGAAGAGGTATGAGTGGATCATTTATGCACATTGACCTTTGTAGCACCCCAAGAGATGTAGGGGATTTTGACTGAGCACCCAAGTCAGCTTTAGTTCCACCTCTGCCAGCCAGTCCTGACTACACTGAAACCCTGGAATTCTCTGTCAGTTTCAATTGATTGCTCTCACTTCTGTCTCTGTGGACATTTAAAAATGCTCAATTTGGACCAGGAAATAATCTATCCAGACAGAAAGTTGATTCTGTCTACCCTTTTTTTATATCTAAGTCTCTATCCTCCGTCTTCCTTTCCCAAGCCACTCCACATTCTGTGGTTACTGAGCATGCCCAGTCCTCTCTGGACTCTTTTGTCAGCTTCCTCTCTTTAGGGCTTTGCTTTCTAAATGGTTTTATTACATTTTGATTTGATTTGTACTTCTGCATACTTTGTGATGCCTGGAGTCTGTTGAGCCCTCACTCTTGTGTAGAGAGCTTCTCTTTGGGTTACATAAGCAATGACACTTGTTGAATTAGAGCAGAATGAAAATATTTGATCATTTTAAGGTTTTTATATCCCACCTTTCCAATGTGAATAAAATATTCACAAGGTTGCTCTAGGTGCACACTTTAAAAGGAGGGCCCTTTAGAAAAGAAGCCTGTATTTTTTGTTAATTCTAGTTTTCTTTCTTGGTAAGAATAGGTGAAAACTATGAATTCCCCCGCTGAAATGATATAGCTTTCATTGCAACTGAAAATGAACAACAAATCTAGCAGTATCCAACCTTGGTTCCCCATAAGTTTTTGGAGTACAGTGACTACATGCTGACTGGGAGTGATGGGAGCTGTAATCAACAACATGTGTGGGCTCAAGGTAAGGAAGGTTGGCTGAAAGGCTGATTCGTTGTCCAGATTTGTTTGTTTAATCTGAATGCAGGTTTGTGTTATAGTTGAGTCACAAGGACCCAGCTAGCAGTTTTGCTTCTGTTTTGAGCAGTCAAGTGTGGTTCAGCCTTTCTTTGCTGAGGAAGTGCTCAAATCTTTAGTTGCACAGAAGGCATGTGAACTGGAGATATGTCAATGCTTTTTGCAAGAGATTTCTCATAGGGAAGGGAATTCCTACATGTTGCCTTAGATACCATTCTGAACATACTTATCTACTTTGAGTGGGGAGAATAGAACTGATTTTTGAGAGGGGAGAATAGAAATTCTGAGTATTTCTGTGCCATATGATTTCACAGCAGCAACCCCAAAGGAAAAAAAAATATCCCAGTTTCGGATCCTCTCTATGGATAATATACTAACCCAGTAGCTTGCCCTCTTTCTAGCCAAGCAAAATGGTGGAGGGCAAGATTGGCAACATGAAGTATGAGGTCCGCCTGCAACACAATCTAGATGTTCCATTGGGAGCTGTCAGCATGTGAATAGATCCATGTTGCACAGCCCAAGGAATAACCAAGAGGACATTCACCTTGATATGGATAGAGCAGGGAAGGGCAGAAGGTAGATTTCCAGATGTTTGGGATTTCAACTTCCAGAAGCCCCTGCTAGCAGCTGTCAGGAATGCTGGGAACTGAAGTCCAAAAGATCTGACAATCAACTGTTTGCCACCCTTGGGTAGAGAACACAAATATATATATACATCAGTGGTTCTCAATACTTTCTGTGGTATTTAGTCCTGGGTGAGCATGAGCAATAGGATTCTATAACATCTCCCCCAAAGTTAAGGA
>NW_025336480.1:26213052-26218829 GCF_004798865.1 Varanus komodoensis | reverse complement strand
CCACCACCCGCTCTAACACCTTGCCCAAGAACTGGATTTTGGCCACTGGTTGGTGGCCACTGGTTGGTGGCCATCTCTGGATCCAGGTATGCCTTCTTTAGGACTGGCCAGACTACTGCCTCCTTTAGAGGAGCAGGTACCCGGCTGTCCCTCAGAGAGGCGTTGATGACCTCCAGGATCCAGGCACCAATCCTGTGCTTGGCTTTATTAAGTAGCCAAGATGGGCAAGGGTCCAATAAGCAGGTGGTGGGACGTACTTGTCCAAGCACCTTGTCCACATCATCAGGCCGCAATAACTGGAACTCATCCATCAGTTTTGGACCAGACGGCAACCTTGGCACCTCCCCTAAAGGCTCTGAGTCACTAGTGGAGTCCAGCTCGTGACGAATCCGAGTAATTTTCTCCCTGAAATGCTTGGCGAAGTCGTCACAGCGGGCTGTCAAGGGTGGTACAGGGTCTTTCTTGGGGCCTGGATGAACCAGCCCTTGTACCACCCCAAAGAGCTCTGCTGGATGGCACTGTGAGGAGGCAATGGAAGCGGAGAAGAATTTCTTTTTCACCACCCTCACCGCCACAGCATAGGCTCGATAATGAGCTCTCAGGTGTGTTCGGTCAGATTCATAGTGTGTTCGGTATCATTTAACCTGATGAAGCGATACTGTGAGCAACACAGGAGAAGGCTGGAAATGACTATCAAGTTATTGTAGTTTCCTGGAAGGTGACTTGTCATTCAGCTGTGCTTCCAGACAATGCTTTTACTGTATGCTCATCCTGCCTCATTCACAAAATTTTACAGATGAGAAAACCTTTCTCAGCCTTTACCTTGGTGACATTCTAGAGCCGGGGTTTTAAAGCTGGAGTCAGAATGAGGAATCACAAAGGGCGAATCTGTTCAATCCAAATGCACAGAGTAAAAGAAAACCAGGCTCTCTATGTGTTGTTGGCTTTTGGATGTGGAAGAATAAGCAACACCAACCAAGACCATGTTTAATAATAAAGAAAAAGTGAATGGAAAGGAAAAGTTTCCATCCTCCTTCCCTGTCACTCTGCTTCTGTCTTTCTCACTCTCTCAGCAACCCAGACTTGGGGCTTGTGAGGGAAGAAAATGATTTTTTAATTGCTATTCAGTTATTCATGTACGCCCTGCCTTTCTACCACAAAGTGTCATTCACTTACTATTCCTCCCATGAACAAGTTTCTCCCCGACCCTTTCCAGATATGCTGGACTTTGGTTCCCACTCAATGGCCAATGATCAGAGCTGATGCGAGTTACAGATGGCCCAAGAATGGGAAAGACTGGGTTTCTGAAGCGGCCACTGGGAGTTAGGCTGCAGAAGGGAGGGGAGGGGCCAAAAGTAACCTAAATAATGGATGCTACAGACATGCCCACACCACAAATACACCCAGTCGTCAAGTCAAGCTAATGGGATGAAGTCATCATCAGACAACTCTTCCCAAGCATATGTTCCTCCACAGTGAGTGGCGTTCGATTCAGGCAAACGCCATGCTGAACATTGTTTTCGGCCATCCCTTTTCCTCAGTGACAAATTGTCTCTGCGGGAGAGACAGCTCCTCTTGCTAACATGCATCTGTTAATTAAAACTGAACAAGAGGCAATAGCCTCTGTGTTGACATAACTCCTGCCTCACAGACATGACAAACTGAACAAACTGAAATGCTGCAGGTAGCAGCCAAGCGTTAGATTGCGCCAGTGCCTTGATTAATAAGACTTCCTTTTGTATGCATAACTTCTAAGTCGTCCCCACCTCCTCCGAAGTAGGGCTGTGCCAAACATTTCTCCTACAGCTTTTCTTTACTGTTGTTATTGTTGCAAACTGTCCCTGGGCAGTTTATAGCAGCGCATAAGAACACAATACAATACACACAATCAAAGGAAACAAACACAATCAAAAACAGCTAGAAGCAAAGGGTGAGGAATGAAGCTGTAGCAGAATGCCTAGAATGGGTAACCCCCCTCAAGCCCCTGGACAGCCTCAGGAGGAAGGGCTATGTTAACCTGGTGCTTAAAAGATGACAAGGTTGGTGCTGGGTGGACCACAGCAGGGAGGTAATTGCATAGATGAGGGGCCACCACAAAGAGAGCCCTGCCTCTTGTCGGCATTGGCGGTTGAAGGCTGCCCCAGATGGAGGGAGCAGTGTCTGGGTAGATTGCAGTTAGGAGAGGCCCTCTGACAAGTATTGCAGTCCCAGCCATGTGTTTCCATTTGAGACAAAAGGAATTGCTTCCCCAACAAAATTAAATGGTGGAAAAAACTCAGAGAAATTCTCAAAGGCTAGGTCTGGGTTTCTTGAGCTTGTCCTACTTACCAGGAGGCCAAGCAGTGTGTGCGCGTGCCCAGTCTTTCATGGCACACTCACCTCCTGGCAGCCTGTGACTGCCACAGCTCCGTGTGCTTCAGTTAAAGCCATGGGGAAGACGTGGTGAGATAATTGCTCCCAGAGGGCGTTTTCAGAGCAGGGTGCGCAGGCAGCCCGGGAGGCTGCAGAGCAGTGGGGAGATGTTAATAGAAAGGGGGGAACTATAAAGTACCCTCCGTCATCTCACAGTTATTAGGTAAGCTCAAAATCTTTGCAAAAATAAATCATAAAACAACCTGGAAATGAGGCAGAACAATGGAAGCCTCTTTTATGAGGGAAGGGCACTTGAAATGGAGGACCAGTTATGACGCAGGACTAGCACTGCTTTTTCCCGGGAGCCGCTCTCCCGCTTCACCTGCACTGGACACACAGTGGAGGCCAGGCAATGCCATGTGCCGTGGCAGCACCGAGAAAAGCAGAATCCTTAGTGGGGAAAGCAATTAAGAAGCAGTGGTACCGCCCCTGCCAATGGTGAACCCTCCCTGTCAGGAATTGCTGGAAATTTCTCCTCCCCATGGAGAAACCTGGCAAAATTTTCCTCTCCCATTTCTCTGCCTGCACACGAGGTAGGGTATTTCAAGAGGTCATGTGCGCACAGCCCCACTCCAAGCAGCACTTCTGAGCATGCTGCCTTCCCACGCCTACTACCTGGATTTTCTCTTACCCAAACCTATTGGATAAGAAAAATAGCAGATGGGTGATAACACACTTGGGCATCTCTCACCGTCCCAGCACCCTCCAGTTGTGTTTGGACCACATTCCCATGATTCCCAAAGGCCTCTGACACATCTGGAGACCACCAGCTTGCTTGGAGGGGACTGTCCTTCCACAGCATCGGTTGTGATCATGCTGGAAGAAACACAGAGCTTGATACCATCCATATGAAGGCCTCCCAAGTGGACAAAGTTGGGCCGATCACAACAGCCAAACACGTGAGGTGAAAGGGGCCTTCTGTGGGAGGAAGGGAGCTTCCAGGAGTGGAAAGGATTAGTTGGGAGAAAGCCCCTTTATCCAGCTTTGGGGGATCCCTTCCCCTCCACCACAGTGATGCCATATGGCAGGGTTCCCTTGGTTGGCACAAGCACAGTGTGTTTCTCAAAACAGCCATTTCTTCACCAGAAGAAAGAATTCCACAGCGGATAAAGGGAAGAAAGCAGCTGCATCTACTAAGCCCGCCTCCTGCAAATTATTTTACTGAAGATGCAGAAGGCACCCTGGTTATATTTTCTGAAGGGGTGTTAAAGCTTTACCTTCTGGATCCACTTGTGAAAAGTGATCTTCCTGCTGATGTGCTATTGCTGACTTTGCATATATAACATTTAATTGTTTCCTCTACTGATCTTTGGTCTTAGATTTAAGCATTGTGCTTGGCTGTTTGCTTTAATTGTTCTGCTTATGCAAAGCCCCCTCTGCTGTGCCTTAGGAAACTCAATTTTAATCCCACCCCCAACATTCATTCATTTCTTTCTTTAATTTCTGTCTGTTTCACTTTCTCATCAATATACCTATCTACTCCTTTTCTTACTTTTACTGTCTCCCGTGAGGGCACCAAATGAAATGTTACTGTGGTGTTCTTTCATTTCTTACAAAATAAATCAATAAACATATTTATGAAAGAGGAACTAGCAGGCCTAGAAATGAGCAGCGGAGCTCATGGAATAGGATTTCTTATCGTTTCTGAAGTTCTTCTAGAGCTGCTAGTGCCTTTGATGCCAGTGCATAATTTCTGCAGGTGCAAGGAATTCTCTTCTCTGTGGATCACTCTGCGAAGGAATCCAGAGATAAGGCAGTGTGCACCTGGGCAACAGAGCCAGTCAAGGCAAGAGCGCATGTCTAAGAACGAATGTAGGGAGCTGGAACGGGAGCACAGAAATCCCATGGGCTGGGGAAGAGGAGAATCCATGGGGAGGAATCACCACTTCTTGACCTCTACTGGGCCCAGGCCAGCCAGGGCACAAAGGTGAGGAAAGTGATACTTTAGCTCCCAGCCTCTCATCATCATTTGTTCTGTATTTTTATATCCTTGCCCTGAGGATATAAAATATTGTTCCTCCCACAGAGTCAATGGGAAGAAAAATAACACCAGCACCAGCATGATTTCTCCCTATTCTGGGCTGGGTACCCAGGAAACGAGGGGGGGGGGTTGGATCCAGCAGATTGAAAGCCTCTCCCGATCCAGCTCTCTGGCTCACAATCCCAGGGTGCTGCCTCTTTGCCCGTGCTGCTCTTGGGAGTGCCACAGTGGCAACACCCCCAGGAGGCCCTCCACAGCGGACCTCCCTCCTGCATGTGGACCTTCCTTGCCACCCTCAGAGACAGAGGCCCCCAGTATCCCATGGTCCCTGGAATGTCCAAGGGGCTGCAGCCTAAGAGTTTTGACTATCTCCTGAAGACCTATGGGAGAGCCTCTCGCTACGTTCCTTCCACAAGATATAGGAACTTCCAGAATGGTATCCTAAGGCTTGATCAACACGAGTCTCCTCCTTACAAAGAATACGGTGTGTTTTTCATGCATGAAGTTCTCGCAGAGCAGATCTTGCACCACTTACAGTGGTCCCATCAGTCACCCCTTGAAGACTTGCTCAAACACTGCAATGCTCTGGCACATCTTAATTTAGATTTGGATCTGTGCCAGGGTTTGATTGCTTATTCCTAGAAAGGCAGCTTCTGATGAGCCGTAACGCCCATGGTGGGGGAGATTTTAGCCCCCGATCAATGCAACCCAGAGACCTAAAAAGAGATGACATGCTTTGTAATAGATGATTTGCTCTGACAAGGGCATTCAAATTTGTAAGGCAACAGAGACGATTCCTTTAAGGAATGGAGATAGTATATCAAAATTTAGTCATAATTAATGGTACTCCACAGGAGGATGACTCATCTTTATTTATAGAAAATAGTACAATAATTGAATGAGGTTACTCATTTGAAAAAGGTATGGTACTCAGAAGAATAATTTCTAATTTCCAGCTGCAGGCCCTGCAGTCGCCACACTTTACTGCAATTTAATATCTGCCCAATACATTTATCTTAATTATGAGTGACATAAGTGAAAAAGTAGAAAGAAGTAGTGTGTGAAAATTTTCTTGCTTTATGAAGCAGCAACTTTTATGAAGAACATAAAACCTCATAAGCACTGGGCCCAGCAAGAGCTCCCTGAACTTTGAAAGTCGTGCTTCTCTCAGCAGATGTCTCCTTGTATTACGAGTCAAGCACATGCTTGTTTAGTTCATCTGCAGTGGCCCAAACCAAACCTGATTAAATGATCAAGCTGAGCATCTAATTCTTTTAAGCTTCACTGGGGACTGCAGACTAAGTTTAACCAGCAAAAACACACAACATAGACACAGAATTAAATTACCAATGTCCCTCATTATAAATCCAGCCAAAGTTAAGGA
>NW_025336480.1:26093147-26212952 GCF_004798865.1 Varanus komodoensis | reverse complement strand
AGTGGCCAAAATCCAGTTCTTGGGCAAGGTGTTAGAGCGGGTGGTGGCAGGACAACTCCAAGCACTCTTGGATGAAACTGATTATCTGGACTCATTTCAGTCCGGCTTCAGACCTGGGTATGGTACTGAATCTGCCTTGGTCACCCTGTACGATGACCTGTGCAGGGAGAGAGACAGGGAGTGCGTCCCTGTTGGTCCTCCTGGACCTCTCAGCGGCTTTCTATACCATCGACCATGGTATCCTTCTGGATCAGCTAGCGGGATTGGGAGTTGGAGGCAATGCTCTGTGGTGGTTCTGCTCCTATCTCAATGGCCAATTCCAGAAGGTGGTGCTGGGGACTATGGCTCTGCGCCATGGCAACTCTGCCATGGAGTACCACAGGGATCCATTTTGTCCCCCTTGCTATTTAACATCTACATGAAACCGCTGGGAGAGGTCATTAAGAGGTGTGGGCTGTGGAATTATCAGTACGCTGATGATACCCAGCTCTACCTCTCTTTCTCAACCAATCCAGGTGAGACAGTGGCTGTACTGAACCGATGCCTGGCCGAGGTAATGGGCTGGATGAGGGCCAATAAACTGAAGCTCAATCCAGACAAGATGGAGGTCCTGTTGGTAGGTGGTTCGGGCTTCGGGGTGGGGGACCTGGACCTTGTCCTGAATGGGGTAGCACTCCCTCTTAGGGACAGGGTCTGAAGCTTGGGAGTGCTCCTCGACCCAGAGCTGAGGCGAGGAGCGCTTTCCTTCAGCTTCGGCTGATCCATCAGCTGCGTCCCTACCTGGAGAACAATTGCCTGGTGACAGTGACACATGCATTGGGGCTGCCCTTGAAGACGGTCCGGATACTTCAGATGGTGCAAAATAGAGCTGCCAGGTTGCTGGCGGTGACTGGGCGTTGTTCTCATATAACCCCAGTCCTCTACCGGCTTCACTGGCTTCCCATCGAAGTCCGGGCCCAATTCAAGGTGCTGGTTATTACCTATAAAGCCCTTAATGGCTTGGGACCTGGTTATCTAAACCATATCTTCCCTCCCACCCCTTGGGATCAGCGGCAGAGGCCCTTCTCCGGGAACCCTCCATGAGAGATATTAGGAGGGTGAGTACCCAGAGGAGGGCCTTCTCTGTAGTGGCGTCCCACTTATGGAATGCGCTCCCCAGAGAGGTCCACCTGGTGCCATCATTATTTGTTTTTCGGCGCCAGGCCAAGACCTTTTTATTTAAACGTTATTTTAATTAACTGCTGATTATTTATTGGTTTTATATTATTTGCCAGGATGTTTCTAATTTTTATGTATTTGTATTGATATTTATTTGTTGGAAGCTGCCCCGAGGCTTATGTGAAGGGGGCGGCATATAAGAATTCCAAATAAATAAATAAGCAACCAGCTAAGAGGCAGTCCAGAAAGATATATGGCAGTTCCTTTTCTGTCCCATTTGCCCTGAGAAATGAACTAGAAGAATTAACCTCAAAGCTAACTTTGCCAGTTGCTGGTTTCAAGCATGACTATGCCTTTGTTCTCAGTATTATGGTGCAGATAGAGGCTTAATGGTACCTTTTGAAATTTAGGCACTCATGGTAGTCCCTGTAGCCATATGTCTCCAAGAAGACTCCAAAAATTCAGGCAGCTGTGTTGATTCTTATCAACAAATGACTTCTCACTGGTTTTTCTCCATCAGGAGCAGATCTTTTAAGGCTACTGTTTTTTCATTGCTCATTCATGACCAAGTCACCTGAAAATACATTGTATTACAACAAGGTTCAATATATTGATTGGATTCAAATAACATGATAACCTCCACTCACAGCTGAGTATGGGTTGAGTGTGAGTTGTTGAACCATGGGTTATTCTTAAAACATGAGATGTCATGTTGTCTGAATCCAGCTGCAGCAACCAGACATAGCTTCTTAATCATGAACAACCCATGAAGAGAAGCCATGGTTTGCTGTTGGGCTGTGAACTGTGGGTTGTTCACTACAGTTATCTCAGCTGGAGTGTGAATTATTGTATTGTCCCAACCTTGCTGCTGAAAAAACTCATTTTCCTGAGCTGTATAAGGATTGCAGCTAAGCTCAGAGGATCAGGGAATTCTGAGAGGGGCAACATATGATGTCAGCTTTCCTGTGAGTAAAAAAATAGTACCAGCAGTGCATCCCTGTGAGCCTAGCTCCAGACGTTCAACTCCAAAAGACTTTCCCGAGTGAGTGAGTTCGTGATGGAATACTATTCTAAAAGATTCACCACACGGTGGATTCTGGGATCCCTTAAATGAAGAACCCTCCCAGAATCTCCTGTGCTTAGCATTTTTGAGGAAACGGGGAGGTCCTTCCATTTACTTCTTGCTGCTGCTGGCAGGACTCCTACTTTGAAGGAGCAGGAAAGTGGGCAAGGGAATGAGGAGGTGTGTTTGCCCTGAGACTGGCAAGGATGGACTGGAGTGAAGAGAGGGCATGGAGCATCCTTGGAGTGCTTGCCCTTTGAACACTTGGGAGAAGAAATCCGAGCTTTGGGATTTCCAGGATCATGCTCTGATGACCTACCATGCTACACCAGCTATCTCAGGGAACTAGGTTGGCCTCCTGAAGAATATCCTTCACCGCAGAAGGTATATCTCCAGATATTTGGGACTTCAGCTCCTAGAAGCTTATTCTAGCATAGCCGGTGGACAAGGATACTACGAGCAGAAGTCCAAAACATTTGGATATTTACTTTCTGCCCAAGTCTACAGTGAATAATCACTGTATGACTGTCTTGAACCTTGATGGAAGATAGATGTTCTCTCTTACTTTACATGGATAGTGAATTGGACCATTTGGATTATGTTGGACCTCCCAGTCTGTGGCATGGTTAAAAGGTGAACTTATTCCTGTAGGTTGTCTCAGCAGCTGCCTCAGCAGTAAAGTGGGCCAGGGAAGATCATGCACCGTGCATCACCCAGGATGAGAAGGCCGGTTGTCGTGGCTGCTTCTCCTTTGCTAGCCTGAGCAAGCACCACTCTTGCATGCTTGGGGTGCAGAACTCCCAGTTCGCAAGCCTGGTCTGGCCTGCTGGGCTCCCTGAACTGATGTATAAAACCTACTGGGGTTCCTCCAAGGGGCAGAGTGGCCAAGCATCACCCCATGGGGGCAATTTCCCCACTCCCATCTCTGATCTCAGATTGGAGATAAGAGTGGGCAGTGGCCCAGTTACTGGTCTTGTGGGGACACAGGATGCTGTGCAGAGCGAAGCACAATGTATAATTTCCTGAGGACAGAAGAGCAAGATAGGAGGAGAGCATGTCTCCACATTCTCCTTTCGGTGGGGGAGACCTACTTGTGGACTATATTTTGGCAAAATATTCTGTTTTACAAAGTCATGGTATGAGGCTCACCCACAGGGAAGTGATCTTTACTCCACATTTAAAGTTTGGGGCTCCAAAGATGGTGTGATAAATTTTGTTCCTTTCTGATGGTGATATCTACACAGTCATCAACTGGAGAAGTTCTGAGAACTTCAGTGCAGGTTCTTCCCTTGGTGAATCTCCCCTTTCCATTCAGCTTGTTTGTTCAACAAAGGTTTACGTGGTGACTTTATGGAACAGAAATGAATCAGTTCTGCTTCGTGATTGCTCCAACCATACGTTTGGGTTCCTATTCAAGAGAATGACTAACAGCCCAGAAATAGAACAACATCACCTTGGGAACAAACTGTGAGTGTTTTGTACCTCATGAGAATTGCCAGTGACAGTTAAATGATTTGCTGGTGAGAGCAGTCATCTGAGAGTGCTTTTGAAAACACTGGCTCTGACGCACACATAGTCAGAAACAGTTTGTTGGAAGGGTCACTAATCTAATGAGGTTTTTTTGAAATACACTGTCATGCACAAATGTCCAATGTTCAGTTTATTTACTATCACCCCCGTGAGTTCATTCTTTTCCACTTTTCTTCCTCATGTCTCCTAGGCTTGTAGGCAGGACTAAAGAACTCTCTTGATCCAGGAGCCCGGCCAACACTTCCCCAGCCAAAATGGCAGAAGATGCTGACATGCGCAATGAGTTGGAAGAAATGCAGCAGCGTGCTGACCAGATGACCGATGAGGTAAGGGAAATGGGGCAGACATTGGGTTGGACAACCTCAACTCCCTGTAGCCTGTTGTCCACTAGTTAAGACCCTGAGAGTAAAGATAGCAACAAGGCAAGAGAGCAGAATAGAGCTCATTGGTTCTATGAACACTATGCAGGGTTGCCCTGTGTGTAACCCACTGTTAGCATGGTGGAAAGCTGCTGCTTTCTAAAGCAACAGGAAACAAACCCAAGCATCTGTTTCTGGGACAGAATGAGCCAGTGGAACTCACAGAGGGCAGCTCTACTGACTTGTCCTATTCTGGAAATGAGGGTTTTGGCTTATTCCTCAGGTTGCTCTAGAAAGTGCTACCATCCTGTTGCATCTCTGGTGGGTTCTAAAAGTGGAGGTACAGGGATGATGTTGGATACTGCCCTACTGGATATCATCAGATATTGTTGCCTGTGATCTGAATTGGAGAAGCTAGGGACTGAACCAGAGAATTTCTCCATGGAAAACAGGCCTTCCACCATACAATTGCAGCCTTTTCCAGGTGGCAGCAGAAAGGAAGAAGGGTAGTTCTGGAAGGCAGTGCTGGGGTTCTGCCCAGTGGAGGTGGCTTCCTAAGTTTCCATCACTGGCTTTGTGAAGTCTCCATGGAGGAAAGAAGAATGTCTTTGACAACTTCTTTTTATCACATGTATCTTGTGCAAAATAGGTTTATGTTCCATCCTTTTCAGTCATGCTTCTGGTTTTAGATCTGGCAATCAGTCCACTACATCTTGCTGGCTAGATCTGTAGCTGGCTAAATTTCTAGGTGTCACAAGTGCCTCTGGTTGGTCCTTGTGAGAAATGGGATGCTGGACTACCCAGACTTTTGGTCTGATCCAGCAGGGATGTTTTTATGGTCTTATATTATTACCTAGCTATAGATCTATCAGAATGTGCATGTGAAAGCACATGGTTTCTTATGGGATTTGGACTGTGAATGCCACCAGCACCAGCAGTCCTTCACATTAAAGATCTCTGTGCTCCTATTCCTCTCCATTGTCACTCCCAAGCAATGAGAATTTTGGTTGACAGGTCCTCTTTCCTTCCCAGGCTTAAATGTAAGAGTAAGAACATTGCCCTGTTGAGCCACCCTGAAGCTGAGGGACTCATGGCCTATTCCAGCCAACAGGGTGGAAACTGATTAGAAGAGTGACAGTCTGGTGCAGTGGCTAGAGTGTTGGACTGGGACCGGGGGAAGTCAGATTCCCACTCCCTGCTCCACCATGAGGTTCACTGGATGACCCGGGGCCAGTTCCTACCTCACAGGTTGTTGGGAGAGTAAAATGACAGACCAGAGATCTGTGTCTAGTCTGGATTGACATTCCATGGGAGAAGGCTGGGAAATAAATGCAAAGGAAAATAAAATGAATAGGTCTTCTTTTTATTTGACACTGTCTGATATGATTGAGTTTTGCATCTTTTGTCAATTTACCAAGTGTAACTCTCTTACTCTCTTCATTTCTCATCTGTTCTCCCTCTCAGTCCCTCGAAAGTACCCGTCGTATGCTGCAGCTTGTTGAAGAGGTAAGAATTTCATGATTTACCATTAATATTTCCCAGTGGCTCACAGGAGCCAAGCCTTCTTGAAGTCCTGAAACAAGGTATTTGAATACCACATCCAAGCAGAGCAGTGAACAGTACATAGTGGAGACCAGTAAAAGAATACCGATAGTACATTAAAAGGTTATAAACGGGTTGACATTAAAACTGTCTTCCTTGGAACAGGATGTCTTTAGCAGATGAAGACAGTACAGTGTTAAAGTCTGCCGAACTTCCAAAGCAGGGAAGTCCATAGAAATGGGCCCAGCCACAGAAGGCTCTTCTCCTGGTGGACTCCAACTGGGTCATGGGTTTATGTGGAACCACTAAGGGAAAGTCTTCCAGGGACCTCAGGGACTGGGCAACGTGGCAAGGAGAAGGTGCTCTGAGAAGTGGCCTGGTGCCAAGTTGTTTGGAGCTTTGCACACCTTAAACCTGTCCTGGGAGAGAGCAGATATCCAGTACAGTTCCTTCAACATGGAGGTTGAATACTGAAAAGAGGCCGCTCCCAACAACAGCTGAGCTGCTGTATTGTGTAGCAGATCTATAAATACTACAAGAAGTGATACTCTTGTATATGTGCATATGTGCCTATGCCAGGGCAGGCAATTGTGGCCCTTCAGAAGTTTTGACCTACAGCTCCCATCATTCCTCACCATTGGCTTTGCTGGCTAGGGCTGATGGAAGTTGTACACCAAACATCTGGAAGACCATGAGCTGTCCTCCTCTGCCCTACAGGCATGGTAAGAAGCAGGCTGCATATAAGAAGGCACCTGTGTGCCTGGTTAGCAAACACACTTCATGGCTTGACAGAACAGAGTTGCTTTCATTGAACAACAGGTGGATGGGTATTAAACTTGGCTTCTTCATGGTGAGTTCCAAGATGTTCAGAGCTCTTTCCAATACATGCTGGGTGTTTTTTCATGTTTGGACTCTACCCAGACACTAGCCAGACGCTCCTGTCAACACCTTAGACCTTCTTCTGAGTGCCACCTCCGAGGAAGAGTCAGGGGGCAGGAACAAGGGCAGTGGCAATTCCCCAACTGTGAAATGATCTCGTAGAAGTCTAGTCTGTATCATAACTTGTTCTAGCTGTTTTAAAATGTTCATGTTTTGGATTTTTTATGGTGCTTTATTGTACCATCTGTTTTATCAACTGTTACAAACTACCCAGAGAACTTCAACCGTTTGGTAATATTAAAATGATGATGATGATGATGATGATGATGATGATGATGATGATGATGGCAGCAGTGTTGAATGCCAAGCCACATGGGCCAAGCCCGACCTACCTGGTATTCCAAACTGGCCACGGGGGTCCTTGCATGACCACACCCTCTTTCCTAGCCCCGTCCCTTTCTCCTCAACCTCAAATTATTTGGTGGCTTCTTAACCCACCCTTCCATTCTCAAAGACTGGCACACCTCCCCTAGAACTCAGCTGCAGGCTGCAAGAGGTTTATACTGAAACGTGCTGGCATGTTGTGTTTTTTGACCCTGGCAGTTCCCCTCCCCATAAAATACAGTTCCAGGGAGCTTCTCCGAGATGGAGCATGGCCCACAGGCTAAGAGCAGCAGTGCTCAGTGATGAGTTCCATGAATCTGCGTTGTGCTCAGAGGATGCCAGTAACTCATGTGTCCATGAGGCTGTGTGTCCATGGCAGCATGTCTGCTGAGCTTTATAAAAACTCTCCGTGGTGCTGAGGGCCACCCTCACAATGCGTTTCCTGCATGGCGCAACAGGGATGGCTCCTGTGTAGCTCAGAGTAAACATTGCAATGGATGCCCACCTCCCCTGGCCATGTGGACTCAGCCCATTTGTCCATCAAGGCCATCGCTATCTGCTCTAGTGGACACCAGCTCTCCAGGGATGCAGGCGGAGAAGCTCTCCCATCACCTGATGCCTGATTCTTTTCTTTGGAGGTGCTGGAGAACTGACTCTGGGCATTTTCTGCTGGCACTTTCTGCTTTGCCTCTGAGCTCAGGCCCCTCCACTGTGGAGGGGGGTGCCCTGTGCTTTAATCATGAAATGCCTATAGCTATGTACTGAGACAAAATGAAGAATATCCACAAAAGGGAGAAAACACCTTCCTGAGGTAGCATTTGACCTTTGGGCCAATTCTAAAGAAGGAAAACAATGTGGAAGAGTACAGTTTTTTTCTGATAAAGCAGCTGGGCATTTCAGCATGTTTCTTTGGAGAAGACGATCAGCAATTGGGGGCAAATGCCATGATCTCCCGGTGACCCCACGGGTGCACTGATTTTTTTCTGAGTTTCTTGTGGTGCAGTGCTAAGTGTGAGCCTGTGCATGTGTGTGAGTGAGAGGGAGAAAGAGGGGAAAATATGTTTTCTCTCTCAAAGAATAGCATCCGTGAGAATAAGGTTGCAAATCCTAATGCAGTTAAGAGCAAGTCACGTTGAATTACATGTGAGTTAGGATCATGATGCACATTTCTTTTTGCTATGAAAATCATGATTCCCTCCCCCCAACACACACACACACACACACACACACACACACACACATGCACTCGCCATGGACTGTTGATGTTGCCGTGGTTAAGGAAAATGGAGAGAGGGAAAGAAAACAATTACGTTACTTTTCAAGGAAATGTGTATCCGGATGTTGAGATTCACATAAATAAATAGATACAAAGATTATATTGACAGATACAGAATTTTTAACAGGCGAATGTTTGAAACCAATCTGTTCCGTGCAGTTGGTATACAAAGTAAGGAGTTTGCAAACTGCTGCAGCCAAGTAGGTGGGGCGGCTGCATTGGGTGCTGGTGGGAGATTACATTGCCTTTCAGGCGAACTCATTAGCACATTTCATGAGCCATTGAGCGACACCACAGTGTTAACACAGATTCTGGTTAACTAAGGGGAAGGAAAGCTGGAGAAATAAATAGCAAGTCTAGGAAATGGCTGTGCAGCCATTCCTGTGTCTTTAGGCGACTGACACTTCCGTTTAGAGTCTTCTAACTGCCAGCAAGGTCAGGCTGTCCTGGTCGATTAATCTCTCTCCTGCCTCATTCAAAACAAAATCGTTACACCAGAGTAAATGAAAGAAAATGGGTTGAATTGGTTGCCTTAGCATGTGTGCCCTGCCCTTCCAGCCCATTCCATATGCATTAGCGAATGCATTTATTTGGCCCACAGAATCCTGGATTATGCTTAAAGCAACCCAAAACACACTAAGGAGGCAACCTCATGCATCGCTAGACAGAAGAGAAGCCTACAGTTCCCATCATGCTGGCCGGGGAATGCTGGGGGTTGTAGGACTTTGTTCTGCCTAAGCACACCCCGGATTGTGCCCTGAGATGCCGTGTGTTGCCATTCTTGAAAGCCAAAGAGGGAAGACAAATCTTCTGTTCCGTTTCCCAGGAGCAGCCCTCCTGTTCGGCAGAGTGAGGCAGCTGCCTTGGGCAGCAGTTCATCAGGGCAGGCTCTGGCGCACTGCATAGCCTGCCTGCTGCCCTCAAGCATGTCAGAGGTGGCTGACCCTGAAGCCAGTTGCAAGCGCCGGTCTTGCTTGCTCCTGTACATCAACTGAGTGTGGGCTCCACTTCCTCTCGCATCTTGAGCAGCCAGACTTCTTGGTCCAGGCCCACAGCATTTCTGTTTCTGGGCAAGTCACTTCCTGCAAAATCTTCTTACGGGACCTCTGGTCTGGAAAACCAAGCTCTGGTGGGGCAAATTAATTGCTCTGCAGCATCAGTCAGGTCTTGTGAAGCCTGTGCTTGAATCCAGCAGCTCCAGTCCTGCAAAGCTGCAAGCAAAGGCTGCTTTGTCCAAAGCACAGTGTCTGCAGTGCAGTTGGCCAAGTGCAAAAGCCTTGGCTGAGCAAGTGGCAGCACAGCCTCGGGCATTTGCCAGACATAAACGGGCTGGCAAATGCAGTACAGGCAGACAGTGACCACACAGGCGCTGGACTGTGTGGTGCCATGTTTTGTCCATGTGCCATGCGTCCATCTCTTCAGCGAGACTATCAAACCATCCACTGGGTGAGTAGAGAAGAAGAAAGGGTCTCCAGTGCTGAACTGCATAAAAGTAGTCATGCTGCATTCGTCATGCCTTTAGCAGGTGGACAGGGAATTGTGTTTAGCATTTCCTGAAGCAAGGTTTTTTTCTGACTTTCCTTGCACAGTTGAAGGATCTCGCAAACCTGTATCCTGGAGAATAGTTGATGCGATTTCCCCCACCCCCATTTACCACCCCGCAATCTGGGAAAGAATTTGGAGCACAACCATGTGCCCAGTTTTAATGTTGCTTCACATTACTTCACAGTGCAATCCCAGGCATGCTTCCTCCAAAGTCCTCACGTACTGAGTGAGATCTGTATTCTCCTGTGTGCAGGACTCTATGGGACTTACACTTGAGGAAGCATATATAGAATTGCACTGCTACTCTTCCTGAAGAAGCGAAAAGCTTGCCCCTTCTTCCTTTGTCTCCATGACCTGACCTGGATTCACATGATCACTGGAGGAAAGGGGCCTCCGTGGTGTCTTTTTCCCACTCCTGCCCAAGCCAGTCGCACACTTTGCCTAATCACCCCCCCAAGCTATATGAGTGGCTGTGTCATCTGAACCCAGCAAGGTGGGTGGAGCAGGTGTGCCAACCAGCCCAGAAATCCATGGTTTGTTGTAAGGTAGCTTCTGTTCCCCAGTGTTGATGTGAACGTGGCCAGTATGATTTCATGCAGCATTAAATCAAGTAATTGGTGGATTTTCCTGTGGACTCTTTTGCTAGCTTTCCCCCTGCCACACACACACACCCTGTTGGAGATTTCCACTTCCCCCTCCACCCACCAGATAATGCTCTGTGAAATGCCCCACACACCCTGGCCCACCCACAAGTAAGGTGAGGAATGTTGGCTCAGCCCTTGTGTCACATTCACTAACCAAGGTTCCGATTCTGCTTTTAGTTCTCAGTTAAGTGGGGACTTCTCCTTGACTTGCTCATATTTCTGCCTTTACCTTCCTTCACCTTCATCTTGATTTCTGTGGACATCTGTATTATTTAATTCTTCTTGTTGAATTTTCTCTCCCTCGTGCACACACATGCACACAAATGGTTTCCAGTATAATTTTGACCAGAATTGTATATTCAGAGCAGCAATAAAAGAAGGAAACTGAATTATGCCTACATCTTCTTCCTATAACTGATGTAGTACAGGAAACAGCACTCATGAGGGGAGATAGGTGAGCTCTAAAAGCCATCTTGGAAAGCTTGGCTGTGCAGGGAAACAACACATTCCACTTCTCACACTGTGCTGAAATGAAAGGAGAAAATGCACGCACACCAGTCCTTCTTGTGATGCAAAGAATAGCTACGAGCATTGCCTAATTAGGAGTGACTGACGCTCCCTCTTTCCACAAGCCCTTGCAGCTTCCAGAGCAGAACTCTTGTATCTTCCTCCTTCCTCCTTCACCCAGAAGCAAGTTTTCTGTTCTGAGTTGCTTTGGTGCAAACAAACATGCATTTCTGTGAGGCTTTAAGGGGGGAAAGGAGAAACAGTGAAGGTAATACAGTGTCAGAGCAACTTCTGCTGAAGTTGTGCTTTGCTTTTGCACCAACCAATATTTCAGGTCAAAGCTGCTGCTTCGTCCACGGCGCATCCTCACCTGTAATTAGGAAATGCCCACATATGAGATGGCTGTGCTATTGCCATGAGGAACGTTTGGCTGACAATGCCTTGTCTAAGTGTCAGGACCTTCTGTCTTAGACTTTGTCTTTTGCTGCTATTGGTTGTGATCTAGGAACCAGTTCAGAAGTCACTGTCCTGCCAGCTTTTCTCCTGCAGGTGCCTTCCTGCCTTGCCCGTCCAGTCCACCTGTCCAATCATCCAAGTCAGCTGGCCATACGCATGTGAGCACAACATGTGAATAGGGCATGTGCATGGAAAATCCAATGAGCAAAGACCCAGTTCATATGGTAACTTTTAAGATTTTATTTAGGGTGTGGAGAACACTGTTGAGGTCTGGGCTTGCTAGATTTTACACGTGAATGCCCTATTCATATGCATTCTTGTCTAGATACCCAAAAGGATGTGTGTGCCCTGGGTGAGGGTAGTGGGGAGAGAGATAACCTTACTTCCACACCTTTTGTAGAAGGGAGATGGGAGAGAATATAATACAAAAGGGATCCCAGTTCTCAGTACTGGGGGACGTTTGGTTCCCATGTCCAGCATGGCAAAAGTCTGTTGGATGTGGGGGACCCAGTTGCTGGTGGGAACAGAGGTGCTACTTTGCCCACATCTTGCTTGTGAGTTTCCCCAGACTGGCCGATGTGCAAGCCGGTCTCTCAACCAGATGGGCCCCTGGTCTGGTCCAGCAGAACTCTCCTTACATTCTTAAAGGCTGAACTATCCTATCCTGATGAATTCTTTTTCTCTCCTTCTGATGCCTTCTCACGTTGCAATAAATTCCATAGTGATAACAGGTGCATTGGGGAATGTTAAACTCCTTCTATGTTATTTAAGGGTGTAGCTGTTTCCTGTGGAGTCTGTCACCTCTTGCCATGCCTTTCACTGGATTATCTTTGATACTCCTTTAAAAAAAAATCCATGTCAAGAACGACTTGATCTCTCACTAATTTCTTTCTCTGTCTCTGTCTCCGTCTCTGTGTTTCATCTTGTTATTCTTGCTTGGATGTAGAGCAAAGATGCTGGTATCAGGACCTTGGTTATGTTGGATGAGCAAGGAGGTAAGTTTCAATCATTTACATAAGAAATTGAAGCATATTTTCATTGACGTGAATGATTAACTGTAGATATTGATTAAAGAGACTCATGACACATGCATGCAGCTGGGCTGGTGTTTGCTTATGGGTCTGGACCTGCAACTGTGTCAAATACGTACCTGGTTACTGGTGAGGTACACAAAAAGAAGCAAGACTTTTCCTTTGCCCACTAAAAACAACAGGCCTTCTTTGATGGTCCTTGAATCACAGTGTTCCGAAGCAGAAGCTTGCCAAGTAAGCCTGTAGTCCTGAAACTGCTTTCTGTAAGGGAGCCCTTCCTGAAAAATAGAATAATATTTCAGGCCTCCATATCTTGATTATTGTAGCTTTTGCATTGAAGGGTGTTTGGTTGGAAGTTCTTCTGCAATACATGGAACTGAGGGCCACATCAAACATCTTGAATTTTTGACATGGGAAGTGTTTGGTGTACAGCAAGCCTGGAAACCACATGGTGTGCATTAGGGTGGAGGACTGCACACACATCAAAGAGAAGCCCAGTCCTAGCACAAAGTACCAGTGCACGTACCTGCAACGAAATAAGCATGAAATGTGCAGTTAGGAACGCAGGGGGCTGCCTTGCATTGAGCAGAACATCCGTCTATCTAGTTGCACCAGCCTTCCCCAACTGGCTGGGAACCAGGCTGGGAAAGACCAGTCTGTGCTTACTGGCAGCGGCCCTCCATGGTTTCAGAAATGCCTTTTCTCAGCTCCTTCTGCAGATGTCAGGGAATGAAGTGGTGGCCTTCCACATGCTGCCCGTGCGGCCTGCTACTGAGATATGGCCCCTTCTCCTTGTCAGACATCACAGTCCACACGGATCTTTTCAGAGTGCTTTTTATGCACTCTCTGTATAGGCTACTTGCAGAACGTGAAGCAGCCCTTGCTTCCAAGTAAATACATTCAGGACTGAAATGCAAAAAGGCATTACTTTACACCATTTCCCATTGTATTATACCGGCTTAACCGATGCAGCCACCAGGATCTTTACTTCTGAGATGAAAATTTCCAGTAGATTCAGAGGAGAATCTATTGGATTGAATTCCTTTAAGCCAGTATTGGTATGCTCAATGGTCACTTATAAAGGACATTTAAACATTCGTGAACATCTATGGTTTAGTTGTTCTTCGCTGTGGTTTGGTGTATATTGTGCTTCAGTGTACAGACAAGTAAGACACAAGCAGACGAGTGACCGTAAGAGCCAGAGGTGTGTGGACTATTGTCCCTGAAATGGGCACATTGTCTCCTCCTTTTAAGATGCAGTATCATCTCAACCCATCTTTTCCCATCAGATCGAGAGAGAGAGAGAGAGAGAGAGAGAGAGAGAGAGAGAGAGAGAGAGAGAGAGAGAGAGAGAGAGAGAATGCAAACATGCTTTAATGAATGATTTGGGCCAGAGCTGGAATCGTTCTACATTACACTTTGGTACATGATCATGCAGCTATTTTTCTCCAAAGGGATTTTAATGATGATCAATTAATGATATTTCAATTATGAAGCCATTCTTTACCCAGTATGCAAGTGGCATTTATTCTGATAAATCAAAAAACTTCCATTTTGCAGCTTTGCTATGTGGTTCATCATGATATTCCTTCCAGCAAACCACAATTTCAGTGACTTCTACCAAATACTTTAATCAGACAGCAAAATAATGTCTACAGAAAGAGGTTCTTTGTTTCAAATGGTTTCAAATCATGTTATTAGAGAAGACACTGTCATAATAATGCAAGGGAGTTATTGGGATAAGGATCCTGGATTTCTTGGTTTTCACTGAAAATGCCATGAAACGTAATAGCCCAATATGCAGTTTCTTGTGCCTCCATTAAGCCAAAGTGAACCATAACAACAGCTCGGTTCTGTTCCTGTTTGATACCTCTTCTTTTATGACTGGGATTCTGGACTGGTTTTACCAGAACCTATATTTTCAGAGGATGTAGTTTGAAAGCTAAAGCCTTTATCAGAGAACTGCCCATGTCTGACTATGTCAAGGGTGGGTGAGTGTGGTCCTGCAGAATTTTTGGCTACAACCCTCATAATCCCTTATCATTGGCTATGCTGGGTAGAACTGATGTGAGTTGTAGACCAAAACATCTGGAGAACCACATTGTGTCCACCTTGATCTACATGTTGCATGCAGGCTACAATCCAAATCTCTGCAGATTCAAAACCAAGATAATGAGAATATGCAACAGAATTGCATATAGGAGTAACATTTTTAGACATGTTTTTAAGTGGTATTCATCATGACTTCAAGTGCCAAATTAAGGACTTCCTGAATAACAGATTGTGGCATTCTTAGGGAAAAGGCCGGTAATGATCCAGAACCTTATCACTGTGTTCAAAGTTCTGAAATCAAATTTGTGTCCCCTTTTTTTAGAGTGATATACAGGTTGAAAAAAGGATTTCTCAATATTTGGGAGCAAATGTGATTTGTTTCTTTTATGCAGTTGGAATAGCTGTACCTTTTCTAGCTCCTTGGACCTTCCGTTGTCCATGTAATGTGTCCAAATCATATATGTCTCTAGATGATCCAGTTAATGAAACCATTTCTAAATGTTGCCATGTGCTCTTCTTTCAGATAACTTTGACAACAGAGGTTGCTTAAGATCATTAACTGTTATGTAGAGAAGGACTCTGATATGGATCATTTGAACATGCAGATGACAAAGAGCATCTCATTCCTTTGGGTTCCCTTCCCCCATGTTTTTAGGTATTCAGATGACTTGCTTCCTTTAACTTGCAGATAATTTACAAGACAAAAACCTCACGAGTCATCTTCACTGTAATTAACACAGAACAAGAGTTTATTTTTCCCATAAGAAGAAAACACATAGAATGATAGGGTTGGAAGGGGCACAGCAACCATAGGGTTGGGGTCCAGCTGCTTGCTTAATGCTGAATTCAAGTCACCCATCCAGATTTCAACCAGGCCCAACCCTTCTTAGCTTCCAAGATTAGGCAGAATCAGGCACTTCAGGCTATAGGGAAGTAATCTGAGGTCACCAGTACAGTGCAGGGGTACAGTGAGATCACCAGGCCCACAAACCACAAAGCAAGCCACAAAGTACTTCTGTGGAATCTCTTCTGTCCATTATTAAGATCTGAACAATCTCAATGTATACTTGAGAAGAGGGATGGGAGAGATGTTAGTTCAGTTTGTACTTTAATGCAAATGTACCAAATGCTTTTACCTTCAAACCAACATGCAACCCAAAATGTAGCTATCCTTCAAAATTTGAATGCTTCCAAGTTTTGAAGTTCTCCAGTCAAAAAATTTATACTAAAAAGTTTATATTAATGAAAATGACAATAAAGCATATTCTGTTACATATTTAACATTTGTAAAATGTATTTATTAGGCAAACAGGCATAAAGTACATGTATCAGTACACATGCACATAGAAATTGTATAAATTTTCAAGCAACTTGAAAAAGAAAAATTTCAGAAAAGAAAAGTCTGCGATGAATCAAATTTAAGACTGAAAAAAGTAGGAAGTGACAGCAACCAAAATGGACAGATTCATGCATCCTTACCAGAGGAACAAAACAAATTGGTTTGTTCACTCATGGATCTGCAGAAGTAAATTGTGGTGGAGGTAAGAGAAGACAATGGCAAATTTTCCGAAAAGCGAAGGCATCCAAAGGCCCTTCCCTTGATATAGCAGGCCATGTGCAGATTCTATGCAATCACTGTGGTCTGAATATTAGGAAATTTGAGAAGCATTTTACATTAGTAAAAGCAGGAATTGAGTTTTCAGGATTGAAATGGAAAACATAGTTACTGATAACAATTATTTGTTCCATTTCCCAAAATGTCAGAAATTGTGTTACGTGGCACAGTGTTCTGTGTTGCCCTCGTGCCCTTGGGAATAACAGTACGGGGAAGCAAACCAAAAACTTGCCCGAACGGCTGTATCTGGAATGGGATAAACTATTAAAGGCACCACCCACAACTCAGTCTCACCAAGCTCAGAGGGACTTGTTCCGAGATAAGTGTGCAGCTGCGGAAGACAATCGGATTGCAGCTGCGGAAGACAATCCTGAGCGCTTTTGCGGGTAAGAGAGCCCCATTAGACCAGCGGTGGGCAACTGCAGGAGGTCCAGGGACTGCTTTTGCCCCCATTGCCCCCATTCTTCCCCCACTGCTGCCACCGAATTCAGCAGCACCGCAACAAAAATGTAGAGGCACGCACCCAAATCTGGGAGACTAAGATGGACTAATTTAGCTTGGCTTCAAGGAAATGTGTCCATTTTAGCCTTGTCTAGTGATTTGCCACTAACATGCGGGCCCTGTATGTTTTTGCTTTACCATCCTGAATTTTGACAGCACAGGGATGAGGTAAGTGGATTATACCCCCGTTGAGCGTCTTCAGTATTGCAGTCTTAGGTTCCAATGACAAAAACAGATATTGAAGTCCGGATTTAAAGTGACTGGGTCTCACTGATTTAGGGCAGGGGCCCCAAGGGGATTAAAGCCAAGCCTTTTGGTTCAGTGGGGCACGGACAAGGCTCCTGCTTTGGTCCTACTTTGTGACCATGCAGAAGTGAGCATGGTTTTTACTAGGCTTCATTTGTTCAGGCCCAAAACTTGGCTTTCAATGCGGGGCTCATCCCTACAACATGAAAATGACCTATAGCAATGGAGCAGAGCGTGCATGTATGTGGGATTAGGGATAAGCCGTGTGCATCGGAGGGTGTGATTTCCCAGCATATGCAAGCCACAGCCTGCTCCTGCTTAAGCCTTGTTGCATCAGGCCATCCTCTTTTCTCTTGGCAATTGCGGCTGAGCTGCCTGGAAGCACAAGCACTGAAATAGCAGCTGCTGTGCTGCTTCAGACCCACCTGAGCAACGCTCTAAGCTGATGTCATCCTCCTGGGGCTGGCTAAGCTGGCTTCCGGGAAGATTTGACTTGGCAGAAGATCTCCAGCTGCCTCATGGCAAACAGGCCCCACCGAGCTATGCCCAAATCTTTCCGTTTCTCTGTCCTTAAGGACCAAACGTGTGTGTTCCCCTTGAGAGCGCCACATCCGTCTTGATGTTTGGCTCTAGCTCTTTGCACTAGAAATGGGACATGCCTTCTCCTCTCTCTCTGTAAGCTCACCTCCAATCTATAAACCTGCAGTTGACTCAACAGGAGCAAGACCACCACTCACGGGAGACTTCATGCTTTGCACGTCTAAGGATCTGGCACATTCAGGGCTGTGAATGGTCAGCTAAAGGCTCAGAAAGATGCAGCATATTCCAGGTCAAGAGGAGCACATATCCCCTGTCTTTGGTCAAAAGAATTAGAATCAAACATAAAAATCTATAATTATCTCGAGCTCATCTGTATCACTAAGTCCATGGAAAATTCCAAGAGAAAACAATCCACCATGCCTTCTTCTGCACAGCATGTTGCAAATAACATTTCTTTCCCTCCCATGATGTGATGTGGAACTCAGTTCTCAGCAGAAGGTCCTCAGTGTTTGGAAATGCATTGGTTCACGAAAGCAGTTAAAGAACAATCCTATGCATGTTTAGACAGCAAAAGGGCTTACTTTTTGCTGTCTAAATGTGTATAGGACTGGAAACACAGCAAATGCAGAGAATATCAGTCAGACTGGGGCAACTGAAGTTGTCTCCAAGGTCAGTCTGACTTAGAGTAGTCCCCATGGAAATCAGTGGATTCAAACCATAAGATACCTCCCTGGGAAGGGACATGATGTGGGTTAAACCAGAGTTTCACTTTGGCTAATGAGTGGGATAGCAATCTAATAAATACATACATACATCTAAAATCAGCATTGTATTTAACTGTCTTCGTGCTAAAATCACTGCTAAAATTAACAGTTCTCAGTGCCTTCAGGTTTTTTTTTCTTCACATCTAAATGAGGGAACAGGATAACACTAATTCTATTCCAAGTACAGCTTTTAATGCTTTGTTTTGTTTTTTTTACTCTAACAACATTTAAATTAGCAATGGGAAATGTGTAGCCCTCCAAATTTTGCTGGACTGAAACTCTCAGAATCCCCCACCATTGACTAGCTGGATGAGGACTGATGGGATTTGTAGTCTTATAGGATCAGAAGAGCCACATGTTCACTACCACTGATTAAAACCACACTCAGGGGCTGTCTTTCTGTCCTTCCTTCTCCCCACCCCCAATATTTTAGTTCAAGCAAGCTTGGCTGCTGGTGAAAAACATTTTTGGGAGATAATACTGCACAAACATGACACCCACTTTTATTTATTTTATTTCTTAGATTTGTTTACTAAACATTAGCCAAATAACTATGTTAAGTCTCAGTTAACCATGTTAACTATCTCAGGTAGTTCTTAGGGAAGCAGAATTTTCTGTGGGTGCTGGGGATCTGATGCAACATTTTCTGGAAAACCTACTTCATTGCCTACCACCCCGTGGATACACCTCGAGGTCCTCTATCACACAGAAACCTGTAACCTGCAACCTCTTTCCTCTCCATCATCCCCATCCTGTTTCTTACCCATTACCTTCTGTAGAGAGAGCTGGAGAAAGACATTTCTGAAACCAACGGACAAATTACATTTCTTTTTCTCTCTTCCCCACTCCCTCCATCCCTTTGACTTCAGCGACTGGCCTCTTATTTAATGTTTGTGAACTGTGCTGTTTGTTTCTCTCCTATTGATCCAGAGAAGTGTGAATCTGTATTTTTATTATTATTTTTTGTTCCAGTGTGGAAAATGAGAACAGAATCTGCTTCAACAATCTAATATTCTTCCCTCCTGTAGCCTGGATTAGGGTTTCCCCATTGATTAAAATGTTTCTTTCCCATCTGGCTGCCATGGTGTATTTGAAAAGTAGATACTGAATTAGATTCATGGGAGGGGGGCAACTGATGGTGAAGTTCAGGGGTCTACATTTTTTGAATAATGGATAAACAACTATTGTGAGCTATCATCAAGATGGCAATTCTATCCATATGTAACTCAGAGCAAGCCTAACTAAACCCAAATGGACCAACTTCCAAGTAAATGTGTATCAGATTGTGTTGCAAGATCATTAGTGCAATCTACTGCATGTGTATCATTCTTTAGGCTACTTTTGCTTCTCTAATAAGAAGGCAATTACCAATCAATAATAGCATGAGATTCTTCTCAGGCACTTGTGAAAATGTGGGCCGTGTAGGCAAGCACCAGACTAGTGGTGTTCATGAACCTGAGTTGTTATTTGCTGAATTATAAACACACTGTGGTGAGCTTGAAAGATACGTTATACTGTTTTAATGCAAAGCAGGTGTAACTCCATTAAAGCAAAAGGAATTACATTGATCTAATAATGTCCAGGAAGCTATGGAAGTTCAGGTAAGCAACAAAATAGCTAATTATGCTAGTCAAGAAAAGAAATTGCAACAGTCGATTGCATTTTCACACATGCATGCACACACACACACACACTCACACTCTCCATCTGTTCTGAATCCCACTGAGTCTATGTTAGCCTGTCCATCTGCTTCTTTGGACATGGAACTGGGCCCTGGATTTATGTAATTCCTTTGACTCCATTGGGGTTACTCCTGGCATATAACAATGTCACTGACAGAGGAATAAGACCCATGGTCTTCTCTTCTTTAGAGATGGACCACGGCCAAAAAATCAGATCTGAAGAGCCTCAGTCTTTGAAAAAGTTTGTATCTGGACATGGATCTTAACTCAACCACTCATATCCATTCTTAATACCATTCTTAGCTGTGTATTCTTTCACCCACTCTCAAATCAGATCAATTACATTTTCAACCATCATCAAACTCAAAGACATTTGTAAGTGGAAGTACTGTAGATATTTTGTCATGGAAGGCAGTCATTTATATCTTAATGTACATGAATACAAGGTAATAACCCCATTTCTTTCTTTCTCTTGGATGTCATTGATGTCTTAGTAACTGGATGTATTGTATTATGTTTCTGGACTTTGAGGTATTTGACAGCTCCTCCATTTTTGTTCAAATTAATAGACATTGAAGCTTCTCTTTTTCCTTTGTCTGTGATTGTGTGTGTGCTTTCCCATATTAGCAAAGGGCATCACTCTTCAGCCCTCTAGGTTTGCTTCCATCTTTGCTTCAATGCATCAGTTGCCCATCAATGCATTGAAATGCCACCATAATAATTCAGTTTCTCCATCCATCATTCTCTCATGTTCTGTTGAAGACAAAACAGCTGCAACAACAACAACAAAAATACAATTCATTCCATCCTGTCATCCCTTTGTCCTGACCAGAACAACTCGATCGTGTCGAAGAAGGCATGAACCATATCAACCAAGACATGAAGGAGGCTGAGAAAAATTTAAAAGATTTAGGGAAATGCTGTGGCCTTTTCATATGTCCTTGTAACAAGTAGGTACTGGGTACCAGCTCTGCTCTGTAATGTCCAGTTCTTTGTCATGAGTGAATGTCTGAAGTTGTTGTTTTGTTTTTGTTTTTTTTGTCCTTTTTTTTCTTTGTCCCTTTCCATCTGCTTCATACTGTGGGGATAAAATACTTGGTGTTTAATCAGAACAACTGGAACGCATCGAGGAGGGAATGGACCAAATCAATAAGGACATGAAAGAAGCAGAAAAGAATTTGACGGACCTAGGAAAATTCTGTGGGCTTTGTGCCTGTCCATGTAACAAGTAGGTGCTGGCTGCCTGCCTGCCTGCCTGCCTGCCTCATTTCTTGAGCCCCCAAGGCTGATCTCAGACGTAACAAAGCCTTGTGACGCTCATCCTTGCTTAAGACACCTGGCAGGATGAGCATGTGGCATGCAGAGAGAACAATTCTGGTTCCAATGCGTTCATCTCACAGCATAGACCAGAGGTTCCCAAACGTCTGGATCCAAGAAACCGCTCTTGACATTCCATTAAAATCCCTCCCGGGCCACCCGCAACACACACGCCCTCCCACTGTCAGCGTTCAAATTCCTAGCCGTTGGGCAACCAACATGGTGGCAGCGATCCATCTCACAATTGACTGCCCTGCCAGATCTGCAGCTCCTGCCCAAAACCTGGATGCTGACATCGGGGTGTGCCGTTTCATGGCAGTCCCTGTAGAGAAGAGGAAGTGGCCACGTGCCTTCACTTCCCCTTCATGAATGGGCACTGCTGTGACGTGGTGGGCTAGATGAGGCTGGGAGAAACGTGGCTCCATTCGCTGTTTGTGGACCACTTACCGTCATCTCAGAGATCAACGGTGGCTTGTGGGGTTACTGGTTTGGGAACCACTGGTGTAGACGACAGCGGGATTAACGTAGATATTATTAAAATCAGGCATACCACAATGACTCTTTCACTGCGAACACTTTTTAGTCATGAAGATTTCATGAGGTGCTAGTACACACATTTTATGGAGTGTGTACTACACAGCAAGAACAACCTGAGTTTCAAAAATTGATGGCACTGTTAGAAATACTTACTACTATTTTTCTGCAAAAGGCCCAAAAAGAATTCCTTCTTGGCTACGATTTGCGGCCATGATCAAATTTACCCAGTGTTGTCATCTGGAACAAAGCAATGCCAATAACATATTTCCAGGAAATATCTTTCTTTGCAAAGTCTGAAGACAAGCCATGGTTTCTTATTTGACCCCAAGCTATGGGGGATTTAAAAAATATTGTCAGGATAACTGGATCCATTTCGCTAATTGCCTTTTTTCTCAATTGGTGGTGTACACCGAGCAGAAATGTTGAAATGTGATAGGTTTGCTTGCATGTTATTGCCATAAAATAAATATGCAGCATAAAAGTATGGCTCGTGAACTCTGAAGTGAGCATATCGACACAGAAGAATCAGCTTTTTGATGGACGGCAGATACAGAATTAGCATGCACTTAGTTATTGCCAGAATGAATTACCAAAAATACATTTATAAGTCGGTAGGCAGCCCTACAATGGTGTGCATGAGAGCGTGTGCGCAAAATCTTCTCTGTGTCGGCGTGTTATCCATTAGTAGTCCAGGATTAGAGTTATTTACCCTCTCACCTAGAATGGCTTGTCCCGCTGGGTGATGAGGGACCCACCCTACAGTCAAGCTGCCCCAGTATGGGTAGGTGTGAGCAGACAGGTGTGTTAGCTTAGAAAGAAATGTTTCAGCATTGGTACGTCCCCTATATTTCCTTGCAAGGCTGGTTCCTCTATTGGCATGTCTTCAGTCTGAAGGGCAGAGCCCAGATGAAGGCAAGGAAGCATCAGCAAGCAGGAGCCCTGAGGTTGCCTGCCCATGTTCTTCCACGCCGTGGCTTGTATTGCCTTTCTATTTGCTTGGGAGCAACAGTTTAGACACCCAGGAGTGATAGTGTGCAGACTGCAGGCATATCTTTTGTGCCCTCTTCTGCCCTCTGTTTTGGTGGTCTATTTCCTCTGTATTCTGAGGCCAGTGAGCGAAGGGCCAGAGCAGCTGGATTGGGCCTTAAAGTGATCCTGTCCTGAGCAGCCAAAACCACACAAAGAGAGTCTTGAACCTGTGTGGCTTCCCTGGACAAGATCCCTTTCAGACTCCCACAAGGGCTTTGGCTGATGCAGAATTGCCAGCGCATTGGGCTGGCTTTGCTTCTTTCGTCATACTCCAGGCATTCTTAGTAAGAAGGCAGCATGCCCTTAGCTCCATGGCCCCGTCTTTTAGAAGCAGTTCCTTGACGGGATATTTAACGGTGACATTTACTCAGAAGGAAGAAGGTGGGGAGACAAACACTACTGCTGAGCTGAATAAGAGTCTCCTCACTGTGATTCAATGTTCTTCGTTACTCAGTTGAGGCACAGATTTCAGATCTGTTATGCCTGGCTGGCAGCACAAGATGGTGCAGGCTGGGACCCATGACACATTGGGATAGCTGAGCTAACAGCCCAGTTTGCACGTGATGACAACCCATGGGTTGTTTAAAGCACAGGTTGTCAGAGCCACCTGGGCGGAAGTGAGTGCATCGCCTCCCACTGCTAATTGCTTCCACTTTGCATCCAGTCTCCAACATGGGCTCAAGTCCACTGGTTGCTGGGGTCACATGGGAGAGAACCAGAAAGAAACCTTCTTGCAACTTGCCTCCAGCTTAACAAGCATGGGTTTGATGTGACATCCAGACCTAGAACTAAACCCAGCCCAAGACTTGGAACCTGTGTGGTTTTCACAATTCGAGGGTTGAGCAATCCATGAATTCCCACTATGTGCAAACCAGGTTTTAATCTCGCTACCCCTTTTCACAGACTACTAGAGATAACCAGTGGGTGATGTGGTGACCTCTGTGTGTCAAAATGGAGAGTGCGTTGCAGTAAAAAGATCCAACAATCAAAAGATAGGCTCAATTATTTCCATGCAGTAATTGCTATCTCAAAGTCACCTAATTCAAATTTTGCTGATTTTAAAACCAAGCTAGCATCCAAATCTGTTTGTTTCCTTATTTAATCCCATGCAAAGCTTGAACATGTGCCTCAAAAGCAACAAGGAGGTCCTGTGGCACTCTCAAGATTTCAAAGTTATTTTTGTCCTAGGCAGTTCACCCTACAGCTTGATGGGGATCGCTCCCAAGCAGATAGGCATAGGGCTGCAGCTGCGCAACATAAGCCTAACCTGAAGTAAAAACCTATTAATTTCAGTGGGTTTTCTTCTAAGGCCCTATACTTGAGGTTGCTGCCATGCGGTGCGGATCTGAGCATGTTTATTCAGAAAACCAATCCCACAGAGTTTAACTGAACAAGTAGAAGTGCTCAGCATTTAAATCTGTTAACCTACAATGGATTGGATCCAGATACAGACACCTCTAGAACTGGGCCATCGAAATTTATTGATTTCATGAGTCTACTCTATGCATAATTAAATCTAGATCCAACCCTCTGTTTCCAAAGGCTCCTGACAGAAAACAATTTTCCTAAAGCAAATTTTTAAAGCTAACATTTATGAAATGTGTTGACTAAATGAATCACATTTTAACTGCATTCAGATCACATGTGCTGCTGTTCTGAAGCCTTTAAGCAGCGGCAATATTGGACCTTTATTACTAATAGCACCCCAGCATTTGTTTTGATTTTTTCTCATTCCTGCAGTTAGGAGAGCTCATTTTTATACAGAGACTTGTGCTGCCTCATTACTAAGAGCAAATATTAGGGGTTCTAACCCAAGAGACTTGCTGGAACTCTTATTATTTCTGGAAATATAATAAGCTTCCGTCATATTCAATTTGTAATCTCGGTTAATTGTAGCACTAAAACAGCACACCAGGATGCTGCACATACTGCTATGATCTGCCGCTACTGGTATGCCTGGATTTTAATTTCTTGGTGGTGGCTCAGTCAAAGATGGGTCCTCTGGAAAACTGCACAACTGATTTCAGAGATCTGCGAGACATTTCCCGTGGCCAAACGTTGGCGAATCTCAGTCTGGCTGACGATCCACTTTTGCCTGTGTCCCACTGCTGTGTAGGCTGTTATTGCTAGCGCATTCCGAGAATGTTGACCGACCAGGGCAGCCGTGCTTTATCGAGAATGCTTAACTTATTCATGCCTGTAGCTGGTGCATGAAAAATGAACCACACACACGGAGGAACTTCCCTTTCTGATGCTCAATGGCTACACATGCTTGTACACACATACATATATATATATATATGTATATATATATATGTTTTTTTCCCGCACTCATCATCCCACTCTGGCCTGATTTTACTTTTTGTCTCTGTGGACAAAGGTTTGTACATCAGCTCTAGATGTATAGTTACTCCTTTCAAGTACCGATATATTATTACAATTGCTCGTTCAATTGCCCTCACTGTGACTCATAAGGCAAACAAGCCAACCTGCCATGATCCTGATATAAGGTTGGCAAGGTTGGTGGATGTATACAATCACTGTGCCACGCATTTGAAAAAAGAACCTTGGCCATGGCACTGTGCCTAAAAAAGGCCTGTCTGTCTGTCTGTCTGTCTTTTTATAACAAAATCTAAGATGGTGTGTTGTTGTGATGTGATATACACACTACACTTGGTGGTTTTCCTTTCACGTCAGTCCAGCAGTCCGTCCTCTATGTTACATGTCCTACTATATACATGTGTCAGGAGATACAGCCAAATGTTTTCTAGTCATCTTTATTTTTCCTGATTTTTATTGTTTTGCCTCCCTCCAAAAAAATCAATCAAACAAACAGTAAGCCAACCAAAACAATGAATGTCACCAACTTGGCCATTGGAACTGATTCCACTGAAAATGAAATTTCTAGGCATCACAGTTGTGGCAGCAAAGCTTAAATCGAATAAAACAAAACATATTTGTTCAGGTTTATGATATATCGGTATACCACAATGTCCCCTTTCTCAAACCCTCATTTGCTTGACTCAGCTCTTAGCTTGAAGAAGTAATCTTGCTGTTGTATTTTTGGCAGTTGTCTCTCCCCATGTGGGGCTTCGTTACTCACCTTCTGTTTTTGCATAGGCTTAAATCAAGTGATGCTTATAAAAAAGCTTGGGGCAATAATCAAGATGGGGTTGTAGCCAGCCAGCCTGCACGAGTCGTGGATGAGCGAGAACAGATGGCCATCAGTGGAGGATTTATCCGCAGGTGAGAGTGGTGGGTTGTTGCAGTTCTTCCCCCTTTTTATCTTTTCCTGTCTTCTTTGCTGCCATTGGCATATTAGGAGTGTTTCCATATGGTCCTAGAGAGAGTCATTTATCCGTTTTAACTACAGTGGATTCTCTAGTTGACAATGACCTGCTGAATTAGCCTGACTGCTTCAAAAATGTCCATGGACATTCCATGCCTCTTTTGAGAAGAGTTCTTTAAAACTTCAAATTGGACCATAGGCCCCAGAATTATAGGATCTTTGGAAGCACAAGCCTGGGGGCTCCACTAGTGTTTTTGGACACCAGTATGGCCACAGACACCGCTCTGGGCATTCTCTAAGATCTGTGCCATTCCTAAATGTTTAACCTTTTTTTCTTTAACTAGAAGGTTGATCTGCCGAAAAGTGGTCTGTTGCATTTCAGCCCTGTCATAATTTGGGTTCAAAAGTTGGTTGGTTGGTTGTTTCCGGGACTCAGGCCCCACCTCTGCCTTGAACCTAGGCTCTTGGGAACGATACTTTTCTTCTCCTCTCACTGGTTTGCCTTCTGGGAAATGAGCATTTGCTGACTGGCCATGCCTACTATGGCAGCCATTTTGTGGATGGACAGAGCCCCCACGGCACCCTTGAAACTCTCTCAAGATTCCAAATGTTCCCAACAACCCTCAAATAGCCGGGGGACCTTTGGCATGGGCTTTGAATGCATTTCTCCGACAGAGTTTTGGGGGGCAACCAAGCCATCCCTGCCTTTCACTATGAACCCTAACCCAATAGGAGCTATGAGGGCAACCATCTCCTTTGCAGAACGCTGCAGTCACTTCTCCTCT
The DNA here is from genome assembly GCF_004798865.1 of Varanus komodoensis. Lineage (NCBI taxonomy): Eukaryota > Metazoa > Chordata > Lepidosauria > Squamata > Varanidae > Varanus > Varanus komodoensis. The sequence goes on along the minus strand of NW_025336480.1, from coordinate 26,186,221 downwards.
TCTTCTCCCCTCCTAATTGTAGGGTAATACAGAGCTTTCCTGAAATCTATGGTAGTCTAAACAAGTCTGCAGGGTTCATAGCTCCAGACTACAAAGTTGGTGACTGTCCCTTACCATCATGTGGCAAGTGGGGAGGGAGTATCCAAAGCCACAGAAAACTCTGCAAAACACACATTTTGATGGTGGCTGTGGTGGCCGTGGTGGCAACATTGCCAGGGCTGCCTGCATCTGGAGACTTGCCCTTAATTTTAGCCTTGTGTGTTGATAAAAGGACAGCCAGAGTGGCATATTTTACAGTGCTAAGCTCAAACATGGAAGATTTGTGTTCTATTGGGCACTTGGCCATGAAGCTCACTGGGTGACTTTGGGCCAGTCACTGACTTTCAGCTAACCTCCCCTAAAGAAATGACGGAGAAGAGGACTGTGTAAGGCATCTTGGGTTCCTAGAAAGTGGGAAGAATGGCTAATAAGCCATTCAATGGGTAATAAGGAGGAAGGGAGGGAGGGAGGGAGGGAGGAAAATAAGGGCAATGATCATAATAAATAGGAAAATGCATGGTATAGCCACGCACGGTTACATGATACCACTGCCTAAAGCAGGGGCTTCCAACCATTTCAGCCCATGGGCTCATTTGGCATTTTGAAAGAGTGCCCTGGGTGCTATCATTTTGGGGGGTGGTCAGCAGGAGTGCCCTCATATGTGTGTGTGTGCCCATGCCTTGTGCACTTCTCTTTCTTTCTCTTGACTTTCCCCCTACTTTTTCCCACCCTCCTACTCACCCACCTTTCACTCCCTCCCTCCCTATCTCTGGCTCCTCTCCGTCTCTGACAAAGGAAACGTTATCCAATAGACTTGTATTATGGAGACAATTATTTTTTCATTATTTTAAGAATGTGTGTGCTGTACTTTGTTATAAGTATTTCCAGGAGGCCTGGCAAATGAGCATTGTTTCATGATTCAGCAGTAAGAAGGAAGCTAGTCAATCCCTTTGAACAGGCAAAGGGCTCCAGTAATTTATTCTTATTCTTTATTTCAGCACTATACTGCCTGAAAGCTGAAGCTCTCTGGGCAGTTTACAACGATTTTGGATGGATCGGTAACTTATGAAACAATTCAGTCCATTGTTACTCCTTATTCCTTGGCAGGGTAACAAATGATGCCCGAGAAGGCGAGATGGATGAAAACCTGGAGCAGGTCAGCGGCATCATTGGGAACCTCCGTCACATGGCCCTGGACATGGGCAATGAGATTGACACACAGAACCGCCAAATTGACAGGATCATGGAGAAGGTAGGGCTACAGGGGGAACATCGTGGAGAATATAGGGTGCCATTCACCCACTATGTCCCCTTTATGAATATGTTGTTTTGGATCAGAAAGTTGGTATATACAGGAAAGCGGGAGATGCTGCTGCATGCTAGGCCAGGGTTAATGCAGTGCAAATCATTTCAGTGTGGTCACTTCACTTTTAATTGCACAGGCATAGCTGCAGTGGGACACAAGGACTGGGGACCTATGGATGATGATGATGATAATGAAGAAAAATAGCATTTCTATTCTACCCAATTCTCTGGGTGGTCACAACAATAAGTCACCCATCCAAATTTCAACCAGGCCTGATCCTGCTTAGTTTCCAAGATGAGGCAGCATCAGGCACTTAAGGCTGTACGGAAGGTATATAAAGTAAAGCTTGTGGCCAGCCTTTGCTACGCCTTCCCACAATAAGTGGCCCTTCCTTCCTGGAGGTTGGGTTGTTGTTTTATTTTGCCCGGGAAGCAGGTGGAGTAGAGAAGGCCTGCTAATGGCAGGAATGGGAGCAAATATAATTGCAAGCCAAATCTGAATTCAAAAGGAAGCTTGTCCTCACTAGGGTGGCCTTGTATCTTATATACTCTGCATAGTCCCCTATCAAAAGGCCTGCGAGAGAACAGTCCTCTGTTTGAAGGTGTCCTCTATAGGAAAGGCTGCCTAGTCCAAGTCCAGTTTAAAGCAGGGTGTTTGAGGTTGTCTGTCAGCCCTCAGCACCTTAGCCAGCACATAGGCCACCTGGCCACAGTCTTCCACACTACGCTGAGATGTATCATTACATGTCCACTCAAATAAATTCTAGCTATTATCTCCAGATTGGCATCTAGACACATACACTAGCCTAAGTAAATCTTGTGCAAATCAGTGCCTCTTCTGATCTCTTTCTTGATGATGCAGGTCCCCTTTCTTTCTTTCTTTCTTTCTGACAACATGCAGTTGGTCACTGATGCACAAAGGGATGTAGCTTTTCAAACTGGTGGTGCCCATACACCTAAATCCCCCAGTCCGAACTTCAACCCCATCACTGGTCCTTACGAGAGTGCCCGATGTTCTTCAGAGCTAACCAACAGACAGTCTGGGACAGTTCACCTTGCTGGCCTTCACCATGCCTTCTCCCTGCTGCCCACGCAAAGGCGTCCAGCCGCAGGGAGAAGAATGAGCAGCTCTAAGCTATGAGTTACCCAGTGCAGTGATCGGGGAGCTGGGCCAGCACCGCAGAAATGCTGCTTCTGCTGCTGCTGGCTTTTCTGTGCCATGTCCTGGCACTCCTGACTCTGTGCCACCCTCCCTGGATTGGAACATCACTCTGAACATGCACTGGGGACCCGTGCTTGAATTGCCGTTGTTCATGCTGGCGTACATCTTCCACAATTACTTTCCCCCCTTTCCTTCCCCTTCTTTTCTCCTCCCTCTTGTCCTCCCATTCAGGCTGTTTCCAACAAAACCAGGATCGATGAGGCCAATCAACGTGCAACAAAGATGCTGGGCAGCGGCTAAATGCGCCCGAGTGCAGATCTTCGCCACGCTGCCCGCTCCGGGCAGCCCCGTCACGCTTTTCCTCATGGTATTGACCACCTAGGTTTGCACACCTGCACATATCCATCCCTCTTCTCCCCGCATTCTAAATGTTGTCCTGTGTAGGTTGTCAGCTTTCCAAAAATGATACTTGTAAATTTATTTTTATTTCCCAGATCTCTTCCTTTCCAAAGGTTGTATATAGTACTGGTTTGATGGCTATAGCTCATGTTCAATTTCATTTGTTGGGGGTTTTTCTTCCCTTCCGTTCCTCCCTTTCCTTTCTTGTCTGTCTGTTTTTGGTTGGTGGGTTTGTTTTTTAAACTTTACGATGTTTTTGCTGAATGACAAAAATGTAGGAATGCTCAACGTGCTGTTAAACTTTTAACTATAAAGTATTGTTCTTGTAAAACTGTTAACATTCCACAGAGCTACTCCCAGCAGTCTTTTCTTCAGATGTCACGTTGTTTAAGCACTTAAAGATTTGGTGTTCTCTCAGTTATCCATTGCTGTCATCAGTTGTTATGAGTTCATGATTAGACAATGTGGAATTATATAACTTATAACAAGCATTGCACTAAATCAGAAAAAAGTGATGTGATTTATGCATTTATTGCATGAGAAATACTTTTAGACTCCTTAACTTAAGTGAGACCTTTCCATGGCAGTAGCAACATCAACAACGACAAAAGGAAACAAAAAATTCGCATGCTCGGTATTGGGACACTGTCAGGACTATGTTATACCAGCAAGTTTGCAGTAGTGCCACTTTCTTTCTTCTTGTCAATATATATATATATATATTATATATATATAAATATAAATATATATAGTTATGAGCCATGTTCTTTTCTTTCCTTTTCTTTTTTCTACTTTTAATTTCAAAAGAGGTTTGACACTCCTCATTTAACCATTCCCAGCAAATTAAACGTTTGGCTGAAAATTACGTCAAGGATACACACATGCACACACATGCACACACACAAAGCATCAACAAATAAGAAATTGGTGTAATATATAGAGTTTGTCTGCTGCTTTAAAAGACTGTCTTCTTTCAGGGGGGAGGGAATGGCTACCATAAGAAATGTTGCAGAGAAATGTAATTTTTATAAGGTTCTCTCTCTCTCTCCCCCCCCCCTTTCTGCCTTCTCTCCCCCATGTGGTTTGTTATTGGTACAGTTCTCTGTTGCTTACCTAGAGCTATGCACACCAAAATCACTGCAATGTTTAGTAGCTGTTATTAATTAAAAATAAAATGAAATAAAAATAACCTACATGAATGAATCTAGATAAAACTGTGAGATTAAATATAGTTGCCGCATGTATTATGACATTCCTTCTGTCTCCTGTCAGTTTGTGACGTGATTGACATTTTGTAGCTAGTTTAAAAAATATTAAAAATTATAGACCACGGACTTTCTAAGGCTTTTTTTAATCCGTGAGTTGGCTCTTGGTCCTGTTAGTGTCACCCACTGGGAAGAGGGGCATGCAGTGATGTGCTGCAGCATGCACAGGCTTCTCGCAGGGAGCAGGATGGGGCTTAGAGGTATGTGCAGCATTGGAAGGCCCCCGGCTTCCTCCTGGGCACCCCCAAGGATGACTGGAAGAGCTCCTGCCTGAAACCTGGGGCGGTATTGCAGCGAAGCTCCCTGAAATCTTCAGTTCACAGGCTCCCTCGACTCTGTCCTAGGAAGTAAGCCGAGCTGAGAGGAAGTCTGAGAATGCTTGCGGAATCGTGACTGCACAACTGTGTGCTTAGGGGAAAGCGTGAGGACTAGAGGGATGTTATGCCAAAGGTTTAATGGAAGAACTGGGTTTTCTGCCAGCCCTCCCATTCGGCAGAGTGAGGCACGCAGCAGGGGCAAAGATAGGGGACAGGAAGTTGAAGGACAGAACCGTGCATGACACATGGCTCACTCTATGGCAAGAAAGATGGGAACTGTAGTCCAACAGTGTCTGAAGTGCATCATGTTCCCCATCCTGGTCTCAAAAGGTGGCTCAGATTTTTTGCTATATGCTAAAACTGTCAAAGAAGTCATGTCTCAGCTAACCATGAGGCAAATGAAGCACGACAGAGATGGCACACTTTTAGACTCATGAGACGGCGTGCGATACACTGGCTGTCTCCTTGGGCATCCTGTGGCTTTTCAGAAGGAGACATTTGGAACAGCTTGTCTGTTGTTTATCAGGAGAGGATAAATAGTATATTTTTAAAACAGGGGACATGGGTGCAAACCTTCCTGGTTGAGAGAACTCCCAACATGTTCTTTTCAAGTGGTCGTACTGGTTTACAAGCTTCAAATGGAAATGGAAATACACATTAGCCAGCAGAAGAGAGCTCTGAAGGGCGGTTGGAAGGAGGAAATAATCAGAAGTGTTTGGAAGAGCTCAGTTCCCTGTTGGGGTTCACTCTGGGAAAAGCAGAGGAGAAGGAGAATTAGTCAGCTATGGAAACTGACTCATAAAAAGACACCAGCACACTGAATGATGCAATAGCAAGCAAAATGAGCAGGACACAGCTCTGGGTGGAATCAATGTGCTGGCAATGATAACAGTTCAGCGATTCACCAAAAGCCGCAGATCTTTCCATTTGAGCATTCTGTGTGTGTACATTTGAACTTTCACGTGTCTCCTTTGTTCTGAAATACAGAATCAGACTCTGGCTGCACAATCCAGTTTTCCCAGACTGGGATATGGGAGGAGTTTGTTGCTGCATCATGCCTTACACTGATGCCCATGGAATGTGCAGTCGCACACCTGCACACACAGGGCTTCTGAAATTGGGAAGGCTGGTAAAATTAAATTGGAAGGAAGGGATTGCGCAGGGCTAAAAGCTGGGAGCCCCAGAACACTGGCTTGCATCCAATGCAGTGCCTCCACTGTCACAAGAGATACTGCAATGGACTGGATTTCCCCCCCTCCTTGCAGCAGTGCCCCATGGCCGCACGCACCACCACATCTCCTCCCAGGCCTTGAAGCTACTTGCAGGAGTGGGGGGAACAAAAGGCGCATGGGGAGGAGAAGAAGGGGAAAGGCAGATGTGCAGGTGGAAATCCATTTGCATCATGCTAGATGTCACCCATTCAGAAGCAAAAGCTTCTACTTGCATAGGTAGCAGTGACACTAGGCATGAAGCTAAGGACCCTTCTGAATTTCTCTGCCTGATTTTCTTCTAAGATTTGAGAGTTCTAAGGTTGCACACCTGTCTGGGCATATCCCGCCCCCCAGGGGGATTATTCCTTAAATGGGTATGAGAGTGCATGCAAATAATCCAAACTCATTGCTAAAGTTGCACCAATGCATTGGCAGCTCAGCTTAGCTGCATTTCCCCCATAAATCTTTTTTTTTTTAATGGAGTGCTGTTAGTTTAGTACAGCTTTCACTTCCTTTCTTTCCCATGTGCATTTGCGCATTGAGAAAACACTACAAAAAGGCAATTTCTATGAGATTGTGCATATATTAACATCATTTTTGTTCTGTTTTCCCAATATGCACGTGTGCATTATTCTGCATTACAAAAAACAGGACAGAAACAATAGTGGTATAATTTAATGTTCTGTTCTGCAAAGGTGATTTCTATGAAATTCAATGCATGAGGACCCACATGCTTCAAACACTGCACAAAAGTACCTTGATGCTATCAAACCTCAGCGGGTACTAATGGAGGCTTTTAAAAAGCCTGGTGGCACTTTTAAAATCAAGGTCACAGCACTGAGGAAGTGAGAGCTTAGGCCTGCCACACATACCCTGAAAATCTCCCCCCACCCCCGGTACTTTTATGAGGCTTTTAAAAAACCCTCATCAGCAGAGATCCTTCTCTGGGTGCCCTCACTGAAGGAAGCCCAACAGCGAAGAAGGTCTGCTCACTCGTTTGCACCTTAAGGAGGTTCATCTGGCACTGGCACTTTTCCAGCACGGTTCTTTTCTCCCAGACCTTCTGGAATCCTGCTTCTAGCATTCCACCATGTCTTAGCTGCATCCCTGTTGCTTATTCTTTTCTCTTCTTGAACTCACCCAGGCAATATCTGTGACTGGGCAGAACAAAACTGTTATTAAAAACCCAAAATACGGTAGAAAGCTATATATAAAATGGAAAAGTGCTCACTGGAATGCATTTTATGATAGCTACCATTCCCCCCCCGCTAGGAGCTCAGCCTTTGATGAACCTCTGGAGATGGAGTTGCATAGCTGGGGAATAACCACTACGAAAGCTTTGGGACTGTGGAAATGATCCCAATGCCCTTTTATCCGTGGCTGCAATTCTCTGGGTGGCTTACAGGAATTTAAATCAGACAACATTACAATAAGACATCAAAGCAGAGCCAGCTGATACAACACCATTATCAGATCCCAAGGGGCTCTGAGACAGGGAACAGAGGAAACGAAGCTTTTCAGCAGCAACAAACCAACTTAAACCCGAGGGCAGAAGAATGAAATGGACAGAGCTAAAAGTATACAACCATGATAGGATATAAAGCACCTGGAAACAAAAAGTTCCTTTCCTGGCACCAAAAAGGCATTCAAAAAGTCACCAGGTGGCCCTTTCTGAGGAAGGCATTCCTCCACTGCAAGACCTTTGCTGAAAAGGCCCTCTCCCTTGCAGTCGCCCTCCATATGCCATTTTAGTTAGGAAAATCCGAGAGGCACTTGAGAAGCTGATTTCAGGCTTTGAATAGAAATACATGGGAAGTGGTGATCTTCAGTCACCGATGTTCCAGACTGACTTATCACCACAAAACAAAAATGCACCCACCACAAAGGACACCTATTTGTGTAAAACCTGCATATGCTTTTGTATGTAGAGATGCATGTTCAGAAAGGATTAAATACAATGCAAGAATGTCACCACAGTGAGGGTAGCTGAGTGTCAGCTCAGTTTGTTGTCCAGGAGCTGGCTGGGGTGGGCAACTTCAAGACTCCTGTTTGAAGGTTTGGATCTTTAAAATGGATTTGGACTGGTCAGCCTTTCCCAGAAAGAGCGCCTTCAAACAGAGGATCATTCTCTGTAGAGTAGACAACCTTTATGACTCTTCAGTGAGAAATGTGCATTGATTATTTGATAACCAGCTTTGGGATTTTCTTGTGGAAGAGCAGGATGGGGGGGAGATGGGGGGGGGGGAGAAAGAGTGAGTGAGCGAGTGAGCTCTTCCTGCACATCTTGGCATGGATGTCTATACATCCAGGGCGCTGTCATCCTTTTTCCAGCCTCAGCCCCACAGGGAAAAAGCAGGAAGCAGATGAAATGTCCCAGTGGCTTGTCTGCATTCCTTCCCACCCTGACCTTTCATTGCTGTTTCCTGCGGTGGCTTGCTGCCTTCTGGGCTGCGTGTTGAGCTTTGCCTGGTGCCCGGGGTGGGGAGGAGGATGGAGCCCGTCCATTAAAGGCTGAGCTGAAAATATCCCCAATGGCGTTTGTTAATGCAACTCTTCAAAGAAAGTGCAGGATTAGACTGGATTAGCTGCCGACATCATAGAGCCGCACACATAATGAATTACGTAATGTAATTCTCTTTGGAGTGCATCTACTGGACAAGAGCACCATTGTGAATGAGGACTGGCATGACAAGGAAGCTCTTTATGGCCTTGCTTAACGGAATGCACCGCGTGACTCAGACCAGGACCCAGGAGAGCCTCCTCCAGCAAGGGTCCCCCCACAATGCTTGGCTGTACAACTCCCATGCTAGTTGGCCATTGGCCACACTGGATGGGGAGGATGGGGAGCTGTAGTCCAGACACTGTCCGGTGGCTAATTGGGCAAAAATGGTTTAGGTACTACCACTGAAAACACTCAGTCTCCACTCACCAAACACCAGACAGGAAAATGCAATGACCAGCAGGCCTTCAGATGTGGGACAGAGGGCCCAAGCAGGCCCCTATGCAGGGCTGGCCCTACCATTACGCAGAGTGAGTTCATTGTCTTGGGTGGCAGATGCTGGGGGCAGCAGGGGCAGCCTCCGAGTTGGTCCTCCTGATCTCCACACCCATTCCCCTTGGCATGAGGAGCACCACAAACTCTGTCGGGCCCCCAGACTGGTGCTGCTGTGCCTCAGCTGCAGGGAGGACACCATCCCACTGCCAGGGATGAAATGAGGCTCCACTGTCAGTCCAGCTGCCTTCCTTATACGATGTGGGCCACCAAGTGCCTTGGGCCAGCCCTGCTCCTAAAAGCTCTGGTTGCTTTTCCAATGTGATCATGCTGTGCTAAAGGATATAGCAAGCAGAGAGCAAGAAGGAAATGGAATCAAAGTGGACTCGTGCTAGGATTGTTCACTGGTGGCAGAAATGGCAGTTCAAGGCACCCAACAGCCATTTCTAGACTAGAGTATGCAGCGTCCCGGGAGATCCTATACTCAGGATGCCCATTCACTTGCTCTAGATGCACTGGTTCCAAACAGAGTTGGATCCAGGCATAGCCACATTTGGAGGAGTCCCACTGAAATCAATGGAAGGTTCCTTGTGGCTCATAAGAAGTCAGCGGGCCTGCTCTATGCATGGCTCCAACTGGAGCCAACCCAAGCAGCAACAGAGGAACACAGAGGAGGCAGCTCCCTTCCCCTGTACTGCTTGCTAATCTCCAGAGACAAGTGGCCGAGCGGGCTGGGGACAGGCCAGGAGAGAAGCAGCAGCAGCAGTCCAGCGGAGTCCTGTGACACCACACAAACTGCCTTCTCAGTCGGGCCTGGAATCCTCTGCTCCAGCTGCTAATGGTCTCTACCGGGCCTGCCACCACCTAGGAATGTCAGGACTCGAAGCAAAGACATTTTACATGTCAGCAGTGGGGCTAAGGATTCGTGTGTCCCTGGCACTTCTCCATTGCAGCTTTATACGAGTTTTAGGGGAACTATCCATGGTGCTGAACTGGGCTTCATACCTTGTGGCATCATGGAGAGCTGCTATGAAGCTGAGAGGAAATGCTGCGACGAATGGGGAGCTGCCAGCTTCCCTGCATGTCAGACCATGTGCTTTACTACAGAGTACCCCCACGGCCCCCAACACACACAGCATTTGGAGCTTCTCTGGGCCAGTGTTTGGGGCCGCAGGTTGAAAGCAGGTACCCCAAAGGGTTTGACCAGTTCTGGGCATCAAGATTTAAGAAAGATGCAGGTAAATTGAAAAGGGTTCAGCAGAGGGCTACAAAAATGACCCATACCCTATGAGGAGAGCCTGAGAGAAATGGGCATGTTCAGGCTTGGGACTGAGTGGGGACATGATATCCCTCTATAAGTAACTGAAAGGCTGTCACAAGGAGGAAGGTCTCTTCTTGCCAATGCCAGAATGTAGGACACAGAATAATCATATGCTGCAACAAACCGGATTCAGGCTGGACATCAGGAAAAGCTTCCTCACTGTTGGAGCAATGCAGCAGCGGAACCAGCTGCCTAGAGAGGTGGGGGGCTCTCCCACACTGGAGACATTCAAAGAGAAACTGGACAGCCATCTGAGGGGGGTGGTGTAACATGGTGTCCTGCAACAGCAGGGGGCTCAAACCAATGGCCTTCTTAACCCCTTCCAACTCTGCTATTCTGCGATTCTGATTCTATGACCCAGCTGAGGCTTCTTCCCATTTTTGTCCCCACAGGACTGTGGAAGTCTGCAATTGTGCAATTGTGGCTACTTTTTTTTAAGGTGTGAAAATATTTGCACAGATTGTGGGCACATGTACACACTTACTCAAAGGGTCGTCAGCCACCAACAGTCCCCCTCCAGTGTGCTGCTTAGGTGTTGCAAAAACAGGCTGTGAAACCAGAGATGGCAATTTTGGGGGAAGGAGAATTTGAAGTGTGACAATAGCCATAGCAAGCAAAAAAGCAAGGTGGTGGGAGCAGACCATGTGATCCTCCCGTGGACTCCCCTGGGTTCCCTTTGGCAGGACGGAGGGGAAGGAGGGTGTAGACAAACCAGGGTGAACCTAATTGTCTGTCAGTTACACTGTGCGTTGATTGGGAGTATGAAGGATGGTGCTCTTGGGCAATCTTTCCCATGAACAGCTGGCTGCATTCCAGACAGACTGGAATTGGAAAGTGAAGCACATTTTAGAGAGATTGTGGAGGACGGGCTAGGGCAAGATTCTGACATGCAGGAGGAGGAGGAGGAGGTGATTATCTCAAGGCCAAACGCGTCACCAAGCCAGGCAGTGTCTCAGAATGGCCAAGATGTACAGCCAGTTAGAGGGTTCCCGGAGGATGAGGAATTCTCAGACCCCTCCTGCCATTGACCCCATGATGAGATGTCACCAGATATGGGAAGTCCAACTGAATGAGCAGCATGTGGAGAGGAGGCACTGCTCACCTCCAGAGAGCCACTTGCAAGGAGATGGAGCACAGGCATGTTCTCAAGGAGAGTTTCTGGAGATAAACACTAGATCAGGATCAACAAACCACTCTGTGCATGCTCAGAGATCCATTCTGGGTGACTTGTACTTGGGAGCAATAAAGAAAGTTGCAAGGAGAACGGTCTGTGGCTGGTGACTGTTCAAAGGAGGAACCTCAGCTCACAACAGTAATACTCTATCAACTGTGACAGTCCTGAGGCAGGTTAGTATAATATGCAACCACCCCATGCTACCGACAAAAGGCTGTCCAACTGCTAATATTTGTATCATTATTATTGCATTGCATTTATATCCCGCCATTTTTCATCTGGCAAAAAACCCAAGGTGGCTTTCATAGTCCCCCCCCCTCCATTTTTATTTTCACAATGATCCTTCCATGGAGTCCCCTGGGTTCTGAAGTAGGCTAGGATGAGACCCATGACTGGCCCAAAGTCACACAGTGAATTTCATGGGTCATGGGGGAGGCAGGAACCCAGATCTTCCAGGTCTGAGTCCAGGCCCACACCACACTGGCTCTGCATAGAACATCAGAGGAGCTATCCAGAACCACTGGTGCCAATATCCTGGCCCCAGTAACCCTCAAGCTCCCTTTCTCCCTGCAGTACACTCCCAACAGCTGCACGTTCTTTTGTACAGCACTGCCCAGTACATTTCTCTTCCTGGCATGGAGTCCCAGAGAGCCAGCACTGGAAAAAGTGGAGCGGCCACATTCAAACTCCAGTTCCCAAGGCCGCTCCCGCATGAGCATGGTGAAGTGGCAGCCACAGGTGGCAGATGCAAAGGCCTGCCTTGCCTGCCCTGAAGTCCCTCCGAAGCTGAAGACTAGCCCTCTGCCTCCTGTTGTGGTGGACAAGACCACCCCACTGCTGGGGCTGAACTGCAATTTGACTGCTGGTCCACTCAGGGCGCATGCATGGCTTGGGAGGTGGTACATTCTGACCTCCACCACAGGCATCCTGAAGTTGGCCTGTTGATTTCTGCCTTCATCAAGCCCTCCTCTGCTCCACCCTGCCCACCGCTTGGCAGGGCTGGTCCTGGATGAGGAGGATGCCCCAACAGGCAGGTGTTCTATGGGGCATGCCAACACCTGTTTTCTCAACACATGTGCGAGTGTTGAGAGAGAGGGGGGGGGGGAGAGAGAGAGAGAGAGAATAGGAATGCTTCACCAGAGGTTGGAAACGGAGAGCAAGTCAGCAAAGGAAAAAGGCATCTCCTCCCTACTGTGTCTGAAGGCCTCAGGAGCCTCCCTCAGTTAGCTGAGTCACCTGTCTCTAAGGAAAGGAGTGAGCAGGATGGATCCTGAAACTCTTGTGGGTTCTGAAGCACGAAGCTGCTGCAGGGAAAGTGTAAATGGGTCATGTCCCCTTTTACGTAGAGCATTCTTGGCTGGTTTCCCCTTTCGCAGAGGAGCACACTGAATTCTAATGAACGTCGCCTTCTTCTCTGAGGTTTCTGCAGAGAGCGCCAGCTCTTAACCACACACAGTACAGTGACACATCAGCACCTGATTCCCCCACCCCCCCAGAAAGTTCCTGGCGAAGGAAAATTGGCTTCTTTCCTCTCCCCCTGCCCACCCGCCATTTCATCACTCCGTCCTCAGATAAAAAGGCCCATTCTTAACCAGACAGCCACAATAGCTCTGTTTTATCCCGTGTTGGGGAAATGTTGCCATGGAAATTTAAGCACATCCTTCTTGAAATATATAGGTATGAGTTCTTGCTTGTTGTTGTTTATAAGTGAGAAGGAAACAGCTCAGATGGAAAGGAAGAGACTTCCATGTTTCAGGCACAATAATGACAAACCTTGCTTTGGAACTAGGACCAACCACACACACACAGACACACACAGAGACCAGACAAACTGGTTTATTTATGTGCATAAATAAATAAATTTCAAGTTGGGACAAACAACCTAGCCTGCAGGCACTCATTTACTTTCTTTCTATCCCTCCTCCTTCCAAACAAAAGATGGTTCTTCTCCCGTCCTCCTGGCTTTATCCTCACAACAATCCTTCTGGGTAGGTTGCTCTTCACCCAATGAATTTAGGGGTGATCTGCACTAGCACCCCTTTTGTGCATCAGAGAGCTGCCACAGCATTATGCAAAATGCATTTACCCCATTGGCATACATGCAAATAGTTTGCATAGTGCTGAAAACATAATTTTGTGTCACACACAAATTCAATTGTGAAAGAAGTAGTTGGAAGGTGATGTGTGCAGGGCAAATGACTCTTTTCTGTTTAATGTTAGTTTCTTTAGATCCATTGAGCTTATGTGCAGTTTTGAGGGTGCAAAAGGTTAAAACAATATTCTTTCACAAAGATTTTAATTTTTTTAAAGTAATTCACAGTTAAAAGTCAAATCAAACTCCTCTCTCATACACTGACTTTTTCAGAAATAAACACCATGGAAGACAATATGATTTACTTCTGAGTAGACCTGCATATTGCGTGTGTTTTCAGCTAGTTGGTTCTTGATGCAAGATCTTTTTTTTTTTTTTTTTTTTGGTTTTTTAAAAAATTTCTATACCACTCAGTAGCTGAAGCTCTTTGGGCAGTGATCAACAATTAATAAAGACAAAAATACAATATAAAAATAAAGCATCATAAAATTACATGAAACTTTTCAAACCACATTTTAATGACTGAACAGTGAGTACCAGTGCAACATGCTGGGAAACAACAGCTGGCAACATCTCCCATTTCCATGCACTATTTGGAGCTGGTAAATACTTTGATGATCTTAGACTGGCATGACAATGATGTTGGCACCAGGTGGGCCTTGGTGGGGAGATCATTCCATGATTTGGGGGCCACCATGGAGAAGGCTCTCCTCCTTGTTGCCACCAGCTGTGACTCCCTTGGAGGTGGCATTCCAAGGAAGGTGGAGAGTCATTGACATTAGAGGAGGACATCCATTAGAGGAGGATGTCCATCAGGTACTGTGGGCTCAAGTATAGCAAGAAAATTATAAAACAAAGCAGGCAATGTGGGGTGGGGGTTAAAAAGACATTCCAAACTTTATTTTTTCAAAGGAGAAGGGAGCGGGGAAGCAACATGGCATATACTTCCAGAAAATTTACTGGGCAAGGAGAGAAGTCACGGGGAGGGTGATGAGAGGGATGGGAAAACAACTGAAGGTTGATCTGGATTATCTCCTCAGGAGTTGTGGCTCTTTTACAAGGCTGCCATGCTGAGCACAGCCATGAACAGCCTTTCTCACCTAGCACTGGAAACCAAGCTTTGGTATAGCCTCATCCTGCCTCATCTTGGAAGCTAAGCAGAGTCAGGTCTGGTTGAAATCTGGATGGGTGACTTAAGTGTTATGAACCTCTCACTTTATCATCATCCTTATTATTAGATCACATGTCTATACTGCCCATAGCCAAAGCTCTCTGAGAGGTTCATGTTACTTATAGATTCAGATCTCCACAGGTGCATGTTAGCAAATACTGATTGTTTACAGCACACACCCCCTTACAGATTTTCATTAAAGTACCAATTCCTCACCATCCCACTGAAGCCTCCCTCCCTCAACCACCCAGTCAGTACCACAAGTTTACCACACCCTGAAATGAGTGGATAAGACACAACATGTACAAAAACTGTGATGTAGCTGGTATAAAGAAAGTGGGGATAGAATGGCAGAAATAGGGGCAGAGGCAGGACTGGTGACGCGAGATCCCACCATCTTCTCCCCTCTCCTCCTCACGCATCCAGGTGCAATGGCTGCTAGCAGGATGCAGTTCTGAGAAAGGAGAAGCCAAACAGGGCCTGGTACAGCTGAGCGAAAGGCATCACTTTATCATTTCTTCAATCATGCTCAAGAAGACATCCACTGTCCCAGCAACCAAGTCATGGCTTTCATATTAGGAGACTGATTGCATTTCTGGCCATTACAGACCCACCAAATGGAAAGGACGGTGAGACCACAGAGGCAACGTTTGAATGTGGCTTCTGATCTTTCTGCTACTTGAACTTCCTCAAGTCCTCTTCAATCTTCTAAGTGCATTTCTGCTCTGCTTGTCAACAGCTTAGCTATTTAAGGGAACCATTTTTGTCTAGACAAGTTTCGCTGTGCCAGGCTTACATTTAAATTGAAAGGGGAAGGCAGGCAGAAGGGCTCATACCACATGAATCCAGTCAGGCCAGTCTGGGTTTTCTGCCTGTGCAGGACCCTTGGTAAGCCACAGCCTGTTACACTGACAACTCAGCTGGTTTTCCATTTCGGAAGCCACATGCGCCTGAGCCTCGGGCTCAGTCTAGAAACCTTCTGATGCATTGGACTGCAGTCCCCATCATTCCCAATGGCCATGCTGGCTGGGAATGATGGGAGTGCAGTCCTATATATTTTGAGGACACCAGGTTAGGAAAGGCTATTTTAGCCTCAAGGGTGCATCCTTCAATTTCTTCCTGCTGTGTATAGGCAAAGAAAGTCACCTGAAGTTTGTGGGTGATGACTTTTAAAGACCCATTTCCCACTCTTTTCATTTGCCTCTTGGGAATTGAATACAACCAATGCATGCGATCACACAACCAGACTCTCAATCTCTCTAGTCCAGTCCAGTGCCATCTACTAGGCTGAAGCTGTCCTGCAGAAACTGACATTTTCCAGCTGCAGGTTCACAATGGTTAAGCACAGAACTTCTGAAGAAAGGTCTATTCCTAAGCCTAAAGTGGACAACTCTCAAGATGCTTTGAACTACAGCCTCCATGTCTATTGGCAATATGGGTTGGGGCTGATGAGAGTTGTAGTTCAAAGCAGCTTGGCAGTACTAGGTTGCCTGACCCACCTTAGCCAGAAGTTCTTCTCCATAAAGCAGAATCAGCTTTCTGAATCAGAATCAGAAAGCTCCCACTCCCTTTAGACTGGCATTTGATGGTGGCATTTCTTTGTTTTTCTGGGCACACTGGCCAAGAAAATGTCACCTCCTTAACAGGCTTATTCAGCCCTTTTCCCAACACATTATGAATCCAGGGAGTGGAAGGCCTTGACTCTCAATTTGCCCTTTTTCTAAGTGTAGCCGTTTAAAATCTTTACCGCAAGCTCTTCCATGGCTGTTTAAGCCTCTCTTGTGTCCTATAAATAATCGGCCTACTTTTTCTTCTGGAGAGTGAGTCCTTTTCATGTGATTATGATAAAACCAAACACATTTACTTTTTCTGTACAAAAATAATCCTCTTGCTTGAGGCTGAGAATTAAGTTGTGGGCCTGCTTTCCTTCTGCTTTTGCAGAAATCTATTTCTCGCTCTTTATGAAATCTTGTGTTGGAGGCCTGGTAATTATAACCAGCTTTGTAAGTCTCTTTACCTAAATATTCCTTTTCTGTAGCCAAAGATTCTCTTGTTGAAAAGACTAGAAATTGGAGATGTCGAGAAGATTTGGATCAGTCTCGGCATTTTTGTTTTAGTTTGTCCACCAAGAAGATGCCACTGAAGCAGGAAGAGTTAAATGTCTACAACCTCAGGTGAGAACAAAGGAAATTATGGCTGCTATCGTAATGGCTCCAACCTTTGGCCTTTTCTCCCCCATAGAAGCTCTATTTATTTAGGTATGGAGGAACAGTCAGTCCTGGGACCTCTTGCAGAGTCAAGGGTAATACAGCACAGGCACAAGTTGAGCAACTCCATTCACATTTATGAATAGGTTGAAAAGCAGTGGTCCTAATACAGAACCCCGTAGGACTCCACCAGTTTCTCCATTAGGAGAAATTGCCATTAATTTCCACTCTGTCCTCTGTTCCTTAAGCAGTTCCTTAGTGATCCATCGAGGACTCACACACAGAGACAGACCCTTTTATTTAATTCCATGACCTCAGTTTGTTCAGGAGCCTTGGCTAAGGGACTCCATAAAAGACCCTTTGGCAGTCCAAGTAAGCAATGCCCATGAGCTTTCTGACATTCTCCAAGAGCTCCACAAGCTCATGAGGCTGGCTTTTCCCCTGGTGGAAGCCACGTTGGATCTTCTATATACTTACCAATTCTATCTTTAACAACAATTTCAAGCAATTTACTCAGAAAGGACATTAAGCTACCTGGCCTCTAATTCTCTGGATCCCCCATGGATCCCTTTTTAAAAAAACGTCGTTACATTGGCTATTTTCCAATCCTCTGGTATAACAGCTGATTTTAGGGACATATTTTTCTAAGAAGATCAGCAATTTCATTTTTAGTATTTTAAGAACTATGGGGTGGATACCATCTGGGTCAGGTAATTTACTGGCTTTCAGTTGGTCAATAAGGTTGAGAATGTTGTCTTCCGTCACTAGCTATACCTTGATTCCTCCAACTCCCTTCCAGGATATGTAAGTTTCGTGACAGGTATCTGTTCTTCACCTTCTGCTGTGAAGACTGATTTAGAGTATTCATTCAGTTTTTCCAGAAAACCCTTGTTTCTCTTTAGTGCTCCTTTAATTCCATGACCATCCAATGGTCTGACTGTTTCTGGAGCTGGTTTCTTCAGGTATATTTAAAGAATGACCAAATGGGAACTTACTTGGAGGGTGGCTGGCCACGTATCCTGTTTTACAGAGGACAGATCTCTCTTTGAAGGTCCCAGCCGGTCCAAGCCCATGACAAAGATCATACATCATAAAGGACAGAGCACACGTCAGGGTCAGCTGCCTATCAGCAATTAAAACCAGAACAGCTGGCTCACAAATAAGCTGGTCACAGTTTTCCTCCATGTATTTTTATTGCACAGTATTTCTATTTAAATTATAGAGATTATGTCTAAATATGAATTGCTCTCTCTAGACAAATGCATGCACATGGTAGGTATGTCACGAGCAGAGCCAGCTGGAGCCAGGGGTCAGACTAGGTGGCTCAGGAGGCCCCTTCTGACTCACTCTGTCTCTATGTTTCTATATGCAAACGTGATGCAACTCTATGTCTTTTCTTGCAATACATTCCCTCTCTTTTGGTGATATGTACTGTAAATGGCCACCCTACCATGCAATCCATTCAATACGGTGCTCATCTGAAATTTCCTACCACAAAATTGAGGGCAGTGGGGGCACTGCTCTGCTGCTCCGGATTTCTGATCCAGTTGCTCTCTCCTCAAGGCTTAGCATTGCTTTTTATGGGGGCAAAGAAGGTTGGCCAGAGTACATGTACATGTTGCAAACAAGGATGATCCGGTGCACCTCTATCTCATCTCCACTGAGAGAAGGAGGAAGAGGCAGTTCCTGGGAGCCGTTTCCAAGCATATTATTCATGCATCAACTATGCCTCATAGCAGTGAGCTCCATTGCCCTACATACAGGTTTTCTGCGTGCAGCAGGGAAGACGATTCCTTCCATGTCACTTGAGAGATTTACAAAGAGGGATGGCGTCTCCTCAGTACCTTTTCCTTTCCCTCTGCTCTAAATGAAGTTAACAAATGACAGATTTCTCAGCAATAGAATTGGGGTGGGGGATGGAGAGGGCACAGGGAACGCTTGTTGAAAGAAGTTAACTGGAGCTGAAACTTAATCGAGAGTGTGAAGTTATTCTGAACATAACTGAAGAGTAGCAAGGTATTAACAATTTAATAATAGTAATAATAATAATTCTAAGGGTGAGCAAATAATCTTCCTACTCTAAATGCTGAAAGGCAGGAGTGACATCTGCTGTTTTCCAAGCACAGCTAAAGCAGACTTGCGATTTCTTCCCACACCCACATTTAGGGGCCATTTTTAATTAAGCAGATGGCAAAGGAACTCTCTTAACTCTCTCAGCTCCATGAGTGAGTGATTCAGTGTGCACTAGTGCTCTCTGCAAATATTTGACTTCAGTTCTGGATCAAATTCTTGCTCCCTGTGTTTACTCTCCCACTTCAAAAGAATTTGCAACATGTGGGCTTTGCAGAGGATCCGGAATAAATCCAAAGTATTCTAACAACATAGGGTGGGGGCTGGCCAGTAGCACTCCGGGTGGAACTCAAAGCAGATGTTGAATTAACCTGTGGGAGGAACCAGCTGCAGATGCAGCATGGGGAGGGGGATATTGATGCCCCTTGGAAGCAAGAGGGATGGAGGTCTTGGACAATTGCTCCTGTGGGCTGCTGGCTGCATTCCAGATGCTGATTCAGAATCAGAAAGTGAAGCACATTTCAGTGAGATCGTGGAGGATTAGCTAGGGCAAGGTTCTGACATGCAGGAAGAGGAGGAGGTGACATCTCAAGGCCAGGTGCTTCGCCGAGTCAGACAGTATCTGGGACTGGTCAAGATGTACAGCCAGAGGGAGGGGTCTCTGAGGATGGGGAATTCTCAGACACAAGCCAGTGCCCCTTACTGACCCCCTGGCAAGGGGTCAGCAGAGACAGGAGTCCCAATTGAATAAGCAGCATGCAGAAAGGAGATGCACTCGCCTTCAGAGAGCCCTCCTTGAGTGGATGCGGCCCAGGCATGTTTGTAAGGAGAGTTCCTGGAAGTAAACACTAGACCAGGTTCAACAAACCACTCTGTGCATGCTCAGAGATCTGTCCTGGGTGACTTGTACTTGGGAGCAATAAAGAAAGCTGCAAGGAAAACGGTCTGTGGCTGGTGATTTTCTGAAAGAGGAACCTCGGCTCATGAAAACATCTACCATTTGTTGCACCAGAATAATTCTCCCGTGGAGAGCAAGCCAAAGTGGCTGGGGGTTCTGCTGCCATTCCAAGCTGGTCCAAAGTGACACAGGCGTGTTGCTCACCAGCTCAGTCCTTACAAGATGAAGCAAGGTGGTTTGAGCTGATAGCAAAGAAAACCAGGATTCATCTAAGCATAGTCCTGGAATCTGTTCTTAGTGCCCAAGTGTGTGTCTCTTGTGAACAGCTTTGGCTGTTGGGTGGTATAGAAATTAAAGAAGTGGATAAAAACCTATGGGTATTTGGCATCCCTGGTAAGGAAAACATTACCGATTGTTTTATCGACATATCAGTTCAGTAGACTTCTTTGCAATTTAGATCCTGCTTAAACATGCAAATATGTCTGATTGAGGAACCATTCAGGAAATCTAGTTTGACAACTACACTGTGCAGGGGCTTGCCTCTGTGGGACTAGATGCTCAGGTGGGTCCATTCAGAAACAAATGGGCACCATTGTTTCAGTTTTTCTGCAGCTGATGAGAACACACATATTTCCTCACTAATAGTGTTCGCCTCCAGCAGCTTCTCAGTCAAGCTACGAATGCTTAAAATTAACAGCAGTACTAAACAGTGATCTGGCTTGGAAAGCTGGTGCCTTCTGAGAAAGGGGTGCAGGTTGGTTTTAGAACACAAAGGCACATATAAGCAACCTTTTTCTGCCAAGATTTATCTGAATTTTCCCAACACTTTGAAAAACAGATCCTCATGCCAGAACACAAACTGGCCTTGAAAGTCTTTTCAGTTGCCAAAGAAATTTGCTGTGCTGCTTGGGGGTGTGGAGTGTGAGTATATGTGATGCTGTTCAAGGAACACAAGTGCAAGCTTAGTATTCAGGCCATATACGTATGTTAAAAGCTCACTTCCCACTGTAGTACTGTGTGGGAAAGTTGTCTGCCCTAGGGGCTGTGTACTGGTAGGAATGATTATAAGTATTACCAATAATTCCTTCTGTTTCTGATGTTCAGAGAGTAAGTGCTGCTGGCATTGCAGAGACTGGGCCCACCTCTCTCAAAATACAGTATTCCAAGATGGAGCACTCAGACTCAGAATGGAAGCAGGAAGAAGTGGAGGAGGGGGTTGGAATATGTTATTGAAATGTCAAGGCTAACAAGTCATGAGATTAGCCAAGGGGCTAGTGAGAACCAGACCACCTTTGTTTGAAGGGAGACACTGCAGAACAAAATGGGGGAGAGGGGCCCAGTGGTTCATCAAGTTGAATGAGTGGGCCAATTAAATGACATCAGGCATGACTGCTGCCTGGCCCACAAGAGGCATGGATCTCCCTGAGGATGCAGCCAACTCTTTTGGAAGGGAAGGGAGAAGGGGGATTCAGTTTGGAATCAACTTCTGACATGGCCAAGGGCTAAATTAGATGCAATTCGTCAACAGCTTCTTATACCCTTAATTACTCTGCATTGCAAAGTCAGCCTGGTGTAATGAAAGACTGTATTTAGAGACTTTTTGTCTTGATCTGGAAAGAGAAAAGAGAGCAACAACAGGAATGCAGTTTAAAGGGTACCACCAGTGCTCAAGAGGGAGGTATTTGAAGGCTGGAGAAAACCCTTCAGTTTGCAGAAGTACACTCAGCCTTTAAATTAGAAAATGGTTGAGGGGGTGGGGGTATCCCAAAACAGCCAAATGATGACTGAGCATGCTCAGTGAATGCAGAATGCTAGCTGACTACCGAGACAGAAATGGAAAAGAGGAGGCAGAGGGGGAGCAGGCCTTATATCATTTTTTTCCTGATCTTGATCTTCCCATTATTATTTCTGTGATTGGGCAGGACATAACTATGATAGTCACCTTGTTTTGCTTGCCCAAAATGCAGAAGTATTCATCTGATAAATTGTAATGCAACCTTTTCAGACACTGCACTTTAATCTAGTTTTCTTTCTTTGATTTAATTCCTTCCTACAATGAGAATAAAGGACTTGGTTGCTTTCTTATAGCTACTAAAATTACAGGTCAAAAATAAGTATGAGAAAAAGAGGGAAGAAGAAAAAGAGAAGGGCTAGGAAGATCAGTATTTAATTATAGGTTTCATTTTGAATTACACTAAATGCATCTTACATTTGCATCCTTTGTACAAACTGAAAGAAGCATGAGACAAAAAGATTCCCTGCATGAGTAATTCAGACCTAGTTTATGGCAAAGACTGCCAGGAAGACTTGTCCTACGTGGGCAGAAAATTGGGCAAATGATTGACGGTGGGGTTGGGGTGGGGGTGGGGGTTGAGCCTTAGCGAGAGCAGTTTGATCTTGTTTGAGAGCTGGAAGTGTGTTACCTTCTCTCTCTCTCTCCCCCCCCCCCCTCGCTCCCATTCCATCTACAGGCTTCTTGTATGATTAAACCAAGCAGAATAGCTTAAAGGTTATTTCAGTTATCAAAGAGATGCAGCATCCAAAGGATGAACATCACAGTAAATGGGAAATTCATATGTAGCATGAAAAAAGGGGGATGGGAAATCTTCAGTCTCAAACAGTCATGCGGTGGCAAATTCTGAAGTGCAAATCATTGTACACATGACAATGTATGTATTTAGACACACAAGTGTGTATATACACAGACAGGGCTGGTGTCAAGTGTAGTTACGGTTGGCCACCTGCTAAGGGTCGATAACCCAGCAAGGGCCCAGGAAAGGGTGGTGACATGAAGGCAGGAAGGAAGCACAGGAGATGCCACAGCACACTTGCTCCCTGGGCGTCTGCCTGTGAAACAAGATGGCGGCAGGGATGAGGAAGCAGAAGCACAGCCGTGAGTCACAAGGGCAGCGAGAAGGCAGCCTCACTGAGGAAGGGGGCATTGAGGGGGTCTTGCCCAAGAGCCCTTAAAAGTCACATGCCTTGTTGCTTCTATTATTATTGTTATTGTTGTTGTTGTTGTTGTTGTTGTTGTTGTTATATTGTTGTTGTTATGCATTTTGTTCCACCTTTGTGCCTCTTGTGAGGAACCCAGTGTGGCTTACGCAGACCTCATAAACAAGCATACTCCAAAAAGAAGCAATGCATAGATAATTCTCAGTAAGGTAGGATGAGGAATGCATAGGACACAGGGTGCAAGTTGCATTAACTCAGGGGTGTTTGTCCAGACTGTATAGGTTAAATGTTTTACTCAGCTGAAATGCAATCTTGGTCTTGCAAAGAAATGTTAGCTTGTTGGTGCAGCTAGATAATTTTAGAACCTGGACTTAATAGGCTTTTGGGAGCTTTTTTTGGTTGTTGTTTTTGTGCCATCCAGTTGTCTCTTACAGAGGGCTGAATGAAAGCCCTCCAGAATGTCACTCTATGAAACCAGCTGCACTTCTAGGTCCCAGGTTTTCCATGACTGAAGTGGGTTTGAAGCCATCTTGGTCCATGTCTGAATCAGATTTTGACTCAACAGCTGCTATGACCACAGGAGCACCTGGGCTAGTTACAGTATGGTACCATATGTTACCTTCCCACCAAAGTGGTACCTTTTTATCTACTTGCATTTGCATGCTGTCGAACTGCAAGGTTGGCAGGATATGATGATATGAATGTATTATAATTTAATTATATTATAGTTATGGTATGATACCATAGTTATAGTTATGTTACCACATATTATTAATAAATTGCTATTACATATATATATGCTCACTATATATGCTCGCTCGCTCTCGCTCTCTCTCTCTCTCTCTCTCTAATATATACTATTATATATTGTATATTATTATTTGTCGTGAGGTCGTAACTCACGTCTCCAATTAACTCACACAGCAGCCGGCAATAAAACTGAAGACTTTTTATTGCTATTTGCTACAAGATTTACGATGCAACAGATAAGCTTTGGCAATGAGCTTTTTGCAGCTCAGTTGCCCCCTCCTTTCTGAATCCTACAGGGAAGGTCAGGTGCTTTTCAATCTTCCCTCACATCTTTCTGTCCGTGGGTGGGACAAACTTCTCTCTTGCCGCCGCAATTGGTTTAAATGCCGTAATCTCTTCCTAAATTGGGTGGATCCTAAATCTCCTGTTACATCTTCCTGTTCTCCAAGACTCCGCCCAGCCACTTCCAAGTCAGGAGGTGGGGGAGCTACTTGTTCAAACACCTTGGAGTCTAGAGGAAGGGAAGCTGCACCCTGCTCAAGCAACTCAGAGCCAGGATGCGGGGAGGCTACTCACGAGGAAGCCTCAGAGTCAGGTTGCAGGGGGTCCGTTTGGGTACTGCCACCAAGTATAAATCCTCCTGCTCCAACGCCTGGCTCTCGCTGTGAGCTTCTGGCCCTTTCATGCGTGTCAACGTCTCTGTCGAGCCATTAGGCACGACACA
Organism: Varanus komodoensis; assembly: GCF_004798865.1. Lineage (NCBI taxonomy): Eukaryota > Metazoa > Chordata > Lepidosauria > Squamata > Varanidae > Varanus > Varanus komodoensis. The sequence continues at coordinate 26,162,169 of NW_025336480.1, read as the reverse complement.
CATATATATATATATATATATATATATATATATATATATATTACAATATTTTATTATTATTAGGGTTATACATTACAGTATAGCTATTTATGGTACCATAGTTATAGTCATGGCACCATAATGACCATGGGAATAGTATGGAATTGGCTTTTGCACCTGCTGCTCCCTTAATGGTCATTCCCCCACCCCCAGTGCCACATTTTGGGGCTCTAGACTTTGGCCCCCAACTACGACACTAAAACTCCTGGCCCCAAGTAGGAACCCCACTGAACAACTCTCCAGCCCCTACTTGATTATTTGCCTCTTTTTGGCTTCTTTTGCATTAATGACGGAAACAACTGCCAGACTTGGAAGCGTCATTGTTATCTCACGCAGGGGCAAAGCAACAGTCTGCTAACAATGCCCAGTGTAAATTAAGTGTGATAGTTTTCCTTACTTTTGTGTAAGCATGCACAACCCCAATTTGGATTTGGATTTGGATTGGGACTACGGTGCTCCAAGCAAAGGGGTTAAACTGTATCCATTCCCACACGAAGAGAAGGTTTCATCAGTTCACCACCAATGAGCTGATGCAGAAATGGAACCGGGGAACTTTTACCCACAGAAATTGCTTAATATCGGTGTTCCTTTTTTAACGTTACAAATCAACAGCTTATATTAATCTGGTCAGACTTCAATACATCACCACTTAAAAATAAAGATGCCTGCATGTTGGGTTTAAACATTCCATACCAATCTGTTGATTTTGTTTTTATCCAGCAGGATTATTTGGCATATTGCTGCCAGATGGTATGTTTTGCCTTTTGAAATGACCAAGTGAGTATCTGTTAGTATATTCCAATATGCCCTTTTGCAAACCCCACCCGCCCTCCCAATAAACTCCGCTCTTAGATATACAGCTGCTGGCCCTCCAACAATTAAGGCATTCTTTTAAAAAAGTTAGCTTAAGATTGATTCCGTAACAAAAGACCCAAGTACAGATATTAAATTCTAATAGATGGGATTTTAATTTAGAGCAATACTAGTTTCACATAAGGACCTTGTCCAGTCTGGTGAGATCTTGGATTCTGCCCCCTCCCCACACTGCTTTAAATTGCCTTGTAATGATCAGTTTTTTAAAAGTAATCATGACTTTACACGTGGGTGCTGCTTGGAATGGGAAGCGCAACCCCAGTGCCCTTAGGATTGCAGAACCTTTGGTCTGGCTCAGCTGCAGGAGCAAGGATGAGGATCTCTGTTTTTTGCTATATAGTCCTATCATATTGGATATTAAGGTTTGTGACCTCTTGAAACCAGTCTGACCTTTATTTTTGCTTGCTGAAAGACTTCCAGATACTAGAAGTGTGTCAAACACAGAAACTACTCCAGTTACGGAGTTCCAGCCCAACTTATCTGAAGGGTGACAGATGGGAAGAGGCTGATTTACTGTCTCTTCTAGCCAAATTTATTGTAAGCCGTCCTGAGATCTTGTATAGTAGGACAGCATACAAAAGCTTTTAACAAACAATAAATAAATAAAATTTAAGATGGAGGTTGCATCAAGTACAAAAGCTCTTATGGTCCACCGAGGAGAGACAATTCTAGGTATGCTTGCAAAAAGATGGTTTTGACAATACAGGGTTATCCTATTTCTTGCTCAAAAAGGATGTTCATAAGTCTAGTCTTGTTCTCTGTTTTACCCTCAACCTCATCAACTCAATGTTAATGTCACCTCTTAATATGTTATATGTATGTTGAATATGTTATGAACAAAACTGATCAAGCCGTATCTGTACGTATATGAAATGTCACAATTGTATCTGTCTTTGTATATGCCTTCCTTAAAGAAGGCACATCAAACAATATGTGAACAATTCACTCTGATGAATCACATTTTGAAAATCTTCCATACATAAATAGAAGTGAACTAAAACATCCTGAGATGGAGAAAGGTAGCACAGTAGGTGGTAGGCTACATTAGAAGCTATCTCTCTGGTTTGTTTTGCTTTCTGCAGGATTTCTAGGAGAAGCAATTTAAATTGGCATTCTTCACCTGCCATGAATAGCCTGATCTATCCCTTCATTCAGCTATATGGTTAAAAGACCAGGTCTAGATGGTTTGTGCTATATCCATCGGAACTCCAACATTATCTGATTTCCTCCCCTGAAAATTGGAAAGAACTCTGAGCACTTTCCAAGCCAATCTAATGGTTAGGAAAATGATTCCTCCTCTTTGGGCAGGTTAACTGAAGAATGGACTTCTGCCACCCATACACTGACTGGGTTTACTCAACATGACCACACTCAAGGTAGAATATGAGTTAAGTGTGGTTGTCATTGAACTCTGGGTTGCTGTCTGAAACCACCCATGCTAACAAACCATTGCTAGCCATGAATAACCCACAGCACACAACCCAGAACAAACCATGGGCTGCTCCTGGTTAGCAAACCATTGTTAGCAGAACTGAATTCAGACACTACAATAACCTGCATGAATCCAGTCACAAAGCAATGGAGAAATGTATTTTGCTTAGCCTAGGGAACTGTACAGAAGGGCTGCTACTTGGCAAAAGACTAGCAGGGGACGCTTTCTGGAAGAGGGCCCTTTGCAGATGATGGACCTTTGCTCCCCAACAGTTTCCCTTAGAGCCATCCTGCAAAACAGGGCTTGCGATGAAATAGCTTCTCCAGCTCAGATATTAATCCAAGCCAGAGAATTAAGGGCTCTTTTGTGGTGAACAGTACTGTGACCCTGAATCTTGCTTGTAGGCTTGATACTTGTGAATTAGGAAAGACATTGGAGATAAAACTTCAAAGATCATACTCCCCTTACACAAATCTTGGAAGTGACCATGCTTGCTGGGAACTGCGACTGTGGCCATCTCCCCACTTGGGGTGGGGGGGGGGGAGATGGCCGCAATCGCAGTTGCTTTCATGCAGGGAAGGCGTGTGCGATCAGAGGCGCATTGCTGCAGGAAAGACGGGCACAGCACAGCCACGGGGTAGATGGCCGAGATTGTGCCCGTCCATCCTGCAGCAGCGCGCCTGTGATCACGCACATCTTCCCTGCACAAACAGAACTGCGGCCGTGGCCATTTCTCCACTGGATGGGGGGCGGAGATAGCTGCGATCTTGGTCGCCACCCAATGTGGAGTTTGCGACCCACGTCAAAATTTTAACGAAATTTTTGTTCATGACCCGATTTGTTCGTGAACCAAGGTGTTTGTGAGCCGAGGTACCACTGTAAAGGGAGACATGATAGAGGTGTACAAAATTCTGCATGGTGTGGAATAATGAGATTGCGGGACATCACTCTAACTTGGGTGCACTCCATGAAGCTGTATGGTGGGAGACTCAGAATGGATGCAATGAAGTACTTCTTTAGCTAGCACATTGCTGAACTGCAGAATTCATTTCCACACAATGTAATGCTGGCCACCAATCTGGATGGCTTTCAAAGGGGATTTCAAAGGGGATGGGACAGATCCATGGCAGAGAAGGCTATTCATGGCTACCAGTCCTGTTGACTCTCTGGTACCTCCAGTAGCAGAGGCAGTGTGTCTGTGTGCACCACTTGCTGGGGAACGTGGACAGGAGGGGGCTGTTGCATTCATGTCATGTTCTGTGTTTCTTGTGGGCAGCTGATTGGCCCCTCTGTGAAAAAGACGGTTGGACCAGATCGGCTCTGGTCTTACCCAGCACAACACTTAAATTTTTCTGATCTTTACTGGAAGATCCAAGAGTGATGATGTGACCCATTCACAAATCCAGTTCTGTAAGCCATGTGGATAACCAACCCTGAAATAATCCCTCCCGATACACCGATATATGCATTCACAGAATTAAAAAATAAACCCATCAGTGCAAACCCCCAGACAAAACGTTCATTTCAGCTTTCAAAGCCAGCAGCCCCCTCCTTTTTTTCCAATAATAATGAAGAGCAGTAGAACAATGATGAAAGGGAGAGATTTATGTGTGCCTGGTGATGAGCAAATATTTAAATACCTTGTCAGACAAAAACATGACAGTCCATCATTCAGACTAAGGTCAAAAGAACTACACTACATTCTAACCATGCAAATGCCCATAAATAATCTTGCATGAACAGTTCTTGAAAATTTATTGGGAAGAAAGGAACAAACAAAATCTATGTTTCAACTATGTGGATCTTAGCATAGTTAGGGCATGAAATTAAAATGAGACACTGCCTTGCCAAAGTATTCACACACCCCTTTGACTTTGCCACATTTTGTTGTGCTGCAACCTGCGAATGAAACAGACTGGAACCCAGTTTTGTTACCACTTGATGTACACAAGATAGTCAACACTGCAATGGTGCAAAATATTTTAATTATGGCACAAATGTAAACAAACAAACAAACAAAGCCCCCCCCCCCAGCATTGGTTATTTTCATGAGTCAATGGTTGGTAGAAGCACCTTAGGCAGCTAGTTTAGTTGTCCATCTTCTTGCATAAGTCCATGTCAGCTTTGTCCATCTGGATCCTGTGATGTTTGCCAGTGCTACCTAGCAAAACTGCTCTAGCCCTGCCTGGCTGGGTGGGCACTGTGGGTGAACAGCAACATTCATCTCTTGCCATGGATTTTCAATTGGATTGAGGTCTGACCTTTGACTGAGAACCAAAGACACTCCAAAGGCACTCAGGTTCTTGCATTTAAACCACTCCAATCCAATTTGACTGTGTGTTTATGGTCATTGCCCTGTTGGAAGGTGAACCTCCATCCTAGTCCCAGGTCCCTTGAAGACTAAATCAGGTTTTCTTCCAGCATTTGGTTTCATCCAGCTTGCCCCCAGTCCTGACCAATTTCTCAAGCCCTATTGAGCAAAAGCGTCCCCACAACATGATGCTGCCACCATGTTTCACGTGGGGAGGATGTTTCCAGGGCAATGGACACTGTTGGCTTTGTACCACATGTAGTGTTTTGCAACAAGACTAAAAAATCCAATCTCATCCAAATGCAAAAAATCCAAAAATCTCATCAGAACAGAGAGGCCTTTCTCATATGTTTGCTGTGTTCCCCTGTGCTTTTTGCAAAATCCTTGCGGGCTTTGATCTGGTCTTGTTTCAGCAATAGCTTTTGTCTCACCACTCTTCCATAAAGCTCATCTTTGTGGACCATCTGAGTAATAGTTGTCCCATAAACAGTTTCTCCTGTGTCAGATGTGGCTCTCCTCAGGTCCTTCAAAGTTACCCTTGGCCTCTATCAAATGTCCTCCTTACCTGGCACTGAGTTTTGGTGGACAAACACACATTAGTTTTCTTCTATTACTTTCTTTTTGGAAAAAAATAGTAATGAAACAATTTACTGTCTTTGCTCCAAGCTTCCAAGAAGTTGTAAAAAGCAGCAAACAGCAGGAGAGACATACTTTTGTTGATAAAATATACCCACATAATGTAAATGATATCAGAAAAAGCTAAACATTTACATCATAGCTTTATGCCTGAAAAAACATTTTGTATCTTTGACAACTTTAGCAGAATTAAAACTAGTTGCTAATATTTGTTCTATATCTTTCTGATGTCTGTTATAAATTCAGATGTCTTAGATATGACATATGCTGCACTTGGCACACAGTTCAGTTTTTCATTCTAGAATTAAACTAGTTTTAAAGCATAACTAACTCATTTGATGCTTTTTGAAGCTGTTGGGGTGTCTTAACAGCAACAGTAAGGACTGGTAAGACTGCTGAAGTTACTTCTGTTTTCTACTGCATCACTTTAGCAGTCTTGTGATAGTATGATTGTGGTCCCATTTGTTAACTGCCAACTTTGCCTTGCAGCATTCTGGACTCTCCATTTATAATGGCTCCTAATGAAAGATTTTACACATGTGCATATTGATGTATTATTTATTTTTATTTATCTATTTAAAACTTTAAAACCCATCCAACCACTGACATCTTGGGATGGCTTACAACGGGGAAAAAACAATGTAACAAAACAAAACAAACACAGCATCCAGTAAGTCAAGATAAAACCCCAGTTAAATCCAACAAACATTAAAATAATGGGAAATAAGAAGGTTTTTACCTGATGCCGAAAAGAATAAACATCAGTGCCAGGTGGCCCTTTGGGGAGGTATTCAGTTAGATATGAATTTTAACAAACGGCAACAAACTAGAAATATTAATTTTGTGCCAGGAAATGAGCTATTCCCAATTGTCTTTTTGCTATTCCTAATAAATAAAGAGGCAACAATGAAGGAGGTACAAAGCGAATCGGGTTTTCCCTCCAAAGGTAGTCCTTTTTGTGACACTGAATACTGTTTCATGGGCTCAGTCTTTGTTAAAAGATTCCTGTGGGGTGGAAAGTGATGCAGTTGGATGGAGAAATGGTGTGGGGAATAAGCTGGAAGGCCAAGATGTGCTAAGAAAACTAATTACTATCTTCAATTATATAGGACAGATCTAAAAGCAGGTGAGCTGTTTCCACTGCCACTTGCAGGCCATTCCTTTTGGCAGCAAAACAGTCCAGAATTAGATTGGCAGCAGAAGTTATGGAAAGCTCATTAATACAACTTTTGGGGAGGAAAGGCTCAGAAGGACAGCGTAGCATCCTCCAATAGTGGGTTTGTTGCTTATCACAAAGGCCGCAACCGCACTTCCAAACGACATCTGACCAATCAGACTCGCTAGGAACATCGGGTGGAATGGGCCAAAAATGACCCCAGTCTGTGTCAATCAGACTGTCCCCACCATCGTGCTCTAGGCAGTGGGCTATGGATGCGAGGGAACGGCAGAAACCATCTGCAACCAGCTGAAAGTCTGCCCAAGAACAGCACAGATCTTCTAAGGTGCTGATCGTCACATTACCACTCTAGAACAAAGGAAAGAAAGAATATTAAAGCTGTCACTACACTAGTTTACTACCGTTAAAATATCCCCCTCCAATATCTTCAACAAGCTGAGCTAACATGCTAACTTGGAAATATGTCCCAACACGTTCATTGACCTATCCTCATTCAAAAGTGCAAAAGTCAGTCCCAGGAAACTGAATTAATATTTTAGCTGGGAAAACTAAACATCACAGTTCTAAGCGTTCTTAGTAAGAACAAAGCCCATTAAGAGCAGTATGTTCATTACTTATTCTAACCCCAGACCCCTGGAATGTTTACATTGTATTGCTTAAGCCTGGCACCATACGTATCAGATAAGTGAAAGCCAAAATCTCTCTCTAAAATTTCAGCTTACAAAAATATTATTTATATAGTAATTTAAATTCTGGAAAAGCATTAAGGAGCATAAGTAAAATGCATCTATTTATTAGCTACGTTTCTATCCCACCTGTTTTCCTTTTGCAAGGAGTTCAAGGTAATGTTCATGATTCTCCCCATCTCCTTTATCCTACAACAACCCTGTGAGGTAGGTTGGGCTACAAGTCCGTGACCAACCTGTAGCTACCCATTGACTGGCATGACTCCATGGCTAAGCAGGGACTACAGGCCAGATCTCCTGAGTCCCAGTCCATACTCCAGCCACTCCACCACACTGACTTGCCAGACAGGGCTTAGAAGACATGGGACAGAGGCAACTCAACTAGAATAGTCTGGTGGCATTTAATATTACAGCTGTCAGTTTATAGATTAAAACAAAATCTGTTTTACAGTTTGAAGGCCATGCAGCTCCAACTATACCATAGGGAGTTCTTTGGTTTTTAATAGCCCCAGCTGGGCTGCTTCTGAGGATAAGACAAGTGAGGAAGGAGCAGCTACTTTTTGTTGGAAGATTTTTTCAGCTCAAACTAGTCTCCCTAGGCTGCTTTTTCACCTGCAGGAGGAAATACAGGGCTGCTTCCTCTCTCCTCTAGTGGATGTTTTGATGCACTGAAGCAGTAATTTGCAACCTTTCTATATTTGGAATTTGATAAAATGCCATCGGCGGTGTCACAAAATGGCTGCCATAGGGAAGGGAGGTCCTTATTCACAAAATGACTGTCATGGTAGGCTGGGGAGCAGGGACATTTGCCCTACTTTACATAGAGGAATCCTCTACTCAGAGCTGTTAGAGGAAGAAATAGAAGATTAAATAGAAGATGGTCTTCTCACAGCCATTGCAACAGAGGATGTGGTCAAACAGAGTTGATTTGACTTCATTGGGGCTGCTCATTCAAAGTCCAGTTGAAGGATTGTACAGCAAGGCCTACAAAGTCAGTAGAGCAAGGCCTTGGAAGTTACTCATCCCCAGTCTGCAACTGGACAGCAGGCTGAGGAGGCAACTAGGAGGTCATCTGGAGGTCATGGCATTCCACACATAGTGAGATACACTATGTTTCTATCTAAATTGTACCAAGTATTTCTAAATGTGCCCACATATAAATTAGCATATGCAAAATTCATGTAAACCTGTGTCATCCTTTGGCCACTTTCTGGTGGTGCATCGCCAGCCACCTTATGGTAGCCACAGCCAGTCATAAAACATCATTTTGCAGGAATTGCATTGGCAAGACTAAAAGCCAAGTAAGACCTTAGTCAGAAAAGGCATGTGAGCCCCAGGACACAAAAACACTCACTTGAACCCGCATGGATAGGAGGATCAATCCACAAATCAATGTTCCCTAAACATACACCCTGTATTCTGCACAGAACTTGAAAACACACCCCAAACCTCAATCACTGGGAATAGCTGGGATATAAATATCCTCATCGTCATCCTCAGATACAGAAAACACATGCCAAGCACACATGGCATGCTTTGTCCCACCGCAGATCAAGCCCTGATATCACCCCATCCCCATAACCCACTATTACCTTGGACACCCACCACTTCCCCCTGCTCATCAAGTGGTAATGGTGACCTCTTTTCTTTAGCTCTACCTAGTGGCCCGGACATGTTGCTAAGCAAAGCACTGGCCTCTAAATTAATTTCTTGATCATTCCTCTGAATTTATTATGCACTCTGGCCTCCAGGGAAATCAACCAATCAACCACCGTTTTACATTAACAAAAGCACTGGTTAAATATTGCAAAGGAGAGGGCCAGCTTTGTGGAGGGCAAGGGAGGTATTTAAGGGAAAGTAAAGAACACTGTGGTTTTTCAATGTGAAGAAGGTACATTTGAACGGAAAAAGATCTGAAGAACAAAGGGATGAACAACTTCCTTCTATAAATCCTCCCTTTGCTCTGACTCTCAGCCTATCCAGGGAGCTTCAGGCTTACCCACGAACACAGAACTCTGCATACCATGTGCAGCCTCAATATGGAGATCCACCTCTCTCATAATCCCCCGTGAACTGAGTGAACTGCAGTGCATTAAGCAGCTTTAAATACTCTCACAAAGCTCTACATACCGCATGCCTTATGTACGAGGACAAATGAGTTTCTGTACAGCCACCACCTAACAATACCCAGGGGTCACTGATGGTGAACTGCAAAGCATGTTCTGCAGTCTGACAAGCAAGCTAGGAAAGAAACAAAATACTTTTGTTATAAAAAGGAAGAAGAAGATTTATTTATATAATTTAATTTAAAACTTTTATATGCCGTCCTTCACTATCGTGTCTCAGGACAGCTTACAAGATTAAAACCAATAGTCATAAAAACAATCAATAAAACAGTACAATAAAATTACTATAAACCAATATAGATAAATCAATTCAAAAGTGACTGTGAATCACTAAAAATGCTAATTTTTAAAATGATTAAATAAAAAGGTTTTGGCCTGGCACCAAAAATAGTATAAACTTGGCACCAGGCATACCTCTCTGGGGAGTACATTTCAGAGTCTGGGTGCCACAGCAGAGAAGGTCCTACTCTGAGTTGGTGTCCTTTTTACCTCTTTTAGGGAGAGTTCCCGGAGTAGGGCTTCTGCCATAGATCTTAAGGGGTGTGAGGGCATATAAGGAAGGAGACATTCCTTCAGGTATCCTGGTCCCAAGCTGTTTAGGGCTTTATAGGACAAAACCAGCACCTTGAATTGGCCCCGAACTTCAACTGGAAGTCAGTGGAGCTGATAGAGGACTGGCATCATGTGAGAGTAACGGCCAGTCCCCGTCAGTAGCCTGGCAGCTCTGTTCTGTACCAGTTGCAGTATCCAGACCATTTTCAAGGGCAGCCCCACGTAGAGCGCATTGCAGTAATCCAAGTGGGAAGTTACCAGAGCATGTATCACTGTTGCTCATCCAGGTAAGGACGCAGCTGATGGATCAGTTGAAGTTGTAGGAAAGCACTCCTTGCCACCGCCGCCAACTGGAACTCCAGTGACAGCTCTGGGTCAAGGAGTACTCCCAAGCTGCGGACACTGTCCTTTAGAGGGAGTGCTACCCCGTCCAGAACTGGGTCAAAATCTGCTACCTGGAGACCCGCACCACCCACCAACAGGACCTCCATCTTGTCTGGATTGAGGCTCAGTTTATTGGCCCTCATCCAGCCCATTACCTCGGCCAGGCACCAATTCTGTACAGCCATCGCCTCACCTGGAGCAGATATATATGAGAGGTAGAGCTGGGTGTCATCAGCATACTGATGACTCTGCAGCCCAAACCTCCCGATGACCTCTCCCAGCGGTTTCATGTGGATGTTAAATAGCATGGGGGACAAAATAGAGCCCTGCGGAGCCCCATGGCACAACTGCCATGGTGCAGAGCTACAGTCCCCCAGCATCACCATCTGGAATCAGCCGGCCAGATAGGAGTGGAACCACTGCCATGCAGTGCCTCCTACTCCGAAGTCAGCCAGCCTATCCAGAAGGATACCATGGCTGAAGGTATCGAAAGCTGCTGAGAGATCCAGGAGAACCAACAGAGACACACTCCCTGTCCCTCTCCCTGCACATGCAAGATGAAGATGAAGAAGCAGCAAGCCACATTATATGGCAAGGAGGTTATTATGGTTCAAAGGTAGCATAGTGTGCCTTCCCAGTATCCAAAAACTGGGATAGTTTCTTGATGACATGCCAAGAACTTATGGGCTTCAGCTCTTTAGGAGGAATGCCAGAGATAAATGCCCTGAAGCTGCCTTCCCCAAGCATTTTGTTCATAAGTGCTGCCTTTGCTCTGAGAATCGGTTGGCCTTAGTGAAGCACCTTCTTTCCCAAGAAGCGGGGTGGGAACCCAGTGCGTTCCAACAGATTCTGCAATAGAGGGGTGGGGGTTAGAAAAGCCGTAATAAGCAGCACTGTCTTTCGTTCTCGGCCTGTGAAAGGAACTGCGGAGTCACTTGCCCAGGCATCGTTGGAGGTCCACACAGTATCCCCTGGCCTGTTCAATACAGCTACATAGGAAGGGGCAGGTAAACAAGCTTTCTCTCATTTATATCATCATTGTATCCAATAAACCAGGAGTGGCGAGACTTGTTCAATGGAGGAGCCACATATGGTAACTTGCCACAGATGTTTGAGAGTGGCAAGCAGGCGCCTGTGGGTGGCAGAAACATATGGCGAGTGCCGAGCCACAAAATAAATTCAAACAGCCGCATGTGGCTTGCGAGCCTCAGTTTGGCCACCCCTGCAATAAACTGTGTATCATCCTTAACACGGGTGTTTTTGTTTCTTCTTGGATCTAAAACGAGGTTCCTTACCTGGACTAAGCCCCTGGGGTTAAAACTAGAGCTTCAGAAAAATCAAGAATTATTTGGAGAGCTATTTTAAAGGTGGACTTCTCTCCAATCCCCATGCCCCCAACCATTTATTTACCCCACACTTCCTTCAAGGAGCTCTGTGTGGTTTATATGGGGTTTATCCTGCTTTTGCCACACAAGAAACCAAAGCTCTGCTTGGTCTGTGGACACACAGGAAAGTCATGGCTTAGTGGGGACCTGAACCTGGATTTCATCAGTCCAAATCTGGCCACTGCAGCACAGGCAAAAATAAAAAATGTTATTTATTTAATAGATATATTTGAGCCGGCTTCATAATTACAGCTTTTTTTACTGTAATAAAATGTGTTATTCATTGATTGCACTGTTTCAGGTGAAACAATACTGTTGCTGCAGCCACCCAATTCTCATTTATTGATTATCCCAATGGTGTTCAAGTGGCTAGACACATTCAAAGCCAGGACTGAAAAGATAAAATTAATTAAAACAATAAAAAATACACCAGGGATGCAATTTAAATTTAAAAAGAGGACAATAAAAGGATGAAAAGAGCACCGGACCCGACAGCACAGACTACCTGTGAAAGGGACACTTGGACACAGCAGCCTTTGCCTGCCGGCAGAAGAAGAAGAAAGGGGGGGCATGCCCAACCTCCCCCAGCAAGCCATTTCAGAGGGTGGGGGCAGCCGCCCTGAGAAGGGCCATGCAGGCGAGGGGAGCTGAAACCCGTCCCCCCCAACTTTTTTGCACTCCACAAGCACGTGAATTCAAATGTAACCACAATGTTGGAAGTGGGATGGGATGCAGGAAAGATGACTGATGTGATGGGGCACAGCAAGGCAGAAGGGGGCACAAGTCATCTCCTCTCCTATCATACACATTCCCATTTTTGTTCCAAAATCAGATCACAGTTCTGCACCATCCATCCATCCATCCATCCATCCACCCACCCTGATAGAAAGAGTTCATACATGCGCAGAGCAGATGTGAGAATAGGCAAATGCGGCTCTAGGTCAGGTCTGGCTTGGTCTCAGCCAGAGAATCCCTCGAGTCACCCATCCATTGCATCTGGGACCTTGTCGAGCTGGGGCAGGGGCAGGACCCTGTATTCAGCCCAGCCCTTCAAGCACCCGCTCTCTGGCTCACTGAACCAAGCACGGTTGTTGGCAAAGGAAAAGCCCCCACTGTGTGAGCAGCCGCTCGCACACAGGGGTGGTGCATGAGCAAGTCATCCCCTATCCCATCACCAGCAATAAGGTTTCCCAGCCTGGCAGAGCCCCCTTTCCTGAGCAGCTGCTTTGCACATGGAGACTTCTTTGCAAACCACTGTGCGCAACACGTGGATGTCAGAGGACAGATGTACTATCTCAGGGCAGGGCCAGAACCAAAGCTCCACTCCTGTTTCGACATGGCAAATCTCCATCCTAAACAGGCAGCCTTTTTATAACCCTTCCTTCTGAAGTGATCCAGTTGAGGAGAGAGTGTGGGAACCCTCCAGCACCCAGGGAGATGTTCTAATCCAACCTTTCCTGTTTGGGGTCTTCTTGATGCCTTGGAACTTCCACCGCAATCAGCCCTAGCCAACGTCACCAATGGCCAAGAATGCTGGAAGACGTAGTCCAGAAGATCTGGAGAGCACCAGGCTGGGTGAGGCAGGCACTTCTAAGCTGTAGTCCCTGACGGCTGGTCCTGCTGAGACAGAGCTGGGGGCTCCTGGTTCAGGCCCCTGCAATTCCTGACATGACCCCCTCTCAATCTAATCTGCTCATAGAGTTGTTGTGAGGTCAAAATGCCATTTTGTGCTCTTTGGAGAGCAGGACAAGTGATACATAATAAGCAAGCAAGCAAACAAAACAGAAAACACAAGCACAAAGATACAAAAAAACCCCCAGAAACTGTAATTAAAAAGCAAACTTAGAACAGAACTGCACTGGCATCGGACAAAAGGATGCTGCCCAATTTAGCTTCTGTTACAGGCTGGCAACTCTGAAATGCTTCAGTCTTTCAGGAAGGGCACTGGTGGAACAATGTCAATGTGTGGAATAGTGATACTGTGTGGATCATTTAGGTGAAAAGCCTACCAAAACAGTTTCGCTACTCGAACTGTTTTGAGAACAGAGAAATTATGCCTGAGCTCAGTAGCTAACAAGTACACTTTCCTGTAAACTACTAACCCCCTTGATATCATCCATTCTCAAAGTGTTTTCTGTTGTTATTTTTTATCTTACAAAAATACGATAGAAGTGCCTCTGAACACATGCAGTGACTCTCATCCCAACCAGCAACAGGCAGCTTGCTCCTCCCACAGAATTAAGGGCTAATATTACAGATTTGATTTGATTTAAACATTTCTATGCCGTCCTTTGCAGCAAGCCTCAGGATGGGTTACAAAAGGTAAAAATAGTAATATAAAATACAATTAAAACATTCAATAATAGCACAACATAAGCAAAAGTTCATAACTAAAGAAAAAAGAAAAGAAAGAAGAAAAAGAAAATGCGGCCACGTAAGATGATGACGACGACGACGACGACGATGATTAAAATTATTGATATTATTCAAATGGTGGCTAAATACAAAGGTCTTTACCTGGCACCGGAAAGAGAAGAGAGTACCAAAATGGCACCATTGCCCATAATCCGGAGCCTCTGGGTCTCTTTCTGAAAGTTAACCAAGCTCCAGCAAGTGTCTGGTATCAAAACCAAGGTTTAAAAGGCTAAGAGACTCAGACAGAATTCAGATACAACAATAACTCACACTCAAGGGAAGTGGGTTATTGCTGAAATGCAGAATATCATAGTGTCTGAATCCAGATGAGATAACAAACCAGATGAGATAACAAAGCCCAGAGTTCAGATCCAACAACAAAGCATGAGTTGTTCATGGCTTGTTAGTGCAACTGGATTCAAACAGTGCAATAGCCCACATTTCAGCAACACCCATGGTTCAGCAACAACCCACATTCAATCCATACACAACCCCTGAGTGTGGGTTAGACCCAGTCACAGCCTTTCGTTCCCTAAAAGATCCATTCCATATCTTTTCTTCTTCACTGCAGCAGTTCCCCCTTCCTTACAACACACCTTGTTTGTTGCTTCCCTTAATCAGCCTTTCTTTTACTTTCTAGTGGAAAAGGGAAGTGAGGAAGAGGAACCAGCTGCAAGTAGGCCTGCTGTTGATAGTCGCTAAGTAGCATCTGACCCATCGCGACCCCATGGACTACATTCCTCCAGGCCTTCCTGTCCTCCACCATCCCCCGGAGTCCACTTAAGCTCACACCACTGCTTCAGTGACTCCATCTAGCCACCTCATTCTCTGCCGCCCCCTTCTTTTTTTGCCGTCAATTGTTCCCAGCATCAGGATCTTCTCCAGGGAGTCCTTCCTTCCTTCTCATTAGGTGGCCAAAGTATTTGAGTTTCATCTTCAGGATCTGGCCTTCTAAGGAGCAGTCAGGGTTGATCTCCTCTAGGACTGACCGGTTTGATCGCCTTGCGGTCCAAGGGACTCGCAGGAGTCTCCTCCAGCACCACAATTCAAAGGCCTCAATCCTTTGGTGCTCAGCCTTCCTTATGGTCCAGCTTTCACAGCCATACATTGCAACTGGGAAAACCATAGCCTTGAGTATATGCACTTTTGTTGGCAGGGTGATGTCTCTGCTTTTTAGTATGCTGTCTAGATTTGCCATAGCTTTCCTCCCAGGGAGAAAGCATCTTTTAATTGCTTGGCTACAGTCCCCGTCTGCGGTGATCTTGGAGCCCAGGAAAATAAAATCTGTCACTACCTCCATTTCTTTCCCATCTGTTTGCAAGTAGGCCTGGAAATGGTCAAATACCATAGAATGGAGATACAGAGGGATGCAAAAGCAAGGTTTGAAATGCTCCTCGATCTTATCCCTTCTAACCAAACTTCGCAAAGAGAACTTTCCTGTTGTCCTTGATAAGTCTACCTGCAGCTGGAATGGAGGAGCATTTGGAAGGAATATATTGCCTAATGGTGAGAGGCAGAGGCTGAGACTGTCGAAGTTATTTGTGTGAGTTCCAGAAAGAAGAAAGGGCCAGTGGAGAGCAACTCTGCACACATAGAATGAAGAACTAAAAGACAATTCTGAGCAACACCAGGCAGAAATTGGAAATGTTGTGGCCAGCCTTTCCCCACCAGATCTGCAGTGCTTCCAGAAGGGAAGAAGCGCTTGCTGATAACTTTCAGAACGAGAGGACAGGCTTTCTCTCAAAACCCTACGCAAGGGATTGCGGGCAGCCTAACCTAAACCCTGAACATGCTTGCTCTTCAAGAACAAGCCTGTCTTGGCTAAAGACGGCTGCTTAAAAGACCTCGGCTGCAGTGCAGCACTGTGACTTCCAACAGAGTCAGACCACAGACAAGGGAACCTGTGGCCTGCCAGATTAAGGATGCAAAGATCTGGCCAGGATCTGACTTCCTTGCACTCACCTGACTTCTTTCCTGGGCTTGGCCCTGGCCAGGAGGCAAGCCAAGCTGCGATCAAGTCCACTAATGTTTGGGAACATTAGAAAACCCCTTCTTTGTGCAAAGTAAGGTACACAAAGTATGTAAGGCACACAAGACATGCATGCCGAACTCTGCTTGCACATCAGGTGTGTGGGCAGTGTGCATGCAAACTGGCCTTGCAGATTTGCTTGGGCTCACTCCCAAATTCTTCACACTGTGCTGCACCTTATGCTGTTAGACTACAATTCCTATAACCCCTGACCATTGGTCACGCTGGCTGAAGCCAATGGGAGTTAGAGACCAAACACATTTGGCAGGCCATCCCTTTGCTGGTTTAAACCGCTTGTAAACTTCCTCCTTTCTGTTCATGGAAGCAGTGACGGTCTGGCAGAGAGCTATCCAAATGACTAAACTTTTAATAATCCATCCCTTCAACTTTTCTCCAAGAGTCTGCAATTAAATGCAGTCAGTATTTTTAGAAAGTACACCTACCTTCAGTTCATCCCATGTAGTTTCATTTCTGTTACAAAGCATCAGGCTGCAAACAATTGGATCATTGGGAATTAGATGCAAGAACCATTTTGAAGCAAAATACAGAGTCTGCAGATCCTTCAGATGACCATAGCAAGTGGGGGACAGAATCTGTAGAGACGCTACTGGCTGGGAACCTGTTCAAGGAGGAAAAATGATGAGGCACATTACCTTATAAACAAAAAAGCCATATATTTTACAGCACCACCTGGCTAAGTTTGTATCCGTTTGATCTGAAATGGACATTACCCTAGAGCCAATGCTTATTTTCAACCGTTCTGGAAGGCAAGCTGGTAAAATACAAATTGTTCAGTAAGCTAAACCTGCAGATTAGTTATTTTGTGAAAGAGTTCAGAACAGAAACTGCTTCATCACACAAGGCATAGTTAATTTTTGAAATTCATGACCCCAAGATATGCCAATGGCCATAGGCTTTAGATAGCACTAAAAAAAGGTTAGATGCATTCATGTCCACTAGTCAGTATAGACCAACAGCTATTTGCCATTGGCTGGGTTCAGATAATATGGTAACTCATGCTCAAGGATTGAATATATGTTGAGTGTGGGTTGTTGTTGAAATATGTGTTGTTCTTAAAACATGATGTCTGAACTCAGGTGCAGCACGAACAAGCTATGGCTTGCTAACCACAAACAATCCATGAAAAACCCATAGCTTGCTGTTGTGTGTGGGTTGTTCACTATGGCTTGTTATCTTGGCTGGTTTCAACAACAGCCATAGTTCAAGGATAACCCACATTCAACCCTTGAGTGTGGGTTATGTTGTAACACCCACTCCTTCCAGCTAAGACAGAACCCGATGTTCAGCAGCAATATACCTATGATTACCAAATGCCGGAAGACAACCAACAGGAGAAGGCAATTCCTTCCATATTGCTTGTGTGTTTGCTAGAGATTGGATGGGGGATCTCCTGTCCAGAGGCTACCCAGGACCCATGAGACCTCCCCATCCAGCTTGGTGAAGCTCCTGTGAATATCTCTACCCTCCCTGAGGTCTATGGTGGTGTTCCTGCTCACGTTGGGCTCCATCTCCATCCACCATTGGTGTGTAGCGCACAACAGGCTTCCTATGTGCCTCTGCAACTCATGCGGCAGAATGTTTCCTACCCTTGACCTACAGGAATCTGGTTGCCCACTGTGGGAAACAGGACTCTGGACTGGATGGGCCCTTGGATGCAACAGTGTGCTTTTCAGTTTGTTGAATCTGAAACAATTAGGAACCAGGCTAGACTAAAAAAACAACCCCCTACACATCCCAGTCAATTTATTAAACTACTCCTGTAAAATGAGAGTAAATATTTTAGGGCTGTAAATATTTGCACCGGATCTATGAGGACAACAATGATCTCATTAATCTGTTGTTAATTTCAGCAAATCCTGCCAAAATTCAAGCAGTGGAACAACAGGCCTTTCCCCATTACTCTCTCTATTAAACTTAACTGTTTTCTGAGCAGCTCTAACTTCCAAAGAGACATGCAAAACAATTATATGCATTGACAAAAGAGGAAGGATAGACAATTCTCACGAATATACAAGGTGCTTTATATTAAGCCGGGTAATTATTTTATTTTTACTCTGGAAGGATCTTAGGCAAGCCAGGCCAGGAAAAATCAGGTTGGCTGTATGGTGGTCAAAGCACAATTCAGATTCAAGCAGTTGCAAGCCGTTTACAGCATGGGATCTAAGATTGTAATCCTA
Organism: Varanus komodoensis; assembly: GCF_004798865.1. Lineage (NCBI taxonomy): Eukaryota > Metazoa > Chordata > Lepidosauria > Squamata > Varanidae > Varanus > Varanus komodoensis. The sequence goes on along the minus strand of NW_025336480.1, from coordinate 26,143,926 downwards.
AAGACATATATTTAGTGCCACTGGAAGCAAATTGCTTTTGTGGAAATAATCAGGACCTGAATAGTTTGTCTTTGCAGCAGCTTGAGTTAACAGATTGCCATGTCGGCCTTTATGATCTTGAATATTTTTGCCTGGAGATCAGTTATTTCAATTCATTTCTTCATTAGTGTTATACTTCTGTGCTTTTAATAATGCAGATTTCACAGGTTCCTGCTGAAACAGCAGAAATGGGGCTTTTAGCAGTTTATGCTTGCTAGGGAGATGGCTAGAATGCAGGACACAGCAAAGAAAAATGGAATGGGAACACAAGCAGAAATACTAATACTGAATCTTTAACAGGTAGCAGCTGAAGGAGTCTCCCAGGGCTCCATTCAATGGCATGTTAGGGAAAGGGAGTTTGTAAAAAGTAAAATAACTTAAGATTGGTAATCCCCTTCAGTAGTGCTTCCATCATGAAATTCTTGATCATTCTGTTGCTGCAGTACTCGTTCCTGAATGGGGTGGCGGGAATTCAGGAGCTGCTCAGCAAATACTTAGTCAAATATCAGAAAAGGTGAAAACTATTTTTTTCATTTTTAATAGAACTTAACTCCAGAGTCTTATCTGAGGAAAAGGAAAAGGTCTCAAAATGCTCTGTACACCAAAAAGGTCTGTAGGATCAATATTGCAAGAGCCAAGCCAGGTCAGACGAAAGGGTCCCTGCACCCAGCACTCTGCTGGTGCAGTAGCCACGGAGGTGACCCCCGAATCCACCAGACATGAGGTTGTTGATGTTGACAGACATGCTGCCTGGGGCAGTGGCAGCAGCCATCACGCCTAGTAGCCTCGCTACTCTCAGCTCCAAGCATTTGTCCAATTCCCTTTTAAAGCTGTCCAAATGGGCGGCCATCACTACATCTTGAGGACGTGAATGCCACGGATGACCTACGTACCGTGTGAAGACGCATTTCCTTCTACCTGTCCTTATCTTGCCATCTTCATGGAATGACCCTGGGAACTAGCATGATGACGAGAGAAAAATGCCTCTAACCAGTCTCCCCGGCATGCAATTTTTCTACACTCCCCCTTGCCTTTTTAATGCTAGACAAGCCTAGCTGTTGTAGGAGTCCCTCATGGGGGGTTGCTTTGACCCCTTGATGGTTTTAGTTAACCACTTCTGCATTTTTCCAACTGCAGTTTCTCTCTGGGTGCAGCGATGAGAACTAGACACAGTATGCTAAGTGTGGCTACACTCCAGATTTGTGCAATATCGTATAATTGTGCAATATAACGTATAATACCAAACACTTTATTTTCAAGTCCTTTCTTAATAATGCCTAGGATGGATCTTGTGATGTCCCCCACCATGCCTGGTCACGGGTGGAGCAGCAGGTATGTTTCTTATTCTCACAACAGCTCCATCCTGAAGGTCATGAGACCCTCCAGGAGGTGTGTGATTTAGCAGTGCAGTGGGAGCTGTGGACAGAAATCAGTGGCCTGCCCTTGCACAAGCAAAAGAGTCTTTGGTCGTGCAAGGGATTCTCTGAATCTAAGCCAGTGCCTCCCACTGGATCCCGAGCCTTCCTTTTTCTTAGCACGGGAGATGTATTAGACATTTCTGCTTTTGTGTCGGGACTGCAGTTTCAACACAGTCCTAGGAGTCTTGGGACTGTGGTGCAATCCATCTCTTCCCTCACTGCATGGATGGAAGTTTAATATGGAAGATAATGGAAAAGATTTTGCCGGTTATTTTTGCTTAGTACATTCCTCCTCTGCAACCAGGGATGTTTTCCCTTGAATGTGTCCCCTAGCAGGTGGTAAGGAATAAATTACCCTTTATATATATGCACCAAATGAAATAAACAGCAGACATCAGCTTTCCTCTGGCAAACCTCAATTGCTAAGCAGATTCAGGTCTTCAAAAAACTGAGGATGTAGGGGTGTTTTGAATCAGTCGGTCAAGGCAATTCTGGCCAAGCTTTTCATCAGGGCAATACAGAGATGTCTAGGCTTTATTAATTCAGAAATCAGATGTGCACTCACATTATCGAATGTGTCCCAATACAAAAACAATTCTCTTCACTCAAGCAATCAGGTGGCAAGGAAAGTTTCCAGACTAGCCTCTCCCTCACACAAGCCACTTGTGCATATGCTTTTGAACACAGCAGCATTCAGGTATGTGGGTCATCGCCTGCCCTGTGAGCAGGTTGATTAAATCACTGAGAACTAGACTGCTGCTCATTCTGAAGGTCGTTTTCAATAGGCTGTATCCAATGTGGGTTAAATCAATTTCATTTCGACAGGTCTGCTCTAAGTAGGAGTAACACTGGATACAACAGTATCTTCTCCCCTGTGTCCTTCTGCCCCTTGAGACCGGAGTCAGAGGCCCTCCTCTAGCAGCCCTCCTTGAAAGAGATCAGGAGGGTGACTACCTGGAGGGCCTTCTTTGTGGTGGTGCCCCGACTGTGGAACACACTCCTCAGAGAGGTTCGCCTGGCGCCAACGCTTCTTTTCTTTCGGCATCAGGTAAAACCCTTTTTATTCTCCCAATATATTAATTGTTAATTTGTTTTAATTGGTGGTTTTATACTTAACATCAGATACTGTACTACTCCTACTCTTATTTAAAAGATTGAGTTTAAAACCTACTGTGGGAAATCATCATCATCATAGAGAGGGGAAGCAAAGGGGGAGAGAGGGAGACAGAGGGAGACATCCAAAGGAGGCCTTCTTGTCCTGCACATCCAGAGATGGAAATCTCTCCAACATTTACTTGCTGCAAAGAGTTGGGGGGTGGGGGGGAGCAAGAAATATTCAGTTTCTCCACTTTTGCAGGGGTCCTATATCCCTAATCCCCCCGACTATGGAGGACTGCCTATATGTGCTCTGACTTACACACACATTCAACTTAAAGACAGTCTCAGGAATGGAACTTGTATGTAACCTGGGGACAGCATGTACCTTCATCTTTGGCAGTATATGCAAATCCATAAAAATTACACTGCAAGATTAATGTGCTATATGTATGTACCATGTTCAAACATGACACACTAATTAACAATCCAATGCATGGAAGCTAATGGAGCTTATCAGAACTGGCAGAGCACGAATTTATGCTGCTTCTGGTTTGCACCACTGCTCTTCTCACAAAGCTCATCCAATTACCTGTCATTTGCTTCAGGGGCTCCATCACTGCTATTCCAACTCTTTCTACAGCAACCACGTGATTCTCCATCAGGTACTGTCTAAGGGCTGGGTGGATAACCTTCTGACATACCACAAGACTCACGCCATCCCTGACTATTTGCTTGCCTAACGCAAGCAACTGCTGTAAGACTGCTGCTTCTAGAGAAACTCCTTGACAGACAGTGATGACTCCTTCCACACTCTCAGCCAAATCCCCAGACAGAGATACACAGAAAAGAACCATCTTGATTGTGCATGAAGTAGCTCTTTTGACAGGAAGCATTCTTGCGGGATGCGATTCCGGTATTTCAATCAGAAGTCCAGGATATACAGCAGAATCCAGCACTCTCCTATTTTTGACAGGAATGTAAAGACACTTCCCTAGTGCCAGCCTGGTTTCAACACTTTGTGGGATTGTAAATAGAAAGGCCTTTAATACCAAAGTGCTGATATGATCAGCTTCCTTTCGGCTAAGACTGCAGGCACGCTTGCTGGTTAAAATACTGCGGACCAGGCTAAGGGGAACCTTTGAGTTGCTGAAATCCACTGGCACTCTGCAGCCGCATGCTTCCGATCCAAGGTAATCGATGCACAGGTTCAAGAGGTGACAGCTGATCTTAATAAAAAGACATGGTGCAACATGTATGGAGGCTGCTTTTTCGAGCAGGCTGCAGCAAAGGATGGCAGTGAATAAGCCACAGTCGCTAAAGTGTGCAAGATGGTTCTGCACGGACGCTGTCAGAAGCTTTAACACTGGGTGAGTGACTGAAAGGCCACTGAGCAAAGCCGAAGACTGGGATGTGGTGCGAACGCAGCCCCCCACGCCATTGTGGAGCTGTTTAAACCTACCAGTGGGGCCATAGCAGGACATCAATATTTTACTGAACACAGAGAGAGCGTGGCTAACGGCCTCCTTGGTTAAAGGCTCACTGGAACAGCGGGAAGGCTTTTTAACGTCAACACGAGACATCTTCCCAGAGAAGACTCCAGTCAAGACTTAGAGGTATCCCACTTTGACAAGACACTTTAATGAATGATACATATCAGCGTGCACAACGTGTGTTGTTTCCTTTGCAGTCAGAAGGTGACAACATACAGGACTTCTCTGAAATTTAACAAACTGCTATGCTAGATGGACAGGGTGATGTTTGCAGAACCGCTTCATTCATCAAGATGCTTTGATGGAATTTCCAAGCCCGATTTAGCAGAGGACTTTGCGGCTCTTTGTATAAGGTAGGTCCCAACATGGAAACCAACAAAGGACAGTCCAGCCACAAGCAGCCAGTTCTTTCTAATCCAGCTGATCTTCGTCATCGCTTCTGCTCACAGTGATGTAAAATGGCTAAATAAAATACACCTACAATAAAAATGATAGCATAAAGCTACAGTCAAAGGCTGAGATATGAATTTGTTGTTGCATCTTATTTCATTGAAAACTCATTAAAGACAGCTTATTTGTTTAAAGTATTTTAATCCTGCTCCTCAGCCAGGAAGGCTATCAGAGCAGCTTGTGAATGTTCAGTAACAGAATCATCCATACCCACAGGATTATCTTTGCACACAAAGATGCAACAGGCAAGGAAAAGGAAGAGGGAAAAAAATAAGTCTTTAAGAAGGGCTTGGTGACCACAGCTTAAGGGACATTCTAACGGGTGGAAAACATTCAGGTGGCTTGTCCACTCCCACCACTCCTCAGACAAATCCTTCAATTTATAAAAGTCCAATATTTAAAATACAAAGGAGAAGTATTAACCACTGTAGGCAGTTATGGCTACTAATTTTGTCTTCCAGGGTTTCATTCCACTTATATTTCATTTCAGCTGTACTGTGACTGAAATGTTCACACCTTTTTTCAGCTCACATTTTATTGAGGCAATTCACACTAAGCAGTTTGGTAGGATTATCATTCTAACAGTTAGAACTTATTTAAAGCAATATCTGACAAGGGATGATCTGACACCCAGTAACTGAGGTTGTAGTAGGAGAGATGCACCAAAGGTGAGAAATTTCACATTTCTTTACATCAGGAAACTGCTAAAAGATTGGTGTGAATCTTGTATACAGGATAAAAAGGTCTTTTCCACATGCTATTGTGGAATGCTAGAAGATGCAACTGAATGGTATATACTTTAATGTCTTTTCTAGGATTCCAACATGTCATTTTATTTTACTTTTTAATGGAAGAATGTTTAGAGCTCAAGATTTTGAGGGATTCCAGAAGGGGAAACTAGGAAAGGTGGGGTGGGGGGGTTCCCTTGCAAACGCTTTGCCCTTTGTTTACCAAGCAATTCCTATGCCCTTACATGTGTTGTTCTCCATTTGGTAACCCAGGAGTCCTTACTGATAATTCTCAATTCTTGCACTGGGCAGGGAAAGACCAAACAGTTCTAGCTCAGCTGGGGGGCCAAATATGACCTTCCAGGGTTCCCTGGATAGCCATGCCCCATTCCCCTGTCCCCAGCACCTTTCCCCAATACTTGCTTGTTTCCCAGATTTAATACTTTCCCCCATTTTTAACAAAAGCTGAAATGCTTCTCTTAAGGCTCAGTTACTGGCAATGAGAATTCGAAGCTAAAATATGCTGGCATTATGGCCCTGCCCCTTTGCCTTCCACCCCAATGACCACTGGAATGGACTCCCCTTTCCCAAGAGCTTCTCCAAAGTTGGATTCACCCCACAGGTGAAAATATGTTCAACACCCCTTTCTGTACAAGTTAACTGGGTGGCTCCTGGTCAAGGTCCAGGCTATGACCTTGAAGGCACCAATGACAGTGGTGGTGCCTGGCTCCGCAAGTGGGCAAGAAACAGATCAGAACCCTCTGTGCATCCACCTCGCCACGGCTACCGAACCTGAGCAAATCACAGTATGCTGTGTAATCAGCATGGCTCTCGCAAAGTATTCCTGAACAGTGAGACTACTCTGGGGTGGTGCCCGGGTCCAGAAGCAGCTGCCACTTGCTGGGGGATCTTCTCCATTTGTGGGTTTGACCCTATAATGCAAGTCTTTCTGCTGAAGGGCAGAGGAGGCTGCCAGACATAACATGTGGGTTGCATGCTGCCTGGAGCCTCTGACTTCTATTGTGGGGGTGGTTGTGAAATTTGTTGCAGGGGGGAGCCCTGCCTTAGGGATTTCTCCCAGTAGCCCATTCAGCTTTCAGAATGGGGTGGAGGCTGAACTCAGGGCCATGTGTCTGTCAAAGTGACATTGACATGTCCACATCTGCTGGAAGAACTGCAGTTACACTGGGGGAAAAATGTATTTTTTCACGCTAGCAGAAACAGGGCATGGGGGAGCCTTCTGTGATGATCACTGCAGACAGGCAGGTTTAGAAAAATATGTGCATTCTGCGAATGGGAGAGATACATGCTGCACTTTAAGAGCTTCCACATGTGTTGCTCTGAATTATGCATAAAGCCAGTATTTACAGCAGCTCTGCTGAGGCAGGTGGTGAACTGCAGCTGCAGTGCATCACATTCATTACAGAGGTGCAGCAGTGCCTGAATCCCATTTTGCCACAAGTATGAAAGTATGAGCTGATGCAAAATGTTAAAGCCCATGAACTGAATTGAAGCGGCTGGGAAAGTCGGTTAAAATACTATAACCAGGTGTGTGTGCATCATGCATGCAGAACATACAGATATGCAAATATACAGTTGATACCTTCAAGCAGTGAGATTTACTCCTGTAACCATTAAATAGTGACGTTTCATATTCTCAAAGAATCTGATCATTCATCCTTGTTTTAACAGACCCTAATCCCAGTCTGCCTTCTCAGGTCCTGGAGTGGCCTATTTCTCACAAGAAAAATTTATTTGATTTTTAGCTTGCCTCATTAGTCACACAGCTCCCTGGGCCTTTTTGTGAAAACACAAACCCTTCTTCTATTCCATCCTATGCTGTCTCTTTGGCTACAAGACTGTAAACAATAACAGTATAATATTCCTTAGCAACAAAAAATGGCATTGGAGTTCTCAGAGTGCTCTGAGCTGTGCCCTTTACAAACAGACTGCAGTGCATGCTTTCTGTATTGTTGATGGAGAGTGAGAGGATGAGGCTCAGAGAGAATGGCTTGCCTACAGCCACCAAATCAGCTCATGGTCAAGGTGAACAGCGACATCCAGACCTGCAGCTCAGCCTCCTAGCGACCATGTTCCACCAGCCCTCTCAAAGGCTTTGCTGCTGCACAGTAAATCATCCAATACAAGGCAAGCAAAGTAGGTCTCCAGCTCTGTTCATTCACCAATTAAACTTTCTTCCCTCTTATTATTTTTAGAAAAGGCTGGCAAGAAAGAAGCAGAGCCACTTTTATACTCCGATGCAAAGGGCTGCCCATGCCAAGCCAAGCAAGAAAAGCCTCAAGATTGCAGAGCTGGACAAAGGGGGTGAATTTCCATGATGAGTATGGGAGAAGGGGATGACAAAAGAACAGCAATTCTGAAGGTCACCAGACTTTCTTTGATTTACGTTCTCCGAGTGGTTTTGCTCATGCTGCAACAGGAACTTACCTTCAATTATTCTGCAGCCCTGGCTGGCTATTTTCCTTTATTTTGCTTCTCCTGCTGCAGCACATATGTCACAGTGCCAGGCTCTGGGACCAGGTCCTCTGTCGTGGGTTGGAAAATGGGACTGGACTTTATGTTATACCAGCCCCAATGTATCAGCACAAGGCCAGTCCCCGTAACCACAAAAACTTTGTAGTTCTTCCAAATGGTTTTAAGGCCCATAGTGTGCTGGCCACTACCTATGTAAAGAAGTTGAGAATTTTACATATGTTCTATGAAAGACAATTCAAGCACAGGGCCCCTTGCTACTACTAGCAGCACAATTATGTAAAACCTGAATGCTCATATTTTGCAAGCTTGATCCTGACTACAGTTTCTCAGAAATCAACCCCATAAAACACAGGCAGGGCTTGTTTCCTAGGATGCTGATGACTGCCATTTGAATTACACTGCAGCAGGACACAGAAGGCAAATCCAGATCTCCCACAACTGAACAACCACCAGACCTGGCTAGAGGTGCAGGCAGGAACGAGGGATGTGGTACCGCCCCTTGGCTCAGGGCCTGCTTTTGTTTTTCACAGTGTGCAAGAAATTGTAAAAGATTCCGAGAGACTGCCTCAATGAGTTCTTAAGCTGCAAACAACTCCTGGGCCCTCTGGCTTTGGGCATCTGCACCACTGCAAGGCAGGCAGGCTGTGCCTTGAAACTGGGTTAGAAAGTGCTGCCAGTCAGGGGTATAAGCAGATTGGAATACTCCTTCATAGCAAAAACAGCTTCTACTGCACCCCATTGACTCAGAAAACTGGCACATCAGGGAGAAGACTTGGCTAGACCCATTCTTCCTGAAATCAGAGTTTTCCACAGGAGGGAGATGCTTCTGCATTCAGAGCATTCTGTCATATTAGAGGGAATGCAATAGCATGAACTATAGTCTAAATCAGTAATGGTCAGATATGGGCATACCATCCAATGCGTGCAATTACGGTGCAACTTGAGCTTGCTCCTCCCCACCCAAGCTTTAGCTTAGGGGGCTTTGGCACTTGGAGGTGTCCCTCTGCCAGCAGTGCCTCCACCACAGAGGAGGCCCCCACTGTGTTCACAGAGACCTCTCCTGGTAATAAGAGAAAGGCTAAGGGCCCCACCTGGGGCATTTTGGCAGTGGACAGAGGAGTTGTTTGCTTTGGAGCTGAGGGATCCAAAGCTGCTCCTTTCTCTGTGAGGGGCTGACTTTGGATTTCTCAACTACCCAGGCCTGGAACTGCTACAGCAAGATTCCCTCCCAGTGTAACCAACAGGAAGGAAATCCAATCCCCTCTACTCTCCCAGAAGAAAAAACCCGCACTCTTCTAGCTTTTGCCCTGCCCAGGGTGAGTAGGGAAGGCTGTGGATGAGGCTGTAGATATACCCTGCTGATTCCCCCATGCACTGACCCTAGCCCCACTCAGGATTGCTCTTTTAGACTGGAGACCTTCCCCCACTTTATACATAAAGATGGATGTGCAACTAACTAGTCTTGTTCCCTAGAACCTTTTGTCTATCTTGCAAGAAAGAGAAAGTAAACAAACAGAAATGAAAACATTGAAATTGTAGCTGTTTTTAAAAAAGAAAAATGTCATATTAAGACTGCAATTCTGTATCCTTTTACTTGGGAGTGAGCTCCTTCGAACACAACGGTCCATGAGAAGCCATGTCTAGGATTGCAGAGGTGGCATCCCTTTCTAAAAAAAGTGACTTGATTTAAAATGAAACATGTTTTTAATGCAAAAGGACACAATAACACTACACATACATCCAGTTCACATTAAAAATTTCATGGATTGTTTGGGAGCACATGGGGCCAAGTTTGCTGGCTCTAACCTACGTCACAAAACAGCCCACAACAGCCCATTCTTGGGTTATGCTCTATGAGGTTCAAGCCTGGAATGATGGTTTATTTTGGAGTTAAACCTCACAGTTGCTTCTCCCTCTACAAGCCAGACTTCTGAGTTCAGAGGACATGTAGCGGAACCAAGGGACAAGGCATTCCAGGGCGCTCTAGCAAACAGGAACAGCATGCTTACCTGCTCCTGAATGCTTCAAAACAATCCAGTGCTAACAAACCACTGGTTATTTAGTCATGCTCGCTGGGTCTTAAACATGATCTCCCTCTCCTCTTCAGCTACATGGAGAGAGCACTCCTATAGTGCCTAGACAGCATCTGCGGATTCTTGATTCTCCAATTTCAGAGTAGGGAAGCAGAGAACCAATTTCTCTTCCCCTCCACAGCTGGTGCAGAGAAAGTGTGACAGCTGTTCTCTGATGTCAGGAAAGCTATCCTGAAGAGGAGGAAAGGAGAGTGTTTTGGTGGGTAGTTAGAGGAAGAGGCTGGAGACGTGATCTTGCAGCCTCTCCTGTCTCCTTCACCTCTGAAATGCCCAGCTAAACAGGCAAAATGGCCTCCCTAGCAAAAGAACTCAGGGCAGGAAGGAGGAATGTGAAGAATGCAACTGCTGCATGTCCCATTCTATACAGAGACGCCCCAGATGTCGGACAGTAAGATCACTAGGAGTGCAACCCACAGGAATGCGCCCTGCGTTAAAGAGCACTTTTCTGTGTAGGAGAAAGAGCCAGATGGTGCATCTGGATCTGATATCAGACAGTGTGACAAAATAGATTCATTAAACAGCATGACTATTTAGGGCACAGCCTCTGTTAAGATATTATTTTTACACCCCATAGCCAAAGCTCTTGGGGCAATTTACAACAGTGTATAAAATGAAGCAGTGCAATACAAATACCATTAAGGTAACAGTGTTAAAATGAATTTAAAATTAATTTAAATACATAAAGTAAAAGTAAAATTACTTTAAATACATAAAGTAAAGTAGACCCTGCAAAGGAAAAGAATCACCTGGATAACTCCCTCAGGCCCTGGATAACCAAGGAGAGATTTAAAGACCTCTGTATAAAAGGCTGCCTTAACCTGACACTGAAAAGATGTCAAGTTTGGTGTGAGGTGGGTCACAGCTGGGGGGTTGTTCCAAAGATGGGGGGCCACCACAGAAAAGGCCCTCCCTCAGTTACCACCCTCTGAGCCATGCAGAGGAAAGCCCCAGAGTTTGGTCATAGTGTCCAAGCAGATTGTGGTTGGGAGAGGTGCTCCAACACATATTATGGTCCTAAGCTGAATAAGGCTTTATAGGTTAGAACTAGCACCTTGAACTGAGCCTTGAAGCACGCAGGCAGCCAATGCAAGCAAGCAAATTTTAAGTCAAACAGACTTGCAAAGGAAGGAGTTCAGTTCATGCTTTTTTCCCTTGTTATATAAAAGCTCCATTTAGATGCAAACCAATGTGTCGCCATTGTTACAGCAAGCAATTACTATGTACCCTTTTGTTCAGGAAATACAAGAATGACCACATGAGGAAAAAAAAGGATTCTATTGTTTAAATTTGTGGGGTTTTTTTGTTTTTGGTGCAGGACAGAAACCAAGCATTTAAAAAAAAAACCTACCACAACTAGTAACTGAGGAAAGACTGTCAATAAATTATGAAAAACAGGGCTAGGACAGTCATTAACATGAACTCACTTTCACTTCTGTATTTGGATTGGGAGAGTCATGTCTTTTGTCACACAAAAGATTTTCAGATCTTAACAAATGCTCATGATAGCCAGTTCCAAAATGTGGGAATCTACTCAAGATCACTTAGAGAAAATTATTCAGCTGTTATACTCTTAGCCATGCCTAGTGCTCAATAATATGAAGAAACTTCAGGCTGCAAGTGGAGTCAACCATGACTCCATACCAAATACATTTCTGGAAAAAAATTATGGCCAAGAATTGGTTGTAGCCTAGTCCTCCCTCTGAAATGGTAGGTTTTTAAATATATACATATAAATATATATGGTGGAACAGTTTGATCATGCAGTTTTCCTACCTGCCATCTGAAGAGATACAGCACAGCCCCACATTTCTGTATGAGCCTGCCCATTCATTAAGAATTGTACCTGAGACCTGGCTTTCTGAACACAATGAGAGCTGTGAGACTGGCAGAGACCCAGGCCAGGGCCTTTTCTGTGTTGGCCCTACAGATTTGGAATGCCATCCCTCAGGAACAGCATCTGTGCCCTTCTTTGCTGGTGTTTAGGAGGGCTAGGAAGTCTGTATTTTGAAAAGTTTCAGTTATCAAACATGTTTTCCACTGACATGTTATCTGCTGCTCCCTAATTTGTTACTTTAAAGATTTATGAATTGTATATTTTTGTTGTTTTTTATGGTTTGATTAATTTGTATTTTAGAATATGTTGAAATACGCTATATGCTGTTTTTTACCCTGAAAAACAGGCCAGAAATCTCTTTCGTTGTAGTAATCACTTTGGAGAAACACAGGCTTCATATGACAAGTAAAGAAACACTTCTCATGCACCAAATGGTGCGTACTTATGACTAAATTGAGATTCCATGATTCTAATGTCCTGACAGCCAGTGTGGACTACAAAGCACAGGACTCCAATTATCAAGATCGGTGTTCATGAAGCTCGTTAGGTGACATTCAGCAAATCTCTCTCTGCTGAAATGTCAAAGTAAACATTCATGAGAGGAGAAAGAAAACCACTTAGGCCTTCCCAAGCTTCTCTGAACACAGATGGGATATGAATGCCATATGTGAGAAAACAAAAACATCAAAAAATAGTGGAGAACCAGGAGAGGGTAGTTCTTAAAAAAAAAAAAAAAAGCTGTCCAGCACGGATTAGAACTGCATAATAACTCAGTGAGCAACATTAAACATTCACACTGCATATACTCTGTATCCTTAAGCAACCAAAAGACACAGCAAGCAGTTGCCTTCTAAAGCAGCAGCAACTAGGAAAGGGAAAGCCCTTCCTGACCATTAGTCCATCGGATGGTACCCACCCCCCGCCTCCGCCATGCACCATCAAGACGGATGTAGCAGATCAGAAACCTCAAAAGCTTAGATCGAACTGAAGGCTCAATAATAACAGTGAAGCTACTGGCAGCCTGAGAACTTTCCACCAAGCCCCAACGTCTGTGAACCTCGGGCTTCCTTCAGACACCGAACAGTGCAATCCTATGCAAGCCAACACAGACGTGAGCTCAACGGGACTTACTCCCAAGTAACTGTGTAAACGCTTGCCGCTTAGATTTTTTAAAATAAGGTTGGGAAATAGGGAAGAAATCCCAAGTAAAATGCCACTGGCCTCAAAAAAGGTGGAAGGAGGTGGAGGAAGAGGAAGTGCTTGCAAATACCTGCACGAATGTATGCATTTTCACGCCAGAATGAACTGGGTTGCTTCCTACTTGCTCCTCTCCAACACTGAGGATTTTGCAAAGAGACCCATAAGTTATGGTGATGATGGTGAGAGTAGATGGGCCAAGCTCCTCCTGTCCTCTACTTGGCAAATGTCAACAACTTCACTCCTTCCCCTGCGGATTGTATGCCTCACTCTAGCCCAGTACCTTTCTCTCTCGCGGGGTACGCTGGCAAAGGCGCCAGGGACGGGACCACAGCTGCACACCGTCTCCAAGGTTTTCGAGTCCCCTGTTCTACCCGGAAGCGGAATCAAGAGACTGAAACTACAAATCCCAGGACGCAACACGGACACGATGAGTTTCCCTATGCATGCAGGGAACTGTAGTATGCGCTCTAACTCAAAAGCCACGCGAGCTCGGAAGGAAAAGCTTTTTCACATGCTGAAGTGTACTGCTATGCCCGTTTTGAGGGCAGAATAAAAAGGCCTACAATTCCCAGCGTGCCCCAGTTGGTTCGCCCTCTAAACTGGCATGGCATTTCGCTTTAAAACTACTAAGGCTTCTCTATCGGGCATCTCTTCCCCTCTCCTTATCTCAAGCGGAGAAGAGATCCTGGGGCAGCGAGTTACCTGCTCATTTGTGCTCCAGCATTTGTTTTAGACACTGCTACTTGTTTATCTTTCCAGACCAAGGCCTGCTAAAGCTCTTTCAAATAAACTGAATTGTTTGAGTAATTGCTTTAAAAAATAAAGATCGAGATGGTTCTTTTATTTACTCGTAAGATGGCAATTTTATTAATCTCTGCTGTTTTGTTATTCTTCGGGATGGGGAAGTGTCTGCCTTTTTTACCGCTTGGGACTTAATTAATGCAAGGGTGAAATCTTATGCAAATTAGACCGATGATGAAAAACTTGCAGCATCCCCTGGCCAGTATGAATGTATCTATACTGGCTGGGGCATGCTAGGACGTTTTCCTGCATAGGAAAGGGCCCTCATCTGCCCTGGAAGGCAGTCTTGAATATTTTAAATACGGTAAATCAAATGCTCTAAATTATTTCCAAATGCTCTTTTACATTTGCTTGCTTTGAATTTGCTCTTGCTCGCTTTGAATTTGTCTCCTTAGTTTGGTTCCCAAGTACTTCTCAGAAATTTGCACTGCTCCATAAATGAAAATGCCCCAAATAACATTGTGGCCGTTACACTTTAGTAAATATGGATAGGCTTGGGTTGCATGAAGATGGGTGCTACTCAAGTTAGATGGCGAGACTAGTACAGTAATCGGGTACTCCAGTACTCACTGCTCAGACTACAATTCTATAAATGTTTACGTGAATCAAGTCCACTTTGATTCACTAGGACATACTACCAAGTAGACATGCATAAGATCAACCTTCAGCCAGGCCAAGTGCGATTTAGAATCTGTCAACCATCATTTGACGTAGACATTGTTGGGAAAATTTGGATAAATCTTGTCAGAAAAACATTGCTTCTGTGTGCTTTTGCATTGTGGAATCAATCCTGTACTACTCCTCAAACCAAGCTAAGTCACTGTTTAAAATGGCATTGGAATTCACAGTTTACCAGGAAGTATCTTTTGATAGTCCAGAGGGCTTCATGTGCCCTGGTCATTCAGAATGGTGCATTACTTAGGGTCTCAGTCTAGATAAGCTTATGAGTTCATGAACAGTTTCTCAGTAGCTTGAATTTACATGTCTAAGCAGACCTGGAGATGGGTTTAAGTTACTCAACTAAAGTGTCAATACACGGGACTTAGAAATATTGTAATCTCATTGTCTCTGTATGATTGACTGACATTCCTTTATCTGTTCTGTATGTGATGACCTCAGAATCTTATTGTAATGTCTGCATTCTGTCATCAATTGCCCTGTACGGGGTATAAAATACCCTGTAGTTGTCTTGAAGCTTTGCAGCGAGTTTACCTCTGCCTGCCTGGTATCGTGAATACGGACCTGCGGGGAACCTGGGCCAAACAATAAAGCCACAGATGGTCTGGACACTTGATCTTTCCCACGAACCCGAGTTTTATTTCTTCCTCACGAATTGAAATTCTGGGATTTTCTGACAACATTGAGGCGCAATCCGATGCACACTTGCATAACGACATTTTTGGGTAAACGTACATAGATCAGACTGTTCATTTCTATGTATTTCTTAATTTTTTTCTATCGCTCAATAGCCGAAGCGCTCTAAGCCGTTAAGCTGCCATTCAGTGCACACTTATCTGGGAGTAAACCCGTGGAAAGCAGTGGGATTTACTTCCTACTCGGCCTGTAGAGGATTGCACTGTGGAACATGCCTGGAGCCATTGACTTTATTATGTCTGGCTTTGCATAAGAAAAGAGCTATTTGCCTCTTTTGAATGAAACTGAGGGGCGATGGCCGCAGGCGATGGAGATCGAGAGCATCATTCTTGCCTCCCATCAAGCGGCACGGGTCCAGTCAAAGCGCCCGGATGTTTTTCGTTGGAAGTAGCAGTCGGCATCTTTGAATGGAGCGAGGACACTGCGCCTGCCAAAGATCTCCATTGGCATGTCCTTCCTTCCTAGAGGGTTTCTAAACCGGCCGCCATTTCGAATGAGGCGCAAATAGGAGGCGCAAAGTCGCTAAGTGGGTTTTATGGCCATTGGGGAGTCTTGGCCCGAGGGGCACATGGGGTGTGTGTTTGTGTGTGTGATAGAGAGAGAGAAATTAAGATCTAGACTATCGTTGCATGGGTGTGCGACCTCACCACCTTCCCTGTCAGAAGCAAAATTCAGTGTTCCTGGATGGGAAAATAGTATTCTTTAATACAGCGAGAAGACAATCCTACGCATGTTTGGCCAGGAAACAAAATCCTACAACTCCCAGCATGCCCCAGCGTTGCATTGCTGGGGCATGGGAGTTGTAGGCCTTCTTTTCTTTTCTGCCCAAACATCCCTGAGAGAGGCTGCCTGGGCTAAGGCGGGAGTGGGCAAGAAATCGTGGCTTACCTTGGTGCAGCCCGCTCACGCTCGGTCGCCCTCAAAGAGGAGTTGCAGGGGGACCCCCCAACACAACCCCGGCGGGACCAAGGCGGCCCTGGTGCGCTGCTTTCGCCGCTCTTCTCCCTGCCACCCACCTCCTCGTCCTTCTAGGGCTGCGCAAGCCCGCACTGGAGCGGAGGGGTCGTGATCCTGCCGGAGTTTCCAGCCTCTGCGGGCCGTGAGTGAATGGGGAAGAGCGGGGGTGGGGGGAGCGGGGAAAGCGGGCCTTGATTTCTTCTGCGTTAGCGCCGGGCTTTGTTATTCCTTCCACCGCTGTGCCCCCAACGCCACTCTTCTTTGCAGAGCAACCCGGTGTCCTTGGGATTTGGGAACTGCAGTTTCTATCAGCCCCAGTCAGCACAGCCAGCACTCAGCGGCGCTGGGACGTGCACTCCGAAGCATTTTGAAAGCTCGGGCACCGGCTTGACGGAGGCGGGTCTAGGGGTTTTGTTTTGTTTTGTTTTAATCACACCGATAAAGGCACACACAGGAACTTCCTTTGCAGCCTTTCACTCCTACTAGGGTCTCTCAAAAAGCAAATACACACGGACTCCCGCGCCTTGAGCATTTCAGGCTATGCCTGTCACAAAGTATGCAGTTTGCGGGAAAGAGACTTGTGGGGAAGCGGGCGGTGCCTGCAGTACGCCGGGGAAGCCTGCACTTTGAAAATGCTCGTTTTCCCTCCTCTCCCCGCCGCCAGGGCTGCCTATCCAAAGACATAAAGAACGCAATTCTGTGCCGATTAAGGCAGGAGAAGAAAAGTCCTACAATTCCCAGCATGCCCCAGCTAGCCGTACTCCCTGGAACATCCTGGTAGCTGCCGCATTTTTTCTACCTAAATATTCGTAGTATTAGCGAGCAGTTTCAGGATGAAATGTATTTATTTGCAAAATGTTGCAGCTTTGTTGGCTTCCAAGATATTCCTTTCATTCTTGCTTATCCCGTTTTTCCCTCCAAACAGCCAGCATCTGTAGCCCCTGAGACTACGCACACAACATGCTGCAATCCCACGTTATTTAATCAGGGCATTGCTAGGGAACGGCCCGTGCAGTATCTTCCAGGCATGCCTCATTTCTTCTTTCAGTTAACAACCCTTAGCTGCTTCGTAACTTGTGAAGCTACAAATGCTAGTTTTTTAAAAAATATTGAAGGTCTCTTGTTGGGTCAACACATCACCCATCTGTTTCTGGGTGTGCACATCACAAAACAACCCAGGAACAAGGTGGGGGGAGACGCTTTCTTGCTTGTTCATAGCGATTAAAACAGCATGCGGGACGCAGGTTGTTTGTCGCTGCGAGATCCTGGTTGAACAACATACGAACTGATGTGCAAACCAGATCAGAGAGTATAGTCAGCCATGGTTGGATTATCTGGGGGATTTTCTGCCCCATATAAGTTTGTTTTTAACTTTTTTGTTCATTTTTTGTACATCTTTGTTTATGACTACCTAAGAGGTCTAGTGTCAGTTAATGAGTTCAATAGTAGGATAAAGAAGTACATTCATATTCTGGAAGGAGCTTGTTTTCTGCAAGGAGCTCTTTCCTACCCTGCCCACTTTTAATATCACAACTGATACTCTGAGGAAGTGGCAGGAATTCGGACAGGGCAGGCTGCCATAGAATAAGTTAAAATGAACACAGTGCGAGTGGGTACAGGAAAGGGTGGAATCTACTGGTAGATATCCAGATGCTTTGGAGTGAATTAGCAAAGGTTTCTGACATCAGTACTCATTGACTGGGTTTCCATGACACAACAAGTGACGGTGATTTATAAACCATGGTGGATTGGCATGTCATGTGAACCCAGCATTCTTTCCACAAAGCCATCCTGGTTAGCCATGGCTTGTGGTAGGTTTGATTGAACCAACTTGGCTTATTTATTCGATTTATATACCGCCATTTTCTTACAAAGAACTCAAAGTGTTTTACACCATTCTCCTCCTGTTGCTGCTCTCAGTTTTATTCTCAGAACACCCTGAGGTAGGTTGGGCTGAGAGTCTGTGACTGGCCCAAAGTAACCCAGTTGGCTCCATGGCTGAGCAGGGATTAGAACCAGATTGCTTGAGTTCCAGTCCTGCACTCTTAACCACTGCACCACACTGCCTCTCAAAACCAGACAACAAAATAAGCCATAGTCAATCCAAAACCTGAAGTGCGCCTTGGTAAGAGTGGTGGGAAGGCTTGTCACTCTAGCCAAGGGGATATTGAATGAACACTTTTGCAGCGTGCCCCAGGTGCCAAAAGAACACATAGAGACAGCGAGAAGAGGCTTCCCTTTCTCCCTGCAGCCACTGCAAGCCATTTTGTGGAGACTGCAGCTTGTTTTTAATTTTTTGAGGGGGGGTGCCACCAAATGCCCTCTTTTGTAGCTTCTTGGCTTTTGAGAGGGGTGCCACTGTACCCTTGGGTTATCCAGACTTGGAAAACTGAGGTCAGCTTCAGGCCTCATGAGTGTCCTACAAAATACATGCAAATTCTGCAGTAAAGGGTGTTTTCCATTCATCCCCTCAGGTTTTTTTTAATAAGTCTAAGAAGCAGTAGTGGGGTAGTGTTCTAATTTGGCATGGACACACGTGACTGCATAATTTAGTTACAGGTTGTTAATCATGAATAATCCAGAGTTCACAACTCAACAGCAAACCATGGGTTCTCTTCCTAGGTTGTTTGCTGTTAATAACCCATAGTTAAAGCATGCTGCAGGGTTCATATGTAACAACAACCCATGATTCAACACCAACTCATAGTCAACCCGTACTGTATTTGTAAACCAGATGGATGGTGGGAAAGATCACAAGAGGCATTAGAGGCATCACAAAAGAAGGCTACATTGGCCTACAGAGGTGGGGAAAATGGTGGAAACATTGTGAAAAAGCTTTTGCAGCACAGCCTGAACTACCAACCTGCAAGCCCATTGTTCAAATTACACCTTTACCATGAACTCACTCTGTGGCTTTAGCAAAGTGTTTCTTTAGTATGAGGATAATACTGATCTACTTTACAGGATAGTTGTAAGGATCAGGAGAAGGTAATGTGTGAAAAGCATCAGACCTGTGAAGTGTATTTTAAAAAAATGAATGAATGAATCTGTATAGAGTTCTTTAATAAGTATTCCCACAGTAGTTCACACATATATACTTCTGTACACCTTATAATCACACATACTTACAGTGTCAAGTATTAAATGCAGCTTGTTCAACTTAGAGTGATGCCCTCCCTGGTTAATGAATACAGAGAGAAATGCAACATTCTCCGCCAGAAGTAAAGCCTTATCAGTACAGCAGCAAGAAATGCAGCGCTAAAGAGAGGAAGGAGCCGAATGTGTCCATTGTACAAAGGCCAGGAAACTTTAGAATCCTGGGATGCTTGTGGCAGGAATGTTGCCGGCTGACATTCCAACCTATCGGAGACATTGGGAAGGTCGTCATCTAATACTTTTGATGCCTCCCACTTAAACAGTCGCTGTGGGGATGGGGAGAGGGAAGCAATTCCTCTGTGGCCACCATCTAGGTTTGTAAGCTTCTGGCAGTGCTAGGCTTGCAGCATGAGTAGGAGGATCCTTTTGAGAGAAGTCTCACTCTGAAGCCGCCTAGTGCTGTGAGCCATAAGTCTGGAAGTGTCCTCCCCAGTCCTGGTACGAATCTAATCTCCGTCATGAATTCGCTAGGAGTGAGGCCTCCCGTGGCAAGCCCTTTCTCATTCTCTGTATAGGCTGCAATATGGGGATAATAATTCTAAGCTATTTTACAGGGTGGCGTAAGAAGATCTTGGGGCTATAAGAAATAATGGATGCAAACTGGAATAGATAAGCTAGCTTTTAAAGAAACCATAAAATTGATGCCTCAAGGGCAGGAGTAGAGCAAGAGCAAACGCAAAGGCATTCGATAGGAAGGGGGAAAGGATTCAACAGACATCTGTGGGCACAAGGGCGGTAGAGAACAAATGGAGCATAAAGAGCAAATCGCCTGGTTTATGTAACTCGCCGTTCCTCTGTAGTAATTATCTTGTTGAGCACTAGATGTCGCTGTTGCGTTATGAGGACAGCACAGACAGGCGGGTTTTTGAAGCCATGCTAGCATGGAAAGTAGAAGAATGGAAGGACTTGCTTAATGGTCATATTCAGACTATCACGTCTCGGTTTAATAGAATGAGATATGCATAAGCTGCAGGCCCCCTGATGCAGCCACTTTGCACCTCCATTTGTGTGAGCAGCAAAACAAGCTGCAATTAATCATACCCTCCTGAACCTGGAAGTACGGCTAAGATCTTCCAAGCAAGCCAGGCATCAGAAGCCAACTTTAAACCATGGCTTCATGTCCTGGCATGTTTGGAAACCATCATTCATATTCTGGATCAAGCATTAGGATTCTGATGATCCTCTCAGGATCTGGCTCTCCTCTGTTTGTTGGGCTGCTTCTAGTGCTCAGTCCTAGTTTAAGAAGTGAGCCAAGATGAGCACAAGTCCATGAACACTTGTGGAACTCCAGTTGTGCAACTAGCAGCCTTCTTCCGCAGCTTGTGCAACACAATCACGTACACAGACAAAGCTAGGGCTGCTTGTGCAATGTTTGCGTGAACTCAGTTCCTGGTGGATGCCCACTTGAATGCCTGGCACCAAGTCAGATGCACAGCTGCAAGAAGGGCCTTCTTTTGTGATGCCTCTAATGCCTCTTGTGATCTTTCCCACCATCCATCTGGTTTACAAATACAGTACGGGTTGACTATGAGTTGGTGTTGAATCATGGGTTGTTGTTACATATGAACCCTGCAGCATGCTTTAACTATGGGTTATTAACAGCAAACAACCCAGGAAGAGAACCCATGGTTTGCTGTTGAGTTGTGAGCTCTGAATTATTCACAATTAACAACCTGTAACTAAATTATGCAGTCATGTGTGTCCATGCCAAATTAGAACACTACCCCTCTACTGCTTCTTAGACTTATTTAAAGTGTTTCACCTACATTCTGTTGCTCTGAAGATATGAAGCTCAGACTTGGATTAACCACCTTCATGCAAACTTGGCCTATTTGTTATCAGCTTGTGAAGCTAGTATTGTGCAGAGAATGTGGAATGCTCCTTGATGGTCAGGGCTCAAAGGAATTGCTCCAAAGTCTGATGCAATATGGCTTAGCTGCCACTGTGCCTGTAAAACCACTAATCTACCTCAATTTCCTAATGCTACGGTATTTGCTGTGATAGAAACCAGAGTATGGCTGAATGAAGCCTGGCTCAAGTTATCTGCCCAAGTTATGCCCTAGCACAAATTTTACTCCTGAAAATGGTGGGTTGGTAAACAGGCTTCACAGGAAGATGGCCTCATTGAAGTCTTTGCATTATAGTTCATGCTAGTAATTTCCATAAGATTATCTCAAAACATACACAGTATTACCATCAAACTTGAAAGCCAGTGTGGTGCAGTGGTCAAAGAGTTGGACTGGACTCAGGCGATCCAAGTTCTAGTCCCTGCTCAGCCATGGAATGAATTTGGTAACTTTGGGCCAGTCAAAAACTCTCAGCCCAACCTACCCTGCAGGGTTATTGTTGTGAGGAATAAAAGTGGAGAAGGACTGTGTAAGCTATCTAGGAATCCTTGCAAGAGGCAAAAAGGGTAGGATATAAATACAACATTGTTGTCATTGCTGTAATTGTCTCTCAACATCTTTGTACTAATTTCCATTTTACATTGTGATTTCTCCAGGGTTATCTGTGCCTGAGCTGAGAATCTGAATCAAGATCTCTGCAGTCTCTATCCTGTTGGCAAGTAAGAATGTTTTCATGTACTTCTGGAATTTGCAATTAGATTTGTGCTTTTATCAAAATATTCCTATGAGAAGAAACGGAGAGAACTGTGTATGTTCAGCCCAGAGAAGGGAAGACTGAGGGGGCACATGATATCCCTCTATAAGAACCTTAGAGGCTGTCACAAAGAGGAAGGTCAAGATCTCTGCTTGCTGATCCCAGAATGTGGGACACAGAATAATCAGTTCAAGTTGCAACGACCCAGATTTAAAGTTTTCTCACTGTCAGAGCAATACAGCAGAGGAACCAGCTACCAGGAGAGGTGGTGGGCTCTCCCACACTGGAGACATCCAGGAAGAAATTGGACTATGTAATACATGGGTATGGGGGGAGGCAGGTGTCCTCACCACAGGCAATGCCCCACAGTGGGAACTCTGGACTTCATGAGAGCAGCACTGGCATGACTTGCTCTCCTGTCCCATGAAGGAGGAGGTGCTGCTTGCCCAGGGCCAGTGGCCCATTTGGCTAAGATGACATTAGGAATGAAGCGTCTGCTTGAAGGCACTTCTGACAACATTTGTCTCCAAGGAGAGCTTTAATTGACAGTTTCACTGGAACTGCTTTTTTGAAGAACTTGTTGTTCCTGCTCTGCTCTTTGATGCACTTAGATTTGCACCAGATCTTTCTAATGGCATCAGCTTTATAGGCATGCTGTTTAGCTCCTAGCTCTGTGGGCCTGCATGCAAGTTCATTGTGGCCTGTAAATTACCCTGCTGAAGTCCTGATACCAGGACATACCAGGTACAAAGATCTCTGCATCTTTTTCCTTGTTTAAGATGGTAGCCCTTATAGATTCAAATTCCTCAGTCCTATCCACTAATTTTAGCGAAATGAATTTTTCTAGTGCTGTTTTGCTTCATTGGTTTATGAATTAACATGTTTTCATTTGTAAATCACATTATTTACAGATTAAAGAGATTCTGAAATGTCCAGTGCAAGGTGTGGATGATTTCTTACTTTTTCAGTTCCAGCACAGATAAGAGGCTGCAATAATTGCACAAGCAACTGGGACAATTCTGCTGAAACCCAAACTGGGAAATTGCTCAGCATTCTCCAGTACAGACAATTTTTGATTAGGCTACTGTTATAATTTTAGATTTAGGTGTTAACGAATGCTTGGAATGATGATGGCAGATGACCTCTGGGCAAGGATGATCTGAGAAGACCAGATAGAAGAAAATACTTGGGAGGATAGATATGCAAGGTGTTCTTTAGGTAAAAAGCCCAAGCAGAAATCTTAACACTGAGCATAGCTTATTATTTTTAGGACTGCAGGTTTTGGGGTGCAGCCCTGTGGGGGTGCCCTAAGCCCACAGAATTCAGAGGATTCTGGCATCCTATGCAAAGTGGGAGGGGCATGGAGGCGATGGACACCTCCTTGGTCCTCTCCCTCTTGGGAGTGGCAGGGAAGGAGGCTGAGGCCCTACCCTTCCTGGAGTGCCCCCTAAACCCGTTCTCTCAAAGCTGCTCTTATAACCTCAGAGGAACAGCCACTGCAGTTCTTTCTGTGTTTGCTGTGGGCTGCAGGTGGGAACCAAATGCAGATCCCCTTCTGCAAGGGAGAGTGATTTTCTAGCCTCATAGCTGAGAATCTGCAAGATCCTGTGACTGCGTAGGATTGTGCTGGCCACTGATCCTTTAAGGCTTCGATCCTCTACGCACTGCTCTTGAGTTCACCAGGACATGCATAGGATTGCATTGTTTAAAGAAATCCTTCTGGGCAGCAGTTTTTAAATATGGATGCATTTTAAAACAAGGACTTAACGTACACTGCTGGTGGTAAATGCATTCTTCCTCTCTCACACAGGAAAGAATGCTGCTTGTACAACATAGCTGCTGGCTATGCTGGCTGGGGATGATGGGAGTTGTAGTACCCAACACATCTGGAAGGCACCCAGTTGGGGAAAGCTGTTTCAAAGGATGGTTGCTTATGATCCATGTTATATTTCAAGATAAAGAATGTGAATGGGATTTGCTTTCAAGTAAACAAGCATAGGATTGGCATTAAAATGGTGTGCAAGTAAATTGGTTGAGCTTTCCTTACAATCATTCTTAGTTCTGGGCAGTGTTTCTGCATCATCAGGTTCAGGAAACTGGTGCCTTGTTTTTTCCTGCAGAATCCTAAGCATGTCTACTTAGAAATAAGTCCCACAGAGTTCAGTAGGGCCTCCTAATTGCACTTAGGATTGCAATCTGCAAGAGTTAGAATTTACTGAAAACCAAGGCCACAAACAGGAGTCCTAAAATGCATACAAATGAGATACACCAGTGAGCTTTGCATTTTGAAGATGGCATGGCACGGCAGCTGGAAATGTTTAGATGGCTGGAGCAGCTCAGATTCATTACTTGTCCTGTTCCTTAAAGGAAGCAAAACTCAGCAGGGCAACAGGACAGTTCTGAGCCCAAACTCTAAAGCATTTTTCATGTTTGGGTGAGGAACTTGTTTTGGCAGCAAAATATATATATTTTGGAATGATCTTTTGGGTGGTTTTTGTCAGGGCTTGCTTGCACTTGTTGCAATATTTTGGTTCAGGAAGGAAATTTTCCTGTGTAGCAAGCTGGCTCGTGATCCCATCATTTACAGGTGGGGAGAGAAGGCCACTTGCTTACATGACCTAACATTTATGTTGTGCAAGTACGTTGACTGGGATTAATTTCTGAAAGGCAGTTTAGAAAAAAACAGATTCCTTAGCTATCCCTTAGTTGTGGGACCTGAAGAACAAAGCTGGATGAAGCAGATGGCTACATCGGCCTTTGTGTTTTCTTATGGGGACAGAGTTGTTCAGAACTAGCCATTTTTCTTCTCCTATGTGTTTATGTTAGGGCAGGACTATAAATTCACTCCTATAACCTGTGCCCTACTATGAGAATGGGCTTTGTTCATCAAAACAGCACATGAACAAATAGTATTTATGACATTGTGTATTTACTTAAATAATGACATTACATTACTTAGAGTGCTTCTCAGAGCAATTCTCAGTATAAAATGATAGATGATGCTTTTTCATTGAAGCAGGTATTGCCTCTAAGAGGATGAGAGGTGCGGAATTATTTTTAACATGGGCCAGATATGTGAGTTAAATTAGAAATAACAGGGTGCAATGTCAGTACTCTAGCGCTGGTCTGAACATACCCAGCCATGACTTAGGTCCCCTGGTAACTTGCACATATGAATACAGATAACTCTGTCCTACTGCTTCAGAAAAAGTATCTTTTAGTGGAGTCTGCTCAAATGGTTTGGTCAAACCAGGTGAAGCATGCAGTGTTTGCCAGCGCTTTGTTTTTACTTTTCTTCTGCAGAAGGGGGTCCAAATATGATCCTAGAAGCACTAAGAGGGGGGCTATTTAAATCTAACCTTCCCAGTTTTCTTTGCTTCCCAAAAGGGAGCAGATACATACACCTGGTATACTTTTCCTCATAGATGGGAACATAGGTCTATCCAGGTGCCTTTTTTCTTTCTTCGCAGATGGATCTTTTTATGAGATTACATTCCCACCTTCTGGCCCTCAGGCATCAGGAGCCACCTGGAGGGTGGAGTCAGAAGCTTTTCTGAAAGGGCCGGGAAGTTTTCGTTTGGATTCAGCTCTTCACATGGGCAGATGCTTCCCACACATCTCATGGAGAACGCTCCTTTGAGTTCACTGTTCTGTGACCTGTCACATTTTAAGGAAAGAATGGTACTTTTGGAAAATTTCACCTGAGTCTGCAGGTGAGGGAAAGAGGGAGAGAAAGGCCTGCTCATGGCATCCGGCATTGTGTTCACACAGTGGCAAAGCAACTGCCCATGGGAAGCTTATGGAGAGGCTGATTATCAGTTGCCCAAGAGCTTCAGTTATGGGGAGGTTTAGAAGCTTAAAAAAAAGGCAATAGTGCCTCTTGCTCATGTTCTCCAGCAGAAGAACTGGCTCGAGTAGCAGGGGTTGGTTATAACTCATTTATTTATTTATTGTGTATAGTCATATCCTGCTCCCCCTGCTTTTCAAGGAACCGTTTCCTCCTCTCCATTTTTTTCTCACAACAACCCTGTGAGGTAGGTTAAGCTGGGAGTCTGAGACCAACCCAGAGTCACCCAGTGAGGTTCATGGATGAGTGAGGACTAGAACCCAGATCTCCTGAGTCCCAGTCTTGCATTCTCACCACTGTGTCACACTGGTTCTCTATTTGGACTAGTAGCCACTGATAACCTGAGCCTTCATGTGATTTGAAGCCATCCATGTTGGCAGCCCTCACTACATTCTGTGCTGCGTGAAAGGCGCTTCCTTTCTCTTTCAAATCTCCCATCAGTCACCTTCACGGGACAACTTCAGGCTCCAGCATTAAAGAGACAAAAGGGCAACAACGAACATGTTCTGTGTGTACTTTCTCCAAACTATGCTTAACTGTGTGTGTGTGTGTGAGAGAGAGAGAGAGAGAGAGAGCGCGCGCACGCGAGCGAGTGCGCGCTCATTAGGTAAAGAGAAGCCACTTGATGTGCATACATGTGCAGAAAGAATATTCCCTCTCTTCTGAGAACTTTTTGGCACTTGGACTTCAACAATCACTTGCCTTTTTCCTAAAGTGACGATTATTTATTTACTTCACAGGCTTTATCTGAAATTGAAGAAGCTATCATGACATTGCACAAATCGGTTATTAAGGTAAGCTTTTCCAACATGAATAGCCATGGATTATTGGCTTAGTAGACTTTTCTTATTTTGAAGTGCACAGCCTAAGATGCTAACATATTCCAATTCAGTGGCCGATTAGCATGGCAAATTGTGGCATTTGTCCAGCCAGCTGTTCTTGTGCACAACATGAGCAGAAGATGCCAAATCCAGTCCATCCGTGTTGTGTGGGTTTTCAGGCATCTTTTTTCTATCACCTCTTCATTGACAGGATTGGACGTTTTTACCAGAGTGTCACTGTACTTGGCACTAATTTGCATTAGGTTGAATTTTTTTTTATTTAAATAAAAACATACTAGGACTAATGTACTACCCCCATTAAGTAATGCATCAGCTAATGTGATATAGTGCACATGTCCCACCCCCAAAATGAAAACAACAACAACAACCAGCTGCAGCATCCATGGGAACTGGAAAAAACCAGCTTGCCACAGAGTCTGCAGATTGGATTGAAAGAAATCTGAACTCCTTTGGATCCACTGTGGTTTCCCCAGCACCCCAGGTGTACGTGAGTATGTGCACCTTCAGGCAAATACTGCCTTGTTTTTTATAAAACAAACTGGATTTCTGACTGATGAAATCATTAAAGTGACCCAGCCGTTAGATGTTCATGAAATTATATGAATGTTCTGTAATTTGTAGGTTCCACAGGAGTTCTTATCCTTCTGCTTATTTATGACAGTGTTTGTTTTGCTTAGGCAAAGAAATACCTTTGTCCTTAGGAATACTTTCCTTGTGTGATGGTCTAGTTAAAGATATAAAATAGCCTTTCTGTGAACTGAATGTGTTTTTTGCCTACAGAGGGAAACCTTTGGATCCAACCCAATTTTTTTTGTTTTTTCATATAAAATTTTTAAAAAGGCCTATGAACAGTAGTCCTACATTCAGTTATTTGAATTGAGTGTTTTGTTCTCCTTATACAATTTTCCCATGTCAACTCTGCAGACCTCATATCAGATAACACATGATTTTTGTTGTCTTGGGAGTAATTGCACACTTGGGTGGTCACTCTGTATTACTTTACTAATGGCTACATGCAATCTTTCATTTTTCTTTCTGTGGCTTTTAAAGAGATAACAGATATTATGTCCTTAGCCCATCTGCTGAGCTTTCAGAGTTGAAAGTTCCATTTCATATTCTTACTCTTCACACACAGGGCAGCTCCGTTGTCTGGAGATTGCTTATGGCATTCACTTGCCACCAACACATTACTTTACAAAATTTAAAAGCTGCAGCTGTTAATAAAAAGGTATAAAATACCTTTTTATGATATAAAAGACCCACCATCCTCAGTCGTCTTCTTGTTGTTGTTTAGTCGCAAAGTCGTGCCAGACCCATCCTGACCCCATGGACAACACTCCTCCAGGTCTTCCTGTCCTCCACCATCCCCCGAAGTCCACTTAAGCTCACACCGACTGCTTCAGTGACTCCATCTATCTACCTCATCCTCCGCCGTCCCCTTCTCCTTTTGCCGTCAATTGTTCCCAGCATCAGGGTCTTCTCCAGTGAGTCCTTCCTTCTCATTAGGTGGCCAAAGTATTTGAGTTTCATCTTCAGGATCTGGCTTTTAAACAGCATCATCCTCAGTCTAATAGGGCATTAAATGCCTGGAACACTGAGTTAGCTCTGAATGTATACATAATCTTCCCCAATCTGGTGCCTTCTAAATATATTGGCCTACTACTCTTCACTTGGCCAATGCTCAGGGATTATGGAAGGTGTAGTTTAAAATATTTGAAGGGAACCATATTGATGAAGTACTTTTCCCGCACTAGTTGTTAACCTCAGTCTTTCCCCTGCCGTTATCCTTCAAATATGGGACTGTATGCATAGAAGTGTTATGCAGTGCTATTCCCATTGAATTTAATGGCGCCACATTCTCATAGAAGTTCCCTCTCTCTGCTTGGGGACAGACAGGAGTGCAGGGTGTAAAAGATGCTTTGTCGTTCTGGTGCAAAGCCATGATTAGTGGCTTGAGGTGTTCAACTTACATGGCAGATCCTGTTGTCATGAGGACTTGGGGGCATAGCATTCAAGCTAAAATTTATGTTTTCTAGCCAAGGGGATTAAAATAGTTTCCAAAGAGGAAGATTAAAACTCAGACATCCAACTTCCACCCAGTGTCTGCACCTGCCTCACCTTCCTGGGTCCTGCTAGATGCTTTGGTCTGCAGCTCTCAGCACTGGCCATGTTGGTTGGGTGTCATAGCATCTGCCTGGTGTCAGGTGTGAAAGGCTCCTTAGGGAGAGACCTAAACGGTGGCCTGCTGGGCTGGGAGTTTTTCCTTCCCAGGTGGTAGCTAATCTATGAGATTATAGATGTACAAAGAAATCTACAGATACATTTTATTTATTCAAAACTTTTCTATACTGGCCCTTCACAGACGTCTCAGGACGGTTTACAACACCATTTATAAAACAGAATTGAAATAGAAATAAGATCCGATGTTAAATATAAAACCATCAATTAAAACAAAGTAGCAATTAAAATATTGGGAGAATAAAAAGGTTTTCGTCTGACGCTGAAAGGAAAGAAGCGTTGGCACCAGGCAAACCTCTCTGGAGAGCATGTTCCACTGTTGGGGCGCCACTGCAGAGAAGGCCCTCCTCCGGGTAGCCATCCTCCTGATCTCTTTCAAGGACTGCTCCCAAAGGAGGGCCTCTGACTCAGATCTCAAGGGGTGGGAGGGCATATAGGGGAGAAGGCACTCCTGCAGATATCGTGTGTGTGGTTGCAGGTTAACATTTTTCAGAAAGGCTTCAAATTATGTGTGATTGTAATGTGCAATGCTGTTCTTAACAATGCGCCTTTGCATCACCAATTAGAACAAGTCATGCCTTGCATGTATGGGACTGAAACACCGAGCTTCTATAGCTCTCTCGGTGGAATTCATGCTAGTTCAGTGATCCTCTGTCAACATACAGTGTTGTTCATGGGCTACTGCATTCAATTTCCACCCAGGAATGCACTGAAGGGTGGGTGGATGGGAAGACTGCTTTTGCCAGTCTAGATCCCACTAAAGCACAGCTAAGTTTTACATGGACTTCCAAGCCACATTGTGGTCTATAGACCACTGACTCATAAACAATAAACCCAACTCATGTGATGAGAGGGCCAGTAGAAGAAGGGCTATAAGAAAGGCTATTAGCTTGATGGTTTGAGTCCTCCTGATTTCCTTTGGAGACATATGACTGCCAAAGTAAATAAAGTTGGTCAAGTTTCCATACTGTATTGGGAGTCCAGAAATGGTTATGGTTGCTGATTCGCAATTTTGTGTGGACTCCTGCTATGGTGTAGAAATCCAGACATCATAGTCAACCTCTCCATTTATTTTGGCAGTGTGTTTGCCAGTGATATCAGGATTAGTTTAGTAAAGTAGCAGCTTCCTTTATAGGGCTTCTTGCTACCACAGAAGGAGAAAGATTCGTGTAAAAATATTGGCCTATTAGTACTTCTGTTCATCTCTTGAAAACAGATCCACAGATTGTTAGAAAGAGAAATCAGCATGGATTTCATCCTTGTATCTTCAAATTCCTTGGCCTAGTTGATGTGAATTTCATAGTAATGGCTGCAATTATATACACACTTGAACATAGTGGGACTTACTTCTGCATAAATACGCACAGGATTGTGCTGTTTCCTTAATGTTTCACTAAACCTTCAAACCAGACAGCTTCTATTTTGCTTCCCACTGGAGGGAAGGTACTTTTCTTGGGTATGAAAACTTATAGTTCTCCTTTTTTCCCATCTCCTGACAAAGTGTTTGCTCTGTTCTCCTTTTTGAGGTGGACATATTTCATTTCCAAAATGTTTACCAAGAATGTCTCTCTTAGAATATTTTACGGTTGCCAAAACAGCGGATGGAGCGTGGGAGTATAAAGCTATTTGTGCAATTGGCTTCAAATTATAAATCAGTGCCAGTCTGTGTGGTAATGTGTTTGGTATCCAAATGAAATATAGATTTTTGTTTTCTGTGTAGGGCAGATCATGGTTTCTGCTTTGTAATATATCATCCATAATGTTTTCACTAAGAACTGTTCATCAAGACTCTGGAAAGTTCGTCTGCTTATCTGTTTATGTCTCAGGGCTTTCACATGTAATTTAGGAAGAGAAGAACACCTACAGTCTTAATAGCTTTGCTTCAGAAAAGCACATGCATTTTATTAGAAGGCTCCCAGTGGATTTCAGAATTGTTCCCTGATGTAGTAATGCAGTAATTTCTATAGAGGGAGTAGTTGATCTATGCTTGAACTGTGATCAACCGAATTTTGGTTTAAAAATTAACACCCTATTAAATGTGGATTGTTTTAGTCTTGGTGTGTTTTAGGGAAGGCTTTTACATGTTAGATCCATTCATTTGCTTGTGGGATGGAATGCTGTGGCCTGTTGCAATAACAAACAGTAAAGTGGGATGCAAAGTAACCCACAACTCATTCATTTGGATGTAAGTCCGTTTGATTCGAAGAAAGTAGCATTACTGTATGTAAGTTCAAAGGCAACAGTATTGCTAATGTTGGTTTTGATTCTGAATACTACACATCTCAGCCCTTTCGAAAACAGATTGGTGGTACTTCAAGCAGGGGTTCAGCCCCATTTTCACCCCAGGGCAAAATTCCATTTTGGAGACGCTCATGTAGAGCGAGATTCAACTAGTAAGCAGTGAAATAAATACAAAAATATGATATAAAAATATGAAAGCAGCCTAGTTTAGCAAAAAGCTCTTAATCAAGCCTTAGGAGAAGCATTTCAGCCTTTTCATTCTAAAAATCTTCACAAAAGCCAGGGTTCACCAACTATTCAGTGGTTAGGTGGAAAGGGATGGAGCCATGGAAGGTATGGGGGTCCTTTGGCTTAATAAAAGCTGGTATAATACATCCAACCAAGATTACACAAGCTAGCTTTTGTGTTTCAATATAAGAGATTTTTTTAAAAAAAATAAGCTGTGTTGAAATAATGCAGATTAAGCCTGCAATTATTTATACACAGAGAGAGAGAGAGGGAGGAAGAGAGGGAGGGAGGGAATAATGCACTATATGCTATAGTAAACATGGTATATATATTAAGAGTAAAATTCATGGAACCTATGAAATAACAGGAGAGATGCTTTTGCAAATCAGTATCTGGTCAAAAAGCAGAAAATGAAGTATAGGAATAAAAGGCAAATTCTCCCAACAGAAGGATCCCAGAGGGATTTATACTGAATCAAGAATGAATGAATGAACAAAGGATATTCGTGAATGATTAGGAATTAAGGGTGAGCAGTGAAGTGGCCAAGTTTGCTGAAGACACCAAATTGTTTAGGGTGTTTAAAATAAAAAGGAATTATTAGGAACTCCAAAAGGAAGTCCCCAAACTGGGAGTGGGAAGTGGAGTATGATGTAAGCAAGTGTAAAGTTGGGGTTCTGGTGGGCAGCTTAGTGAAAATGTTGACCCAGTATTCAGCTGCTGTGGAAAAAGGCAAAGGAACTGAAAATATAACAGACAATATCATACTTAGTTTATATAAATCTGTGGTGCAACCACATTTAGAATACTTCATATAGTTCTGGTTACCACACTGGAGAAAGGATATTGTAAATAAAGGGCAGAAAATGATAGCTAAAATGATCAGAGGCTTGGTAACTCCCCTATAAGACAGGTACCACGGCTGAGATTGTTCAGCTTTAAAAAAGATGAGTAAGGAGAACAGGATAATGGTCTACAAAATTATGCATGAAGTTAAGAAATTCTAGAATCTAGGGTCATCCTATGAAGCTGAGCAGTGAAAGATTCAGGATGGATAAAAAATTCACACAGTGCATAATTAAACAATGGAATCTACTTCTATAAGATGCAGTGATGGCCACCAGTGTGGGTGGCTTGAAAAGGAGGCTAGACAAATTCATGGAAGAGAAAGCTACCCGCAGCTATGCATCCCAATGGCTTTATGCTGCCTGCGGTGTCAGAGGCCATATGCCTACCTATACCAGTAGCAGGGGAGCATGGGTCGCAGGGTGCATTCATATTGTAGGCATATGCTGTTTGTGGGTTTCCTGTGGGCAGTTAGTTGTCCACTGTGTGAACAGGGTGCTGGGCTAGGTGGACCACAGGTCAGATCCAGCATGGCTTTCTAGTGTTCAGTTCCACTGATTTCATTTTAAAATCCCTTCTACTAAGAAATCTCAAAAAGTGGAATAAAAGCCAAAGGACAAGACTTAGTCTTGCAAGTGATTTTATGCGGGTTAGTTATTGTCTTCTGAATTAAAATGTAGAAAGGCCCCAGTCCTTTGAAGGGCAGCCAATTATCACACTAATTTTGTTCCTCCTTTCCTAGCTTAAATTTCTTACCTACTAGGTGCACTCACCTGTTCCATTTTTAAGGCTGTTTTCAAATGAAGGCGGTGTATAGCTGATACGGCTTTATCTTTCTCTGCTGCAGGCCCCCCTGGAGGGTGTGCAGCTTCTTCCTTTTCCTTGGTAAACAAGCACACTGTTGCTTAACCAACAAAGGTGCTCCTGCCATCTTTGATGAAAATGATAGCTGTGATTAAAATATTAAATATTAAATGTGCTGTCACAAAACCAAGTAGGATTTCGTCACACTTCCTTGGGGCACTCTTCGGAAGGCTTTAAAGTAGACGTCTCCTAATAAATTTGGGATTATCTACTCGGTCTCTAGCATCTCTATGCATTCCCCTGAGAAACTGTTCCCTTCCCAGGCAAGTGCCCACTTCTGCCTTGCGGATTCATGGCTTGAACTGTACGTCTCTGGCCAAGCAGCAGGCCGGGATGCTTGTGAATTTCTGTGATGGATGAGCGTTCTGAGAGGAGGACCTGGCTCCTTTGAATAGAAGAGAAAGCACATCCTTTGGCAGTAATCCTGTTATATTTCCCCGCCTTCTTCTTTCAGGTTTAATTGCATTAATATTGCTGTCATATGTACTCTGACTGCTTCGCTGCCAAAATCCTTGGTAACTTGGGCTGACTTCTTGAAAAAGTCAGTGCATGGTTTTGCAAAGTTCATCTGCCTTGAAATGACTAATGGATCCTTGGGTTTCAAGTCCCAGTTGTATAGCAGGGATGAAGGAGACGATCCAGTGCTTGTCTTGGCTTATTTGCTACAAACTCATGGTTCATGCTGCGTTTTAAATGATGAAGAAAATCATTTTTTCCCTGCCAAACATGCTTTAGGCTTCCCGTTAAAACGAAAGGGTATGGACTAGATATTCAGTTATTTAAAACCAGCTGGAGATGTTCTTATTTCAATCTGTATCTTGTTTGTAACTGGCATGATCATTGATGGGGGGAGATGGTGGCAAGTGATGAGAAGAAAGTAAGCCCCTCCTTTCAGATAATCTCACATACTTCGTGTATGCATGTGTGGGGCTTGGATGAGAGATGCAAGGTTGGAATTGGCTCACGAGTTTATTTGCAGGCCTAATAGTCTCTTTTGATCCCTATGCCTACCTTTTCTTGATGAGAAAGAGAAAGTGATCTGCTCTTATGAAAGTCGTATCATAACCATGCTACATTAGCCACATTCCCCTGCTTTTCAGCCCCGTTGAGAAGGCTGGCAAAAAGAGAAAGGCTTGTTCTTGCCATGCAACTCAATAGTGGCAGGCCATGTAGCTGAGGGACTCTTTGCATGAGCGGTGTGGAGCCTCTTTCTGCCCAAGGGCTGGATTCAGTTTTGAAGAAGTTGCATTCCATTGGAGGGTGGAGACAAAGGGGTAGGGACAAAGTAATAATGCTATCTTAGTGATGCATATATAATGCCCAATATTTTTAATATAATGCACGTTATAATGCAAAGCTCTTCCTGCTGGTAACTCAATTGTAGGATAAACTATTCAGACTTTGGAATGGGGAAAACCTGCTAGAGCTAGGAATGAAATGGTCAATGGTTGCTGAATAGGGGGTGGAGCTGGGGAAGATGTTTGGCCATCACGAATCGTGGAAGGTTGCATCTGGCTGGCAGGGCGGGGGTTCTTCACTCTGGCTTTAACTGTTACCCTTCCCTCACGGTAGCTGCAGCCGCTAAGGTGATATATTAGTATGATGGGGAAAAAGGAGGAAAATTTAGAGGTGTTAGTGTGGCAAAAGCTATGCTGAATGTTCTAAATTTGATGGAGCAATTTATTTGTCTCCCTCTTTGCGTTTGAATGGATGTGTCCTTTAAAACCAGTCGTTTAAAAAAAAAAAACACATGTAGGAGTCCATTGCGAAGGCCCTGCTACTGGGGAATGGGCCCCTCTATCCAGGAAGGGTTCTGATTCCATAGCAAAGACTCAGGGCATTAGCTTTTGCCCACGTGAGCGGGCCATTTACAAGTTTTTGCTGCATGGGAGCCTCTCAAGGAAGAATATTCTCATGTGGATAAATGGCCCTGGGACTTTTCAAGGAACTGCCCATGCAACTGATTCCTTTGAGGATTTGATGCTGCTTCGCAAGATGGTTTGTTTGTGGTGGCTCTTTGAGCACATGGCTGCACATCATATTCAGCACGCCATGACTAGCAGTTTGTAAGCCAGGCTGAATTCTGAAGCTTTCCCAAAGATAGGTGGAGAAAGCTGGAAGGCATTGTAGGCAAACTCACAGGGACACCTCTGGCTGCGTTCTTCTGTCGGTTCATAATCATTTATCTTACATTTCCTTACTCGGCTAATTGTTCTCCCCCTTCCGATCCCCTCAGGAAAATCAGAAAAGAGAGAGGCCATGAGCCTTGATTGGAAACAGGAGGCTGTTCAATAGACTAGCAGCCTGCTCAAGCTTCCCCTGCCTGTCTGGTGCGAATTGGTCTTGTTCCATTCTCAGCAACCGAAGCCTGTTAGGCTGGCTTACATGTAAGCTACTTTGATCATGATGAGTGTAACCTGTATCCAGGCTCTCCCTGCAGGCGTAACTGGTGATGCTGTTTTGGAATGCAACTTAATTAGACTAGTTAAACTTTACAATAGTGCATAGTAATGACACAGAACACAAAAGAGTGATGCAAGCTTTTGATGTCCCATGTTTTTGGGAGTAGCTTTTGGTGAGGGTGGTCCTGTAGGACTCCTTTTGAGCCCCAAATGGTGCTGGCTTAGGTCTGTGCTGAAAGCGGGATAGGGATGGATGGATGGATGGATGGAAGGAAGAAAAGGAAGGAAGGACAGAAGGTCTATACATTCTTAAAAAAATGAAGGTGGAGCTTTAAGTATTGCTTGATGTAACTAAGATTTTGAGTAGTATCTAGCTGGACCCCAGTGCTGGT
Source organism: Varanus komodoensis (assembly GCF_004798865.1). Taxonomy (NCBI): domain Eukaryota; kingdom Metazoa; phylum Chordata; class Lepidosauria; order Squamata; family Varanidae; genus Varanus; species Varanus komodoensis. The sequence goes on along the minus strand of NW_025336480.1, from coordinate 26,108,294 downwards.
GCTAGTGTCATTGTGCTAGCATACACCAACATTGTTTTTCCCCACTGCCCTAAGAAGCACAGGCTACGTGGTGCGAGTCTTGGGTTACACTAGTGCACCCTCACAACAGGGGTTGTCAACCACCCAGCAACTTTTGGCGTAGATTGGATGGCATAGAAATAAACAAGAAATGCTGAAGCACGGTTGGATCCTGGCTCCGGAGTCATGCATTCCTGTTCCCATCTCTCCCTCCAGCATGGCCAAGAGGAGATCAGAAGTCTACACTTCCATTTTCAGCTATCAACAACTTCTTGTTAGGTCCAAAGCAGTGCAAACTGTTGGTAGGGTGAACTCTGGCTTCCTTAAAACAAGCTCACTTCAAATACTAATCCCAGCTTCACTGAGCCATAGGTAATAGTTTATTGTGGTTCAAATGTAGTGACAAGTTACACTTGGTTGAAAATGGAAATCAGCCCTTCCAAACTCCTTGTGGTCATGCAAAAGGCATACTGGAGAGAGGCGCTTTAGAAACTGGAGGTTTGAAGCTTATCACTCAAGCTTAGTGCGATTTCTAAACCAGACCGTTGTCATAACAGGGTCCTGCCAAGTAATTCAAGTAAGTTAATTTCTCAGCAATCCGAGGCAGCAAAAAGATTGAATAAATGATGATACTGATGGGTAAATGTTGGGACCAAAGGGGAAAACTCAAACTTGCCACCTCTTCATATTGACTTCCTTTTTACAACTTATATTTTTGTCTCGACTGATTTCTTTCCACCAGTCCTGCCACGTGAGTTCATTGTGTAGTGAGGATGTGGATTTAGTTTCCCTTCTCTTAATAAGCATGGTGTTCATGAACATCATGCACAAACTGTACCCATGTGTTAATTTTAGCTCTGTACCATGACACTGCAAAATACTTTCAGTCTACAGTTCAGCAGCCTACATGGTTTTTTCCCCCCTTGCGGCATTAGTAAGCATTCTGAGTCATGATTCCTGGAGAAGTCCCTTTGCAGTGATGTCTAATGGTCAGCTGATGCTAATAGCTGTGTGTCCACTCCTTCTTTTATGGAGTCACTGGTGGTTCGAATAAGGGCCCATGCACTTAATCGCTAATGTGTAATGATACTTGTGCAAGCTGCTAAAAACTCCCTGTACTTAAATTAAGGAACAGAAAATCTGTCTTAAAGTAACATACATGCTGAGAAATTGTCTTGTGAATCTGTTGTGCTCAGTGCCTTTGCTCTGAATGGCACTAGTAATATATGGCTGTTTTATTGGAGTAAGCCCAGATGTTCTGTTGGATCAAGAACAAGTAAGCATTCTGGTGCCCATGGCTTGGGTGCCCCTGCCTGGCTTCCCTTGCTGGTGGGAATGGCAAAACCAACCACACAACCTCTGTGGATTATTCATTGTTCTGTCCAAACTAGGGTTGCAAACAGGTTGATCTCCTAAGAAACCACATCGCAAGCTAAGACAGAACAATGGAGCACCATGCACTGGCACACTTGCTGGTGCACAATAGGCCAGAATTCTCAGACATTCTGGTTTACTGTGACATGCAGACTGGCACCTATGGTACTGCCTTCTCTGATGTTTGATGAAATCAATTGAAGCCAAGTATTGCTGAAGTCTTCTCTATACTTCTCTTCCTTATTTGGTTTTTTGGGATGCCATGAACTGCAACAGAGAAAGTGACTTGCCTTCACTCAGTGGTGTTCTCAATTTTTCTGTAATTGACAGCCAGATGTGGGTGCTTGACAGGTTACAACTCAAGAGCAATGAGGTGTTTCAGTGTGACAGAGTCAAGTTTTATTTTCATGAATGGAGAAAAACAGATTAAAGAAAACATTGAACATTTCATATTTTCCCTTAGTCAATGCCAGTCTTGCAAATATGTCAATGCAAGTTACAAGCATGCTCCAAGTTTCACTTGATTGCCTTCCTATGCATGCTTATATGGACCCAATCAAAGTGGGAATAATGTGGGGCTAAATTGGCTGCCCATGTTTTAGCTATATTTCTTCTTAATTCCAATACTTTTCCAACACTTAATTTTCCTATATTAAAATAACTTAATCCAACACTAAAGATGCAGGATTGTCACACAAGAGAAATTAATTCAAAGCAGAAATCACATACATAAATGTCAACTGAAGAACAATACAGAAATAAACCCCATCTGTAGCCTGATCCAACCCAAGGACAGCCCTACTTGTGAGACCAAAGCTGCTTCTAATCCAGCATATGGTTTGCTTAGAAAGCATACAAGATGTTCATGAAGACAATAGCTCATTTACTTGGACAGATTTACTCTTTAAAAAACCTATTAAGTTCCATGGAACTTACTTCCAAGTAAGTTTGCACACAATTATAATTTTCCCTGCTGAAGGAAACCTACCACAGAGCTTTCTCTTCATAGGAGACCTACCTTTTCACCTGCTTCTGTCTTATTTATCCTCTTATCAGATGCTTGGTTGCTGTTAGGAGGTACAATTCATTTCAACATTGAGGCAAGGGATATCTCAATAGCCTCTTTTTGGATTCCTCTAGTAAATAAATGTAGTGTGGTGTCACACCCATGAAATATTGCATGTCCAGAGGAATGTGCTATCATACAGGGGACAGCATACCTTTTAAAAACTGCATAAAGGCATCATGTGAAAACACAGGCTATAGAGGACTTTGAGGATTAGCACAGGGAGAGGCAAGATTGCTTCATTAGATCCAAATTCATTGGGGGAGGGGGGGAGGGGGGGCGAGAGGACAAAAACAAAGCAGACCTTCTCCTTAGCCAGCCCAAGAACTGGAGCTGTGTGACCCAGGCAGTCACTTGAGAATATAAGTTGAATCATTTGACAGATTTTGGTTCCGTTATAGTCAAAAGACATGAAGTTAGATGGATTCTTGCAGCTTCCAGCTATATATTTTTCAACTTTTATACTCAGGAATGACTATCTATAGCAAGGAGTGTTCTATACGTGTAAGTGCAAAAGTAAAGACTTGCAGGGGGAAACATGCAGGGAGAAAAAGTGTATTTTCCTTGTCTTTTTCATTTCATGCCACCTTAAACGTAGTATTTATACAGTTGATAGGATCAGGTTGCTTTTCTGCTGATGACCACCCTCCCTGAGTGAGGTTTTGCTTAGAATACTCCAGGCAGCAGGAGGAGATCTTGGCCAACTCCTCCTCCTCCTCTTGCAGCCCCAGCTGTGCTCCCCCACCGTGCTCCCCCACCCATTTTATATATAAACAGACAGCAAACACTCATATTTAACTGTTTTAACACTCAGCCAGAAAGAATCCGGGACCTGTATTAATAAACTTAATCATATGCTGGCAAATACCTGTGAGTAGAGGAGGGTGTTAACTGGAACTGAAAAGAGAGCAATGTTGACGCCAGGAAGGCCTCTCTGAGAGAATATTCCAGAATGGAGGTGGGTACCACCAAGAAGGCCCTCTCCCTTGTTGCCACTTTCCAAGCCTCCCTTGAAGACAGCATTCAGAGGAGGGCCTTCTGTGAGGTCATAGAGGGCTAGGTTCCTGCTGGGAGAAATGTTCCATTGTGTCTTACTGACCTGAGCCACATAAGGCTTTATCAGTCAAAACCAGCACCATTTTGTCTTTACTTAGATTCATTTCTTCTGAGATGTGGACTTTTGTGCAGCATTTCTTCTGACCAGACCAGATTAAGCCAACTGATTGTAGACAGTAATGGCTGAGTGCATAACTTCTATTATTAGACATTCAGGATATCATGAATTAGCATTTCTGTATGTTTGGAAAGCGTTTCTCTGAAGAGTACTATTTCCATTCAGCATGTGGAAGACTTGCAATTCTCTTTAAATATGTGGTTGAGACAACAGCTCTGTTAAGATGTTTGGGGAATGCCACTTTCCATTGCTATAGCAACTGGAACATTATCTTAGTTTGCAAGGTGACTTCCTTACAGCAGAGCCATGCGGCATTTTGCCCAACTGAAACCCGCCATTCTTCATTCTCCCATATATTGAATCATCCAAAGATTAGATTACATTTGTCTTTGTTGCGGCACAGGGAAGATTGTCTCATGCTGCAACATGACCCTTTTAATATTAAAGAGTTTTTAATGGGATTTCTTGTGACAAATGGCTAGTCACAACCTCACCTAGAGAAGTTTGCTGAGTGGGATAATATAAATGTTTCCTTTAAAAAAAAAAACCCCTCAAGGATGGATATAAAAATAGGCACTGCTTCTTAGTGCTGCTGTGGTAGACCTGGCAACTTTCAAATCAAAAGTGTGTACCCAGTGGCAGATTTACACTAGAGGAAAGTACCTATGATTGCCCTCGTTGGGGGACCCAGTTTTTGCAGATTCTTCCACTCTCAGCTGCTGTTCCTGAGCACTGAAACGTGAAGCTTTTTTTGAACTGTGTAAGACGCTATATCATGAAGGCATTGCCCCTTAAATGAATTTCTCAGCCTGTTTGGGTGCTTAATAAATAAATGTCACTGTTGCAAAGGGCTGTTCATGGTTACTCAAGCAAGTTGCCTTTTCAGTGGGTCTTACCTGTTCCAAAATAAGCATGCATAATCCTGCTGCTTGGATCAAGCATGATAGCCATGGTTGAATATGAAACCCTGAACCTCTTCTCAGCTTCTCCCAGCCTGTGTCCCGAGTGGCTTTTAACCAGCTGCTTTTGGCTGTTTCCAAAGCCCAGAAGTTCTCCAGATTCCATCTTGGATTGCCTCCTCTCTTTGCTGTAACACCCAATTACAGCAAGGCAGAATTAGAGAATGGGCCAGATGATTCTTCCTCTCTCTTCTTCTACATCTAGAGTGACCTTTCCCGACCTGATGCATCCCAGATGTTTTGAACGGTAATCACCGTATTCCTTGACGGTCGGCCATGCCATTTAGGCCTGGTAGAATTTGAAGTCCGAAACATCAGGATGTCACCAGTTTGGGGAAAGCTGCTCAAGTCAGCCTTCTGTACAAATTAGTGATACTTAAAAGAGTCTGAAAGGAGTTTCCGTTTGTAGTCCCTTATCAGGCAAACCTTTAAAAGAAAGCCTCTGGAGCATGTGTGTAGATTTAATTACCATGCATATGTGTCTCTAGTCCAGCAAATATTCCAAGATTCTGCAGTTACCATAGAATCCCTGCAGAAGGTTTACCTTCTCCGAAGCAGAAAAGTACCTCCCCAGCTTCATATTTTTTGAGATTAAGAACTCAGGTGAGAGAGGGACCTTGTTGGGGTGTGTGGGGGAGATGCCATTCAGAACCAGGAAGTACAGAGTCCCTCTCCCAAATATCCAGGCCTGGTTTTTCTGGCAGCATAATTTAGACAACCATGCAACCTTTCTGCGGGTCTCTGGACATTTTTGCTTACCAAGAGAAAAGGCACCCCCTCCCTGCCCCGGAGGCCACTGGGAGGCCTCTGGGTTTGTTAGAGGTTCACTCCACCTTTTGAGCACTGAAGGAAAGCCAAAATCAATGGCAGTGTCTCAGTCAGTAACCAGCACTCTGCTTATCTGTGAACCAGTTTTCAATTTACCTAAACTGTATCTCAGCAATTCGTTTTTATTTTTGCAAGGCTGATAGAAGACTATTGCAAATAGACCCTTCTTGTCCATGGCATGATTTGTGAAGTGATCCCTGAATAGGACCATGTCGTAGACTTTCTGGGGAGACGCCACAGTAGGTGGGATAAGCTTTGAAGAGGTCCTCTTTTGCTATAATGCAATGCCTGTGCAAGTGGAATATCTTCAGAATCCCTCTGTGTGTGCCAGAATTTATTAGGGGTGTATGCATGTGTTACATAACCACATGTAACGGAGCTGAATGCATTTGTCCTTGCTCCATCATGCTGGGTGGGCAGGAACTCATGAAAAATAAGTGGGAAGAGGGCCACAGAGGCAGTGGAGCTAAGGGAGAGGAAGTCCACTTGGAAGGAAGCTGGGTAGAATGTAGGAGGCTTTAGTACTGGGAATTGAGTGAAATAGAGAGAGAAGTGTTTGTGTGAGAGAATGAAAGCTGATTTCACTTACCAGTTTGAAATAACCATCTAAATCTTCTTACAAGTCTCTAGTAAGTATGGTAGTTAATGTGTGTATTTGACACATGCACAGAGAAACGATGTATAAGTATGCTTGTATGCTAGTGGCATTTTTGTTCTTTGGAAATCAGGCAGGTGTTCACCACATGCAACTTTCATTACTTCTCTCTTTTGGCAGACTGAATTTGCTTCTCTTAAAAAAGTGGGGGCTGGGGGCTCAGGAGGGAAAGGCTCAACTGCACAGAAACCCTGATCTAAGCCTAGAATAACCTGGAACTTTTATCTGTCTGTCCTGGTGGTTCTTCTAAAGAAGCATGCAGTAAATGACATGCTAGAAGCACCCCATCTTTTACAAAAACGTGCTTGTAGAGTAGGTGAGAGCTTAATTTTTTCTGGTAATTCTTATTTTTTCTGCAGGATCATTGCACAAAAAAGGGAAGTTTATTTTGAAGCATACAATCTAACATTCCTGGAATAAATATTTAGCCCCTGAGGTTGGATAGAGGTGAAACTCAAACAATGGCCTAGTTCACATATAACACCAACCCATGGTATATTTAACCCAGCTGGCAGACAGTCAAGGAAGCCATGCTTTGTTTTCTCAGTCCCTGGCTTATTTCCCTTCTTTTTTTTCCACCTTCTCCTTCACCTCTTTGTATCCCAAATGCCATTGCTGCATTATAGTCCTGAAATGTAGAACAGCTGGGGTGTGTGTGTGTGTGTGTGTGTGTGTGTTTTAGTATTGTGAACTACTTAGAGGGCCTGGTAGAACTATTAAAGCAGGTACAAGTGGATTCTTGCCAATCCACTTGTACCTGGTGGAATGGCCCATGACCAATGAGTGGTTCTGGATTCACACATACAGACAATCCATGGATTAGATAATGCAGGATTCACTAACAAATCATGCTTTGTTGGAACAGCTGGGTTCATGTATTGTAGTACCTCAGAGTTCCTCAGCTCATGGGTGAATAAACCTTGAGTTACCATTATGTAAGCAGAAGGGATGGGCAAAACAAACCTGAGCATGGTCAGGGTACATTGGTAGTGCCTTCCATCCATCTTTCACACTTGGCTGCACCCAGACAGCAAAAAAATTACATGGTCATTGAAAACCCAAGAGTTTGAAAGAGTAAATAGTGCTTATTCATAAATTATTGCAGAATTATATGCACAGAAAATTCAATTTAATTGGTAGAATCCCAGGGGACAAATATCACAGTGGTGTGCTGGTAAATATGACTTGTATTCATGTGAGTTTTTATTAAGTGGCATTAAGATGGAAAGGTAGATCAAGATTATGTCCTAGACTGAGGAGTCACTGTTAACCTTTAATTTGGCTTTTTAAATCAGTATACTTTAGCTTCATTTGAGGTGACATAATTGCCACATAGCTCTTAATGACAGAATTCACATCGCCTGATCTAGCCATATAAGTAAGTTGCCATTCCTGTGCTCCATTCACCACCTCTTCTGCATGCATCCCTCTTAAATGCTTAACTGATTTTATACCACCCACAATCAATATACAGCTAAGAGAGCCAGTCAGACCAAACTCATTTGCAAGATTTATTATCTTAGCAACTGTCACTGTAACAGTGATAATGGTTTCACATAGGTAAATGGAAGATGGAAAGCTCTGCCTCTGATCTGTCCTTTGGTGGTTTGCTGGGGAATCACAGCTCAACTTCTGTCTTAAGCAAGTCCTGCAATCACATGTTCGATTTGTCTCTCTCCTGCTGTTGTTTATCTTGTGTTGAATCATTTTTATTCAGCGTGTGTATGTTGAGAACATGCTTTAAGTTGTATCTTGAGAATTTTAGTAACCAAATTGTGGCCTCAGTTGCAAGTAAAATGATTTCCATGCTGCTCCTCATTATACTTGAGGTTATAATTCTGAAAAATAGACCACACACAGACAGCCAAGTCTCTAGCCACTTAAGCATGTAAACAGTCTGGCTTCTTACGAAGTGGAAAAAATTCTTGTGTGCTGTTCTTAATATGATCAGCATGTTAAAAGACCTGTGTGCAGCTATGTCAGCGTTGCTTGGCATAATCCTCAGTTCTGTAGCCTCCTGATAATGTGGAACAAACTTGTATGCTTGTGCAAATTTTACATAGCAACTCATGTCTGGAATGAGTTGAGAATATTCAAAACATGTTCAGAGTTTTGTATCAACCGGCTTTTAAAGCAAAGAGAAAGTCTTGGAGGTGGTGGGACCAAGAATCACTTTACGAGCCATCCTAACTTGCTGCTTAGTCACAGTGATAGCATGACTGACAGGCCTCAGTTGCCTTTTGACTTGATTTAACTTTCTTCCACTTATGATGTTTTGTTCTGTTTCTCTGTGTGTCATTTCTGTGGGCAACACCAGCCCAGAACTTGTAGCTGAAAGCATAATCTCTTTCACTTTGATTATATGGTATTGCATGTTCATTTTGGTAGCAGGATGGATTGACTGCACTGAAGGCCTACCATGAGTTGTTGTTTTGTCAAGTCACTAATAGGACACTCTTTCTTGTCTCAGAAGGCGCTTCTTTAGTTTTCATAGGCTTAGTGCAGGATAACAAGGTTTTTGGAGATTGCCTTGTGTTGTTCACATGGTTCTAATTTTAAATATGGGCCACATTCTACTTGGAATGGTAAAGGCTATGTCTTTGTGGAAATTAATATGAAAATGTATTAGTATAAGCTAAGAATTGGATGTCCTCGAGTACTAACTGCTGAGATGGAATGAGAGCAGTGGTAAGGAGTCCTTGCGTTTGTGCCCTGCATTAGGTTTTCCGGAAAAAAAACATTGGGGGTCACTGCTGAACATGGGATGATGGACCACATGGATGCTTGTTCTGATCTCACAGGGTTCTGACATATGTGAACATACAGCCAGGCCTAAAGAGGATGTCCCTAGAACTTTAGTGCTTCACATTCCCATCCATATGGCAGCTTTCCCCACATTGGTGCCCTTCAGTTGTTTTGGACTACAGCTCCCATCATGCCCAGCCTGCATGACCCATGGCTAATGGGAGTTATAGGCCAAAATTACCTGGACAGAGCCAGTTAGGGAAAGCTCCCATAGGTGACAGCTTTGCCATTTCTTATCAGCCAGGGTCAAGGTAGCATTTGCTTCATGGTACATATAGCTTAATTAATTTAGAATATATCACTAGTCCAGGGGTGGGCAATTAATTTTCCTATGGGGGCCACATGAGAAACTTTGACAGTTGCTAAGGGCCGGACCAGTACACTTACAGCTCTGCTCAATATATATCTCTATAAAAACAGTAAATGAAACATTACAATGATACAATGAAAATGTGGAGCACAGAACAACACTATTTAATGAATATTCACAAAAACATTAACATTAACATTACATGAAAAGCAATAAATTCAATTCAGTTTAGCAGATCCTTCAAAATAAAAGCAGTGCAGTTGTATTGCTTGCATCTATATTACGACGATATATATTTGCATTGACTTTTAATTTGCCAGTGACCTCATGCGGGCCAGTCAGGGTCAGCCATCGGGCCATACAGTGCCCAGGTCTGCACTAGTTGGTAAAAATCTGCACAAGTCAAAGGGAGGCAAAACATTTTATATATAATGTAACTTTTCGGCACAATTTTTTCTGGTGCTGGGCCAGGGGCAGGATTCTCTTGCATGGAATACTAATCCATCCTGTCAGCAATGCTAGCTGCTTGGTAGTGCTGCATGTGCCTTGAAAGTCCTTACAAAATCCACTTAGCATAAGGTCATCCAATCAATTACAAATACAGTTTCTTGGAAACTCTGGCAGTGATCGCTTTCATGTCACCGACTCGCCTTCCTGTTGCCAAAAAGGCTTCCTTCTTTGTGTATATTTTGTAACTTTCCTCTTGGCATTTGTCTTTCTGTGATAGCATGGATCCAGAGGCTCCATGGCCCAGCAGCCATGCTTTTCCTGGCATGGTTAGTTACAAAAGCAACTGCAGTGAACCATAGGCAGGAGCTCTAGGCTGGGAACATCTTTCCCTTTGGCTGCACATCTTTCCCAGTGACTGTGAGTGCTGCAGAGGTATCAGTGGGATGAGACAGCCTCGGCATCTGTTCCAGGATTTTTTTAACAGTTGGTTTGTTAGTTCTGGCACGCTGGCGGGACGAGCCCTGTCGGCGCACTGAGGACCTCAGCTGAATTATGTCCATCAAAGATGACTGGCTGGCTTGCACCTTTATCCACATAAAAGCTGTGTGGGATAATGATTGAGGCTTGGACTGGGATTTAGGAGATGTAGTTCCCACTTGGAGATGTAGTTCCCAGATGAAGCTCCCTGGGTGAGGTGGGGGACCACATCAGCAATAGTTGGATTCTTAAAGGAGGAAGAGAATAATAGATATGGCATTTACTGAATCCCCAACATGAAAAATGCCCATAATTCACACAGGATCAAGTTTGCTAGAAAAATGGTATATTGATGAATGATATTTAAAGATAACTTTAATCCTAGCTATAATCAGTCTTCCGGGACAATTGTTCTATCAAACGACTAAGAAGATAGAGATACTAAATAGCAGATGTTTGGGGGATGTCTCAAGTTGCCTTCCCTTTTTTAGTGTATGTAATAATTATAAAAGTGAAAGGTATTAAGCTCTCCTTTCAGAGCAGATTTTTGAAGCTTCTGTTTCTGGATAAGACTGTTTGGAAAGACTCTTATTTTCATTATTCTGTGTTACCCAGAAATCTGTGTAAGCATTGGGTTTCATTACCATTTCTCATTTTATAAAGAAATAGGTTCCACTAGTAGAATAGTATAATTTCCGAGTTGTATGAACATTAAACATAGTGAATAAAAAGTGTCCCAGTAAGTTGGCTTTAAGATAAATGTATATTATGACTATATATTAAACAGAGAATTAAATGTTAAATTAAGGTTACACGTCCAGCTATCTATTCCTTGCAATGGGTATTATAAATGTTCTGTGGCTGTTTGGCGAAATCTCTGGTAAAGCCCAAGCATCTGATGGTAAAGGCTGAAAGGTAATCAAGTGCTGAGCAAACAGCCTGATCTTTATTCTAGCTTTCCTTGCAGCAAGAAAAGGCTTTTGACAGTGGGAACCTCTGAAAAAGATTAGCAAAAGTTGAAGGACACTTGGGAACCAAGACTGATGTAGACCAGATCTGTATTTAAGCAAGTAGGAGAGAGAAGAGTAATCTCAAAAATTTAATGTGCCAGCAATTATTCACTGATTGTATAAACCAGAATTTCTATTTTTTTCGTCTATTCTCAGTTTGATGATAGATAAAAAAGGACAGAGAGCTAAACATTATTGCTTTTGTTGGCACACAAAGCACTGACGATTGGGGTGGGGGTGGGTGGGAGAAAAAGATTTTTCCCTGTTGAAAGCCCATATTTTTCACATTGAAAAACCACAAGTGTAAAATACTTTCCCTGAAGAGTGTTTATTACTTGCAAAGGGCTGTAACAAACCAGTGCCCTCCACTGGTGGGAGTCTCTTTGAATAAGCAGAGTGTTCCTTTGGAATGAGAAGGGAGGCAATTTTGGCAGTACCCCCTTTCCCCTGCACAACCTCCCACAGTGTTCTCAAGGGTCCTTTGCTCCCTGGAGCAGATTTGGGGAGGAACATGGCTGCAGAGTGAGAAGGAATCCCCAGAAGTGGCCTCCATCCCTGTACCTTTAATCGGGTCAAAGAACCTGCCATCAACTGGAGACACAGCAGTTATATCCAGTCCACACAGTTGAATGGTTTGGACGTCTCATTTTTGAGATTGTTTTTAAAATTTTTGCAATCATAAGAAAACAGAAGGTGTGGGGACAACACCACCAACAGAAGGAATGCAACAAAAGCATCGCTATTCACAATAACTATTCATAAAACCCTTTATTGAAAGGGGGGATTTGGCACTTTTGTTTCAGACATATGTGTTAATATAAGCAGACTGTATATCTTAATAAACATCTAAACAAAACTGAGAGCTCGGATATATGTTCAGATGCAGCAAAGGCAGTAAAACCTTCCATCTGTTGAATGATATGCTGTAGGTACTTATCCTTCAAGACTTGAAATAGGAATCTCTTTGCCACAGTAAAAAAAAAGAAAAATCGGGCACCTCATTGTCCAATCCCATTAATTGCTCTAAAGTATAAATTAACACAATTGCTCCACAAAAAAGGCTGTTTCTACATTTTCAGATCAGGATTCCCCCATAAAATTGAGTTAGCATGTGAATATGGATCAAAATGTAGCTGAAAAGCAGTGCATTTGCTGTGTCCCCCAGCCAGTGAAATTGCAAAGGAAACTATCCCTTTCCTTCCAGTGTTCCTAGAACCTGGTGAGTCTAGTGAAATACTTAGGGTATTTCACAGTTACCGAAATACTTTGACTCCAAAAGAGGCCATGGAGAAGTATTAAAGGAAAATGATAAATTCCAAGCACCAGTACAAGATAGCAGATGAGCTTTATTATTTAAATTAAGATCTGGAAAATTAAATCCTTCCTCCTTAATTGGCAACTGCATTCCTTTAATCAAAACCCCCAGAAACAAACTTCTGAAATGTTGCATAGTTTTGGAAAATATATTTGGGTACCATATAAAGGAGTATTATGCAGTGTATAAATTACCCATGGTAGGACAGTCATCTTAAGTATATTAACTACCCCCCAAAATGCAGGACTTAAATTATATGATGCCCATCAGATCAAATCAAGAGATACTGCCAACAGCAATACACTTAAATTCAGTTTAATCCTTTGAGCAATCTCTGTAGTCACCTGTATTTGAAGGCACATTGCAAGTTTTGGATACCAGAAGAATTAACATTTAGTAATTGGGAAACTTAACACTATTGACTGGCATTCTAATTTTGACCTATTAACAATATAACCTAGAAGTGCACCAAAGGTATCAATTAATATTAATTTTGGCATAGAAGATTCTAACCTACTGACAAATAACAAATCATCTGTATATAAAGCTGCTTATATTCAGGCTGCTCGTGTACAAAACCATAAATTGCCATGCAGCAATCAAATATCAAAGGAGGAAGAGAACAGTCCTGCATTGCCACCCTCTCTAAACAAAAACAAAACAAAACCTTTGAATAAAATTTTCATCCCACAGAAAAGAGGGAGATGAAAAATTCAGACTAAGTCAAGAAATCCAAGTGCTGGCCCTGGAGCTTTCCCTTTCTTCAAATTCGCAATAACATGCTTAATCTTCTCCAACCACAAAGGCTCTTCAAGTGGCTGCAGTCCAATTGTGGAAGGATCAAACCTGGAAAGAAAAGTTGGGTTTCTTGATTTTAGGATCCCTGCCCTTCCTATATATTCAAAATAAAATTTCTGAAACTTGATATCCTTTGAGGTTGTGTATACATTGCTATCAATAAAGTAGCATTCCAAGTTTTTTGTTGTTTTAACTAAAAGGCCAAAATCTTGCCAGCCCTTTCTCCACTTTCCCAATTCTAACCCAGATAGGCCAAGATGAATCTCATGTTCTGAGTTCATATTTAGCATGATCTCTGGCAAGCCAAAAATTAACAATAAGGACTTCACTGTTTTATCCAGATTCTCTTCTTGCATGACTCTCATACTTTTGTTTAGGGGTGTGCACGCAACAATCCTTCTCTTCATACATGCCTTAGATGAATTCCATTCAGCAGCAAAGAACAGAGCTGAACCCCTATTAATTTCAGAATATGCTTTCAGATAGATTGGAAGCTATCTGTGTTTTAAAATTATCATCAATAAAAATGAAACATTCATCTAAGCAAGTGCCAAAGTGTTTAACAAATTTGGCAACTTGATCCTTAACTGAACTGGAGCACACTCTGAAAGAGCAACTATATAAATATTATATGCTGTCAAACTTTGAACCAAAGAGATGAAAAATAATCTAATCTAAAACAATTTCTATGCACTGATGTTAAAAAAGTAGGATCCTGTTCCTGAGGATGTAGTATGTGGCACACATTGATCAAATCCAGCTGACACATAAAAACCTTCAGCACTGAATGAATGGCTGGCTGAAATTTGATGGTGGGGGTATTTCTCCTATCCAGAACTGGGTCAAGAATCTCATTCAAATTCCCTCCAATGAACAAAAAGTCTTAAGTAACTGGGCAGTTGCTTATAGCACTCATAAAATATAGCAAGTGAATCTCAGTTGGGATTCTATACATTGACCTTGACAATCATGTGTGTAAATATAACCACCAAAATAAGAAAGCAGCTATCTGAAACAGATGACCTTGATGTTAGTGCATTTTCATGTATAAATTCCACTCTTTTAGCTTTCTTAGAATTACTTCTCCTTCATGGATCACTGCCTTGTCGTGGTGAAGGGGCTTGCGTAGCTCAATGAAGCTATGAGCTATGCCGTGCAGGGCCAGCCAAGACGGACAGGTCATAGCAGAGAGCTCTGACAAAACGTGATCCACTGGAGAAGGAAATGGCAACCCACTCCAGTATCTTTGCCATGAAAACCCCATGGACAGTACCAAAAGGCAAAAAGATATGACGCTGGAAGATGAGTCCCTCAGGTCGGAAGTTGACCAATAAGCTACTGGGGAAGAGCAGAGGGCTAGTACTAGTAGCGCCAGAAAGAATGAAGCGACTGGGTCAAAGCTGAAAGGACACTCAGTTGCAGATGTATCTGGTGGTGAAGGGAGAGTCCAATGCTGCAAAGATCTGTACTCCATAGGAACCTGGAATGTAAGATCCGTGAATCAAAGCAAGCTGGATGTGGTCAAACAAGAGATGACAAGACTGAACATCGACATCATAGGACTCAGTGAACTAAAATGGACAGGAATGGGTGAATTTTATTCAGATGACCATCAGGTATACTACTGCGGGCAAGAATCCCTCAAAAGAAATGGAGTAGCCTTCATAGTCAATAAAAGAGTAGGAAAAGCAGTACTGGGATACAGTCTCCAAAATGACAGAATGATCTCAGTTCGAATCCAAGGAAAACCATTCAACATCACGGTAGTCCGAGTCTATGCCCCAACCAGTGGTGCTGAAGAGGCTGAAGTTGACTGGTTCTATGAAGGCCTACAACACCTTCTAGAATTAACACCAAAAAATGATGTCCTTATCATCATGGGGGATTGGAATGTTAAAGTAGGAAGCC
>NW_025336480.1:26092311-26093047 GCF_004798865.1 Varanus komodoensis | reverse complement strand
TGCAGAAGAGGCTGAAGTTGACTGGTTCTATGAAGGCCTACAACACCTTCTAGAATTAACACCAAAAAATGATGTCCTTATCATCATGGGGGATTGGAATGTTAAAGTAGGAAGCCAAAAGATAACTGGAATAACAGGCAAGTTTGGCTTTGGAGTACAAAATGAAGCAGGGCACAGGCTGGTAGAATTTTGTCAAGAGAACACGATGGTCATAGCAAACACTCTTTTCCAACAACGCAAGAGACAACTCTACACATGGACATCACCAGACGGTCAACGCAGAAATCAGATTGACTATGTGCTCTGCAGCCAAAGATGGAGAAGATCATGAGCTTCTGGTTGCAAAATTTAGGCTTAAATTGAAGAAAGTAGGGAAAAGCACCAGGCCACTCAGGTATGACCTAAGTCATATCCCTGATGAATATACAGTAGAGGTGATTAATTTAAGGAATTAGATCTGATAGACAGAGTGCCTGAAGAACTATGGACGGAGGTTCACAACATTGTACAAGAGATAGCAACTAAAACCATCCCAAAGAAAAAGAAATGCAAGAAAGCAAAATGGCTGTCTGAGGAAGCTTTACAAATAGCTGAGGAAAGAAGGGAAGCGAAAGGCAAGGGAGAAAGAGAAAGGTACACCCAACTGAATGCAGAATTCCAGAGAATAGCTAGAAGAGATAAGAATGCCTTCTTAAATGAACAGTGCAAAGAAATAGAAGAAAACAATAGAATAGGG
>NW_025336480.1:26004184-26092211 GCF_004798865.1 Varanus komodoensis | reverse complement strand
TATGGCTGTGAAAGCTGGACCATAAGGAAGGCTGAGCACCAAAGGATCGAGGCCTTTGAATTGTGGTGCTGGAGGAGACTCCTGTGAGTCCCTTGGACAGCAAGGCGATCAAACTGGTCAATCCTAGAGGAGATCAACCCTGACTGCTCTTTAGAAGGCCAGATCCTGAAGATGAAACTCAAATACTTTGGCCACCTAATGAGAAGGAAGGACTCCCTGGAGAAGAGCCTAATGCTGGGAACAGTAGATGGCAAAAGGAGAAGGGGACGGCAGAGGATGAGGTGGCTGGATGGAATCACTGAAGCAGTCGGCGTGAGCTTAAGTGGACTCTGGGGGATGGTGGAGGACAGGGGTGGAGGGCTGGAGGAATGTTGTCCATGGGGTCGCGATGGGTCAGACACGACTTCACGACTAACAACAACAACAGAATTACTTACCAGCAAAAGGTCTGGTTTTTTCTTTCACCAAAATACAAGGGTCTTAGAACAAAGCAACATTAGTTTAAAACTTCTTGAGTTTGGAAATAACTTGTTTTCATTTTATGTGAAGTACCTGTCCCCTAACATTCAAGGTAATAATATTCAAAGACATCACAATTAGCATATTAGAAAGAGCCACCAACACCCCAAAACAAGAGCATCCAATAAAGCAATTATACATTTAAACACTTATGAACAACCATCATCCCAATCTTTTTACACAATCTGCAGTGCAAAGCCAGATGAATAGATAATAAAGATGTAAAAGCTATGAACTTTGTAGATTTGAAGGCAACACACTGCTTCTCTCCTTACTGTCTTTTAAGAGACACCCCAGTCCTACCTATGCCACCCTTTGGGTTTGGAGTAGGGCTTGGGCTCCGACCCACCTCTCCACATTTATGGCAAGTCAACAACACAGAGTTGACAAGAGGAGCTAATGGGGTGGAGGAGAAAGCCTCAGTCACCTGTTTGTTCGATTGACTAGTTTAGAGATTCAAGCAGTTATCAGAAGATCAGTAGGCAGAACTGTATGAGCAAGTTGAAACATTCCTGACTAAGCTACCTGCTCAGCTGGACTCCAACAATTTTTGAGATTTATTTTATTTATTATTTTTATTAAAACATTTCTATGCCGCCCCATTCGCCGAAGCCTCGGGGCGGCTCACAACATAAAATTTGTCTGAGGCACTCTCAGATTTGTCTGAGGCACTCTTTATGAACATTAGTTTGTTTGATAAATATGCAAAAAAGATGAAACATGGTAGCAGTTCCTGAAATAACTTCTAGAACAATATACCATAATATTTTAGCATTCATTAAATTGATAGAGTGTTCGTATTCAATTTGAATAGATGAATTTAATTCTAAATTTTGGAAACATTGGGCAGAGGGGATTTATTTACATTTCTGAAATTGGAAGGAGCCCTTTTAATTTTCATAACTGCAATATTTGTTGTCTATTTATGACACTGAACAAATCCTGTTAGGTTTTCATGATGAAGTTACTTCATCAAATGCAAAGAGAAGTTCATGGAGTATGGGAGAAAAATAGAAATCTGAAATTCATCATTTGAATGAATGTAATGTTTCCCAGGTCTGTGTGTGTTTCAGTCTTCCTAATTACTGCCCATTACCACAACCGCCTTGACATTATAATCGTTAACTGTGGGAAATATTTTCCACCTACTAACACAATCTAATGGAAATTAAAAATAAGGCTTTGATGTGTTAAAACTTGTAAGGACAGGTTTGGAAATGCACTTCCCAAGACAGTTTGTATCTTGTTTCAGCAGCATATTTGGATATGGTAGCCTTTGGTCAATAATATTTCTATAAATGGAGCATGTGGATTCTTGTGAGTACTTTATCTATAAATCATAAGCATGTGAAAATGCAGTTGGGTGTGGCCTTCATCCCCACTGAGAAGAACAGGGTTGGGTGCCAGTCTTCTGGGTCCTTAGCAGCCTACGACGAAGCCCCAAATCTTCCTCCTCTTCCTGCAGGCACTGAGTCCTTGAAGGCTCTTCTTCTGAGCCATATTTGGCCCCATTTCTAACGTGAAATGCTTGTGTGTTTGAAATGCCAAAATGCCTCAGCTATGAAGGGCACACAGACATCTGAGGATCTAGATTAAGCATCCGAAGTCTGATTGTTTGGTCCATCCAGCTCAGCCTTCCCAAATCTGGGGCTCCCCCTCCCAACTGTTTTAGACGTCAGTCCCCCCAGCCCTGACCATTGGCCATGCTAGCTGCAAGTGAAGGGACTTGTCATCTAAAACATCAGGAGGGCACCGGATCAGAGAAAACCAATCTTCCCTGATGGACAGCAGCTGCCAGGGTTTCGAACAGGAACATTCCTCAGCCCGTCCTGGAGATGCCAGGGATGCAACCTGCAACGATGCGCTGTGGCCCTTCCCCTAATTTTGTCCAAACTATACCTATGGGTGGGAGAGGGGGATTCTTTCTCATTTATTGTTCATGTGTATTTGGACGGAACCAGATTCAGAAATCTTTAAGCCATTTAAAATGGACCAGGCCACGCTTCCTCACCTCATTCCTGGCAAACATCAACCTCACAGAGTGAGCAAGACTGTTTCAGAGCCAGAACAGTTGACTGAAGCAAGTTATCACATAGACAGGTGTGGGTGGCAGGGGAAAAAGAAAGAGAATTGCTTCTTTTTTCTAAAGCTGAAAGGTGTTCCAAATGTTCCATGTAACTGTTACTTGAGCTGAGACAACAAGGTGATTAAACTCCATTTGAACAAATGAATGCCAACATCTTTAAAGCTGCAACTGATTTTGAGTCTTAGGGGGAAATGCTGCTGCACTGAAAGCATGGGCTATCGCCACATTTCCATATCTGATCTTGCGTACAGAACAATAAAAATGAAGAAGAGGAGGAGGGAGCAGCAGCCCACAAACCTCTTGGCCTGATAAACATGGATTTTGTGTCTGGCAGTGGAACCCCAACAAAATAACTGTTATAAGGAGCAGTCTTAAGAACCTGCCTCTCCAAATTTTGCAGGAGAGGAATGGTTGTTGAGGTCCAGGAGACTTAGTTAAGGTTTTTATAGTCTGTCTTCATCAAAATGCATCAGGGCAGCTCACAGCCAATTACCTGTGAAACAAGATAATACAATAGTAATATAGCTGCATACCTGCTTTTTAAGAATTAGATATGAATTCTGCTAGGCCTCCATTATAGAAAATCCACAAAAGCCTTCCTAAAACACTTCACATGGGGAAAGTTCCACAAGCCCCTACAGAGGAATCCCCGTTAGAAATTCTGATTAGTCTCAATGGATAGACAGACAGACAGTAGCTGGAGTTAAGGCTTTCTCAACAGCTGAGTGTGTTCATATAGGCAGAAACTCACCCTAGGTGTGTTCATAGAGGCAGATTTGGACTGTTAAGGGATTTATAGATTAACAGTATTCCCCTGAATCACCCAGGAAGTGGAGATGCAAAAGTGTGTCAACAGAATACAACTCAGAATACAATTCAACAGAAATTGAGAGCCAGTGTGATATAGTAGTTTAGCACGTGGGTCTGGGACTCAGGTGATCTGGGTTCTAGTCACCATCTAGCCATGGAGCTCACTGGGTGACTTTGGGCTGGTCAAAGACTTTCAGCCCAGTGTAGTTCACATGGTTGCCATGAGGATAACGTTGAGAGGAGGAGATTTATGTAAGCTGCCTTGAGTTCCTTGAAGGAAAAATGTGGGATATAAATATAATAAAATAGAGAAATATACATGCACAGTCCTCCTCCGCTAGCTGAATGTCACAAGTTTTGCAGTCCTTTCAGTTGGTACAGTCAGTTCAGTCAGTTGTTTTTGTTGGCCAGTCCCTCAGCTATCCCTTCTTTGGCAAGATGTGCAAGCAAGAGGCAGCCATGCCAGGAATCTCTCTCTCTCTTCCTCCCTCCCTCTCCCTCTCTCCGTGTGTGTGTGTGTGTGTGTGTGTGTGTGTGTGTGTGTGAGAGAGAGAGAGAGAGAGAGAGAGAGAGAGAGAGAGAGAGAGAGAGAGAGAGAGATTTGCACTGGATTCCTCCCCCCATGGGAAACCACATAACTATCCCTACCAAGAAAGAGCTACTAATGGTAGGTGGTATATCGGACAAGTGGTCAGCCTATTCTGGTTAGTGTTTGCATTTCATCTGGAAGGATGTAGTTCATAACTTGGGATGCTGTTAAATCTAGACTTTTAATCTTGTATCTGTTTTTCATAATATGTAATTTTGCACTTTCAATGCACTTTTAGTCTGTTGTCACGTTTAGCTTTCGGTTGATACCTGAGGGTTTTTTTTTAATGGCTTGATTCTACATTTGTAAACCTCTCTAACTGAACTGCAGGGTAGGTTATTTGATTTTTCTAAACAAAACATTCAATAGAATTGCCTTATAATGCCCCCACCTTTCCCTCCCTTATATAAATGTAAAATTGTTATGCCTGAACCCCTGGTTGGAAGGACGGAATGCAAGTGTGAAGAACAGGAAAAATGGTTAAGACTCTTTTGCAAGAAAGACTATGAATCAACTTAAATTGAAAATATGTATTGTTACATGTTCTGTGTAATCAACACATCTTTTTATGCACTGAAGTATTCTGGCATAGGAATTTAAGATCTGCAGATGTTTTATGCTGGAATATGGTGAGCATATGATGACTTAATGAGTTGATTGCTGCGGTAGGTAACTTCTTAAAATAATGAGAAATGGAGAGAACTAACACACATGGGACACTCCCTTCCTCTCTGTCAGCCTGCTTGGGAAGCTGACTGTTTTTCATGGGATTAGCTGCAAGCTCTGAGGTAGCTGGTTCCCGCCTGATGAGTCTTTTAGTGTGGGGCTGTGCAATTTGTGGCCCACTGGAAGTTTTGGCATGCAACTTCTGTCATCGCTCGGCAGGGCTGCCCCAAGTCCCTTTGTTTCCTGACGTGAAGGCCGAGGTAAAGTGCCCCTGGCCATTCTCACATGTACAAAAGCCACCTGGACTGGTACTTGAATCTATCTTCAGTACTGAAGATGGGAGAGCACCTGAAGTCTGCCAACTAGGGTAGGAGGTACAGGGTAGGCCGTGTAGCACTCACCTGTCTTCCCCATACCCTTGTTGCCAACCTCTGCAGTCTGGGGCAACAGCCTCACTTTGCCTCATGGTGTGGCCAGCCCTCTCTCTCACCATTGGCTATGCTGGCTAGGATGGATGAGTGTTGAAAACCAACACATCTAGAAGACCACGAGCTGTCCACCCCTGCTTCAGTGACTAGGCTGAAACGTAAGCTTTCTCCATTGCCCAGTTTTGTGCATTTAGCAGACCGTGTGCATAAAGATGCCTCAGGACATTAATGCTTTTCAAACTCACCTAAGGGGTGTAGGTAGCTTATGCCAGCCTTCCTTTCAATGTTACCTTATATGACCTTACCTTTGAAAGCCTTTCTCAGGCTGTGTCTGACTGAGGTGAATTTCTTAGTACAGTAAGAATACACATCAAAAGCTGCAAAGATGATAATCTCCTTTTTCCCAAACATATACATATATTGTCATTGAATAATTGAATTTTCTGTTAAACTTCATTAAGAAAAAGAGGAGCAGATTTCAAAACCTAACTTTTTATGTTGCTTCACAGTATTTATTTATTATTTATTCAGAAAATCCCACATTTGCATTTAAATACCTCTCAAGGCAACTATTGCTTCTTATAGTCTTCCCCAGCTTGGTGCCTTACAGAAGCATTGGACCACAAGTCTCATCATCCATGACCATTAGCCATGCTAGGTCAGTTGACGAGAGTTGTCCAAAAGTTCCACTGTATGTCAGGCTGGGCAAGACTGGTTTACTGCATTTTTTCTACTATTGTGAAAAAAATGTCACTCTTGCATCTTTATTGTTTACAGCTGGTCTCCGAAAATCCCGCCAAACAAGATTTATGGCTTTTCCTTTTGATTGTGAGATTTGTTTAGATGTCTTGTTTTGTGTTTACTAGGAAGACTGACAGCTTGAGAAAATGTGCTTGGTAGAGAGTTGCACAACTGGAAACCTTTTCTCTTCTCAGCAACTCTTCTTTAGTGTAAGGATTAATTCTTAAGTTGTTTGTTTTTAGAGAAGCGCATGGTGATTACACATGACAATTCCATGGACTGAAGTTGCAAGCGATGGCCATGTTTCTTTGTCATGGAAGACCAAAATTGATGAAACTTCTGATCTTTTGTGAATGAACAAGTGTGCAGGTACACACTGCTCCCTTTTGGCTCCTTCCAGTCAGGGAGCTAAGCCTACTGGACTGTCCTTGCCCATGGTTCATTCAGTGTTGCATCCAAAACTGTCTCCTGGGCTTGTTGCTCTTTTAGCTTGATGACACTGGCTAGTATCATAAGTCAACATGATTCAGGCTTGTTAGTAGAGCAACAAGCCAAGTATCCCAGTTCCAGTGGAACCCTAAACAAACAATGGATAGCAGTGCCATCCTTTTTTTGGAATTCAAGTGGCAGAAGGAAAGCAGCAACTGAGCCACAGGTGCCTGTGTGGCTCTCATGTGCAGCAAACTAGAATTCTCAGCAATCCCGGCATACTGAGACATCTCAGCCGGGCCAGCATCTGGGGGCACACTCTTGAACACAGTGTAAATAAGGCCCTAACATCATTTTTCTGTTATGATGTTCATGCTGCAGTGAACTAACCTGTTCAGGTAACTCATCTTTTCTCAATTAGGATCACCCGAGTTTTCTTACATTTATTACATCCCTGAAGGAAAGAGAATAGTTATCCCTTTGACTTTCATTGTCTTTTTTTCTGTGAACTCAAATGAAGCTAGTATCTCTTAGGAGAGATTCTAACAGGGGTGGCCAAACCAAGGCTCGCAAGCCACATGGGGCTCTTTGAGTTTATTTTGTGGTTCACTGCTGCCCCCAATGCCTGCGGGTGCCTGCTTGCTGCTTGCTGCCACCCATGGGTGCCCGCTGGCCACCCACTGCCGCCACTGCCTGCAGGCACCCATTTCCCACTCACCACCCGTGGGCACCTGCTTGCCATTCCCTTGGAAGTCTGACCACCCCTGCTATATAGGCTTAATCAGGAGTAAATCGCATCGTATCTAAGTGAAACTTATTCCCATATACGTGTATATAGGAGGGCAGTCTGATTGTTACACTTGTGCCTGTGTGCAAAAGACCATCATAAATTGATTGAAACACCTCAAGTATTTTCTGTACTTGATCTTCACATCAAACAAATGTTTGATGCAAAGTGCAGAGAGATTGCATAAAGTATGAATCCATGCAGTCAGTGTTTTTCCAGCACTTGATTATCTTCCACTGCTTTAGCAATCCCTCCATTTGGAAGTGTGCATTAAAAAAAATAGGTTCCTTCTGTGAGCATATCTGGTAATTCATCTTGGCAAAGCAGCTGTTTAGGAGAAAAATGACCCTTATCGGTTGCTTGGAGTTATTTTTATGTGGCATAGGCAGTCAGCCTTGTGGGTCTCCATGAACCTCAGCAGCTAGGAAGCTGTCAGGTGTGTAATGAGTTTCCCATTCAAGATGCTATCGCCAGTTGTACTGTACTCATGCTCAAAGGGAGTTTGCATTTCATCATAATTTGGCATCAGGAAGGAGAGAAAGTGCTCTGCAGGCATCAGAAGGACGAAAAATTCCCAACAATTAAAAGCAAGATGACTCTTTGATTATGAAAAATACCAACATTAATTTTGGACACTTTGCTGCAAGTCAGTGTTTTAAGGTTTTTTGATGCTGGGAGCAACACAGAGTAGTCATCCAAATTTTGGGGAGCGCAGTCCTGGTACTTCTTCCACAGCAGGGGCAGTTGTGTCACATGGCAATGCAATATTGCTTGTGTTGTAATCTTGGAGGTTTGGGTGACAGCTGTGGCTTAGCACATGACCGCTCTCTTAGGAAGCCTGGGTCCAGTGGCTGGCCCAGAGTCACCCAGCAAACGGCAAGGCTGATTAGGGCTGTGTGCCCAATGCACACTTGCACGGACCCCAGCTGCCTGTGGATCCACATGGCTGCCTGCAGATTTGGACTCTCTCTGGGGGTGTGGCTGTGGAGATGTTATGGTGAGTGTGTGCAGTTCAAAATTGCTGGTTTGAAGTGTGCATTTCAACTGGGGACGAAGTATGAATTTTGCAAGCTCCTCCTTTTACCAACTGGGCCAAGGCACCTGAGATAGGCATCCAGATGTGTGTCCCAGTGGAACTAATGCAACATGAAGGAAGATTGGCATGCAGAGGGGAGGCGTGCTCATTTTCAGAAGGCCTCTCCTAAAGGGATGGGGGCCATGCATGCTTGTAAGGAGAGTTCCTGGAGCTGAATACTAGACTGGATTCAACAAGCTGCTCTGTGCATGCTCAGAGATTCATTCTGGATGCTTTGCAAGGAAAAAGGTCTGTGGCTTTTGAATGCTCAAAGGAAGAACCCCAGCTTACAATACAATTGGTTCTTCTGGACTCTGAACAGTTTTTGATGCCATTAACCATGGTGTTCTTCTGGGTAATTTTTCTGGGTTAGGCTTAGGAGGTGTGGTGTTAAAGGAGTTCTTTAACAGTATCAGAATGTGGTTCTGGGGAATTTCTCTTCCACCGGCAGACTGCTGGCCTGTGGGATGCTGCACAGTTCCATGCTGTGCTTTTCAACATCTACATGAAACTGCTGAAGGAAGTCATCAGGAGGCTTGGGCAGAGATGAATGATCCTCAGCTCTATCTCTCATTTCCATCTGTATCCCTGGGAGGTTGTGAACTCTTAATCTACTGTCTGGAGGCTGTTCGGCGGGGGGGGGGGGGGGGGGGGGGGGGGGGGGATGAGGGTGAACAAGCTGAGACTTAATTCAGACTGAAGTAGTGTGGTTGGGAAACCAACTACTCTGGATGAAACTTTGCAGGTGTTTTTACATGGAAATTCATCTTTAAGTCCAACTTGTATATAAGGCATATCATGTGTAGCCTCCATTCCACATTTGTAGGGGCTGGGGTGCAGGACCCTTGTGAAAGTTGAAAAACTGCAAGTATCTCTAGCCCCCCCAACCCCCCCCCACAGAAAACCCTCACCAGCGCCTCCTCTTTGCAGGAAGGAAATCCCAGAGAGATTTCCATCTTTGAACAGGAGGAGCAGGAAGGCCTCCCTCTCTCCCCTTTTGCTTCCTCTCTGTCTGTGGTGATGCTTTGGAGGCCTTCCCTCTCTCCTCTTTCGCCTTCTATCTCTCTATAGTGATGATTTTTCCACAGTGATTTTCAAAAAATGAATAGGCTTTATGGCAGTTCGTTCATTAGGTATGTTCGTAATTTGAGGACTCCCTGCACTGCGCCAACTGCACTAGTTACCAGTGCCTTTTCAGGACCAATGTAAGGTGCGCCTTTTGAGCCTCCAACCCTTAAATGATTTGGAACCAAATTATCCAAAGGCCCTGCATCACCCATGTCAGCTGGGCTGCTCTGGAAGAACATCAACAGAGACCTTTCTCCCTTGCTCACCTTTACGGGCAACGGGGTGGGCAGGAACATGAGGAGTGCCCGTTTTGCAGCCTCATCACACTTGGGCCCTGCCCCAGCACCACAGGTCTGTAAGAAGGACCTCCAAACACCCTTGTTTAGTCTGGTCTTTCTTCCATTATATGTGTGGGATTGTTCTCCAGATTATTTTTATTCAAGTGCATCGTCCCCTAAATTGTTATAAACTGCCTAGAGATATTTGTGCTTTTTCCACTTTGATGGGTGTCCTTTGCCCTGCATCCCTGCAAACGTGATGGCTGACGGTTGACCTCCATGAAGTGAAACTGCAGCAACTGAGACAGCGGATATGGGGGTCTTGCTGTAATTATTTATTTATTTATTTATATTTATTAAAACATTTTTATGCCGCCCCATTCGCCGAAGCCTCGGGGCAGCTTACAACAAAAAATTAAAATAACATTTTAAAATATATACAATAAAATACAAATATATAATATAAAACATACACTATAAAACAAGCCGCCCTGGCCAAATAAAATTCAATAATATTAACATTTAAAATACTGCTTAAATAAAAAGGTCTTCGCCTGGCACCGAAAAACAAATAATGACGGCGCCAGGCGGACCTCTCTGGGGAGCGCATTTCTGCAGTCATGGAATCCTAAACTGTCTTAGTTTTGTAAAGATCCAGAGGTCTACATGGAGAGGGCAGTGTACCGGCATTGGAGACAAACTAAACAAAGCCCAGTCCATTTTGTAAGAATCTAGCAAAGCTTAATTCTTAAGAAAATTCTTAACAAAAGCTAACACATCCTGTGGAAGTGCACCATCAGTCACACGTTGGCCAAGAGTGGAGGTGAACAGAAGCATTTTGACAACTTTCTCGGGGGGGGGGGGTCTCTGTGGGTGTCACTTGGAGTGCAGTAGATTATAGTGATCAACTCTAAGAGATAAGTATCCATTGCATGCACTTCTGTGTTAAATCACAGCACCTTTCCCAATTTCATTTTCAGCATGTTTGGGGAACTGATTGGCAGGCACATCTCTGTATGACGCTCCCCTAACTTGTCTTTTCCCTCTGTTAAATTACTGACCAAATTGAGAAGGAGGAAACCAGTGGTTGCCATAGAAACCGCAGTGGAACTGATACTTTTATTTGTGACCAGTCATCAATGATTTCACAGTTCATCAGAGCAGAACTTAAGAAGGAAAAGCTGAAGACGGCTTATTGATTTCTTATTGGAAACGCTTCAAAGCAGATTCTTCCCCTCCCTTCAAAAAAAAAAAAAAATCAAATCAAACAGCCCTATTGTTCCATTTAGAAAAGATACAAACAATAGCTGTAGTCTAATAGCTTTCTTAGGACCAACCAAAAATCATACAGATTTAAGCTTTGTATTTGATTTTTACAGAAGTATCCTTTTGGGTCTTACTACATGTTACATTAGTTGAGTGCCTAGCAAGTACATCAAACTGGATTTTTGTTAAACACTCAGTGACCTCACCTCCTATTTTTCATTAGTCTGCAGTGCATGGGAGAGGAAATTTAACCCTTCCCTCCCCAGCTGTGATTCTTATTAAAATTGCAGCTCCCCCTAGCGCCCCCAATGCTAGCGCTAATAGGGAGGGTTACTTTAATTTCTCTTAAAGGAAGCACTTTATGATTTCTCTTTGGCACTTTATGACTTCTCTTTCAGACCAAGGTCAACCATGGTTAAGTGAAAACAAGGTAACTGAACTAGCAGATACGGGGATCCTGCTGTACTAAAACAAGAGAAAAGAAGAGAAAAATCCACTGGGAATAAAGAGTGCAGGGATATCTGATAGTTGATGGTGATTTAGGAAGCTCGTTGCATATGCCCTTTGCAAACTTTATATACAACTGTTAGTTTTATGTTTTGAAAAGGGTAATGGGCATTTCAGCTTTCTTTTGGGGTTTTGGATTAACCTGAAATTCATTTGTACTTGGTACGAAGTAACTTAAGTCCTTATAGAGCCTTCCATCTCACCACATTAAGACTATTGCATATTGCTGGCAGGGTCTTTCATTTTTCCCTTTGACTAACATCTTCCTTCCCTCCCCTCCCCTCCCCTCCCCTTCCTTTGGTTCCCTTTCAGTCCCAAGGCAGCATTCAGCAACAAAAACAGTACAATAGTAGGGAAAAAATGAATACCAAAACCAGCAAGAAAAACAGCAATGAACGCAATCTCTATTAGGAGAAGGTCAGAGCAAAATAGTATGTTTGTAAGCCCTCCTGAAAAGGTGCCAGTATTGGAGCATGGCAGCCCTGAATGGCAACTCATTCCAGAAGTGCAGAGCTACTGCAAAGAATGCCCTTGTAGAGGCGAGGTCCAGTTCTTCTAACATACAGTCTTCCAAGGTTTTTGCCTCAGATTCTGAATCAGAATTGAAAGAGGTGGGAATGGAATTCTTAGCTGAAATCCAAGGCCAGTAGGCACTCAGGTAGGTCAAGAGACTGATGGGAACCAGACCACATCTGGTTTTCTTGGAAGTTCTGTTGGATGGCGATGGACTCACCATTACTAGGCCTATTATATGGTGTCAAATTAAAAGGACAGACCAATTGAATAGCCTCAGATATTCCTGCCAATTGGCAGCATGAGTTGCTGTGAAGGTGGAGCCAGCTCCTTTTCTTTGGGAAGGAAGAAGAGCTATTCAGTTTACTGTCAATTTCTTTTCATTAAGCTGCATTTCCCTAATGTTTTTTATTACTGACTGCAATATTCTTCTTTCGCATCACAAAGCCAGTCTTCTGGTCAGCTTTAATACAGTAAAGACTTTTGTTAGAAGCCTTTTGTTTGGGTCTACTTGGAAGTAGGGTGGGCAAGATGAGATTGTAGCAGCTTTCTCATATATGGTCACCTACCTAACCACTCTCAAAGGTGGGCACATGAGAATGACTTTCCTTGCTGATCTTCATCTTAAAATGTGAACAGGCTGATGTAGGCAAAGGTGGCCCTTCAAGTAAGTTGGTCCCAAACTGCTTCAGGCTTTAAAGCTCAAAGCCCTTTGTTCAACATCCAGACAGAGTGAGAGTTCTTTGACATCTGAAAGCTAGTTCACTACTTTATGACTTTCACCTAGTCCTCATAAAGCTAAGATGAAACTGTTATTGACTGGGAATGGAAAATGAAGACAGTCATTGCCCATATTGTTCATGTTTAGCACAGTCTGGACTCTTGCCACAAGATGCTGCATCTACCTAGAGTATGAGATTTAATTGATATTTGGAAACTTGGCTTACATGCACAGTTCTGCTTCTGTAGTTTGTTTCCTGCTTGTGTGGATTGCGTTATGCCAAGGTTGCAAAACCAGAATTTGAGCCAGACCATGAAGTGCTGGCAAGGGACAGAATAAGAAAAGTGAGCAGAAGCTTCAGGAAGCTGAGCCAGGAGGGAGGAGTTCCCAAGTCATAAGGAAGCTAAAGAGCAGAAGCCTGGGGTGCAAGCTGGTTAAAGGCAAGGGTGAGGCAGACAGGACTCAGAGGAAGAACCATAAAAGATGGAAGCCAGCAGAGATGGTGGTGTTGGAAGGACTAGTGAATGGGGTCGGAACTATAGAAGATTCAGGAGGGAAACTTGCGAAGTTCAAGACATGGGGAGGAATGGAGTCGGGTTGAGTCAAAGGAGGCTGATTGACAAGGAGCATAGCTGAAGGGTGCTGACAGGAATAGCGCAGTGAGTGGCAGTGCACAGATTTGAGGACTAAGTGGCCCAGTTTTCATGTAATGAGAAGCCATCATGGCAAATATACAAATCACGGAGCACAATGTAGATAGACAGCATTGAAAGTACATGCATATGGCAATATATTGACCTGATATATAGACACTGCAACATACCATGAGCAGCAGGTTGGTTTCAATGCCATCTGAACCCAGTCTGGTTTCCTTAGGTGGCTTCTGTCCTCACCCCACCTCCATCCCCAACAAGCCATCCTGAGAACTCATGGTCTACAGCAGGGCTTGTTTCACCCATAGTAGGTTGGCAACATCCAACACCGCATGGCAAGAACAACAAAGAATGTCTTGCAGGGCTTGATGCAGCCTTTACTAGCTGCCCTACCAATGCTCAAGTGGCATGATGGGGTGACCATCAGCGACTTACTGCCCGCTCCACCCTGCTGCAGTCAAGAGTTGCTTTGGCTCCCCATGGCTTTTCCCCACATTTTGCCTTCCCACCTGCACCACCCTCCCCGGAAGATCACTTTTTCAATCTCTGTTTTGACATCCAGGGACAGCCACTCCAAAGTGCCTAGGCACTAAGCTGGAGGGACAGTGGTTCTCCACACTTCTATTTTTTTGCATCCCAAATGTGCACAAATAGTTTCGTTTATTTTAAAATTTATTTTAGTCAGAATGTGTATCCATTTCCATGCATGTGGAAATGGATACACAAGTATCTCCTTGGCTGAAATGGCCTGAAGGACAGCTGCTGTCACAGTGCAGCAGGTACCAACAGCTGGCATTGCTCCAGAGAAACTCCCAGTAAGTCTTTCCTTTAATAAACTTTGTCTTAAAA
The DNA here is from genome assembly GCF_004798865.1 of Varanus komodoensis. Taxonomy (NCBI): domain Eukaryota; kingdom Metazoa; phylum Chordata; class Lepidosauria; order Squamata; family Varanidae; genus Varanus; species Varanus komodoensis. The sequence continues at coordinate 26,078,226 of NW_025336480.1, read as the reverse complement.
GCTGTCAAAAGGCAAGCTGTCAATTCAAAGCAAAAACTCAACTTATCTTTACTTACGAAAGGGAGATGGAGATGGAGATTTAGCCCTCCCTGACTCGGGATTCTCAAGGTTTTTTGTGTTCTGCTGATAGGTTTCAGTGCCTCAACATTGCTACCCATTCCCAAGGCTCTAGGTGCTTAGAAAGATAGAAAACACTTTTAAAAGATTCTTTGACAGGTTTCCCATGGGTGTTTTTTGCCCCAGCAAAAACATGTGCATTCTTGCCTGCATGTGTCACTATGAAAAAAAACTTCTATTCCTAAGGGCATTACTCAAGCAAAATTTCTGTTTTCACACCTGTGGAATTGTATGTATCTGCATTTCTGGAATTGTGCAATTTCAGCTTACTAAATAAATATTTGCACATACATGGGATACATTTTAAAAAGGAAGGCAATACACTGACAGAAACTCCAAAGTGTTTCAGGCACTTTGGAGGTGCTGCTAGTCTTTGTCAAAGGGAGATCATGAAAAGTGATCTCTGGGAAGCAGCGTAGTAAGAAGGAGGGAGGCTGCACGCATTCTCAAATGGAGATACTCAGCAGAATCTACCATGGTGGGAGAAAACATCAGGAAGTCTTAGATGGACTTGCCCAGGACAGGGCTAGGCTAGATTGGCCCGTTCCGTGGAAGGAAAAGCCCATGATGAGAAGAGGCAGTGGCACCAGGCTCCATCTTTCCCATTGGAAGAAAAATCGCATGGCATTCACCTTATTTTGTTGCACAGATGGCACAGCAACTGTGGATTGTAGGCATCTAGTAGGAAGCTTACAGAAGGGCTTGGAAAGGCACATCACTGTCCATAGAGCAGTACATGAGGTCTTTGCAGCTAACTATTAATTAATGCAGTTCTAAGTAGTTACTGTTTGAAGCTAGACACTCGACAAGAGGCCTCCACAGTGAAATGTTGTGATGTGTCTCTGGTGTGAGTATATTACCTGAGTCTCTAGCTGAGTGAGTAGAAGAAGCAAGACCTGGCATCAAAGCTCTAACTTGGGTCTTTCTTAATGTACACTTAAAAACTAATGTTTCGAAACATTTAAAAGTGCAACCAAGAATGAAACATGAGGATTCACCATGTAACTGAGTGCTCAGCTTGGCCTGGGGAGATTTCTGAAGGGACAGTGCAGGTAGTTTGGGTAGGTTAAGTAGACTGACCTTTGCTTCAGTATGAGATGTACTGGATTTTTTAAAATATCTGGAATCCAAAGCTCCTCCGACCTCAGTTCTGATTTGTGGTATTAACTGTGGATTTGGGCTAGACCTAGTTATTCAGCCTTATTGTATGTGCAGTGCACGTTTAAGGCAACATAAAAGTATTAATGCTTTTTTGAGTACTAGAAATCTCTTATCAATAGCTGGAATGCATCTTCAGAGCTGAGTCACTGTGAAATTAGCTTCCTAGGCTTCCATGTTATACATATCGCTCACTGAAAGAATAGAATGCTTTGATCTGTTTATCAAAAGCCTGCCTTTTGTTTTCTTCCAGAGAATAAAGAACAGTTGGCTGCTGTACCAAAACTTTTCATGTTTTTTATTTGATGAGATAAAGTGTTCATGAAAACTTGAGCAAGTCATTGGTTAGCGCTGAACTGCCTCAGTAAAGTACAGTCATGTTATGAGGATTGTGAGTTCCTTATGAGCATCCTATTTGGGGCTGGAGATGCAACGGAAGCACTCGGCACCTCATGTCCTGAATTTTTGCTAGACAGGCTTTTTTCCAATTAGCAAACACAATTTCAAGAGGAAGGGAAGGAAGATGAGAAGGTCTTAGGCTAATTCTCATCCTGATCTCTCCATTCTCTTCATGTCCCCTCTGAAAACTTTCCCAACCTAGGAAAGCAGCCGGTGCAGTTCTTTTTGTACAGGCTGCAATGGGGAAGGAGGAAGTGCTTTAATCCCCAACTCTAAGCTCAGAGTGCCATTAGCAGCTTTGGATCTGGGAATCTAAAGTATCCTATGACCTCTTAAACTCTGTCCAGAGGCCATAGGTTTTTATCACTCTATGTCATAAAATATTACACAGCAATGTTAAAATGTGTGCTATTGTAGCAGTGATAGGCTATGTTTCTATTTATTATTTGATATATATCCTGCCATGTTTTTTACAAAAAATTCAAAGTGGCTTATATCAATTTCCTCCTGCTGCTCTCAATCTTAACCCCACAACTGTATCCTGCACCCCTAGAAAATGTCCACACCCCCTGCAAAAGTAATACCACATTTGAAGATGAAGAAGTCCAATCTGAACCACAAATTGAAATACTGCAGGTGGACATATGGAATTCAAAATAAGCTTTTAACTCAGTGCTTGCTGTTTGCAACCCACAAGTCTGCCTGTAGATTCAGGCAATTCCTAGATTTTGTCTTGATTGACAAAAGAGAACTGAATCTAAATGCAAACAAAATAATAATTTTACTATTGTGGTAATTTTTGGCAAAAAGTGTTGCAAATCACAAAGCAGCCTTTCTCTTTGTTGTACCCTCTGAAATGCCATCTTGCATCCCCTGCAGGTGTGGACACCCCAGGCTGGGAACCCCTGGAGTACATAGTTTTTCCACTTGGTAATACTTAGGTGCACTGTGCTTGTAAATAATTGCATACTGCTTGTCAAGGACTGAGAAGAATACAAACACCCAGTCTCACATTGCTCTATAACTACTGTGGGAAAGTTCCATATGGTTCCATAAGGCACCAGTGATGGGGGGACTCCATGTCTTCCAGATGCATACGACCCATGTGCCAGCTATCTAAAAGGTCCTAATTTGTACTGAATTTTCTCATCCGCTCAGAGGGCCTTTGGGCTGAAAGTCCAAAAATAAATAAAAAACTTTGTTTTGGTATCCACAGATAAAATGTGATTCAAGAGATAAGAAGCATCTTTGCAGCTATTGGCCAGAATGACAAGTATTGCATGGTTTACAGTCTACCTTGTCATGGTCTTCTTCAGAGAACTCTGGGAATTGTGGTTTGCAATGATGCCAAGGAATCTCAAAAGAAATGGAGTGCATCGCGGGTAGTACAAACATGAGGAACAGCCTCTTGTGGAGAGAGATCCCTGTCTTCCAGGTCATACATTGCCTAGGCTGACCATGTGGCATACTTTACAGTGGGCTGTCCTCTGCTTGAAGGTGTCCATTATTGGTAGGGCTGTCCAGTCTAAGTTTGGAGTAAAAGAACCAGAAGGAGGGAGAGTGAGCAGGGGCCTTGAAGCTGCCCATCAACAGCAGACTGGACAAGGCATATGGGTCACTGGTCACAGCCTTCCCCATTGTGGTGAGATGCAGTGGACATTCATTCATTCATTTGGAGAGCACTTCTCTCCAAATTTGCAACTATCATATACATTAGCATACACAAATTTCTTGTGTGTATTGGTCTGTTGTGGGGGCACTAATAGCTTTCTTTTTTGGGGGCAATTTTTGGTAGGGAAGAATATTTTCTTTACCCTCCATTCAGTTGGTTTCATTGTTTTATTAAAGGGTTAAACAGAAGACAGGTAAAATGAGTAATACTGTGTTTGTATTACTGTAATACTGTTTGTAAACTGAAACGAACACTGTGAATGTTTCAGCTGTGACCAAATTACAAGGGTGGGAAAATTTTGCCCTGCTCACCACCTGCTGATTACTGCTGTCTTGGAGTATTAGCACATGGAGTAAGAAAAAGGAAAGTGGTTTCGAGGGATAAATTAATGAAAGGTTGTCCCTGTCATTTTCTGCTAGGATGCATGATTCAAACCTGGCTTACTTTTATTGGTATGACTGTGGTGTGCTATGTAATATTTACAATATTTATTTAAATTATGAAGAGAATGGAAGATTTAAAGGACAGGCTGTTTGTAAATAATACCTATAAATGGCTTCTCCTACAAATTCTCTCTCCCTGCCACAGAATTTATGGGACATCCATAAATCTTTGCTGAAAGCCATGCATCTCAGCAACCGCCACCAAGCCCATGCCATTGTGAAATCGATGGAATGCGTTGTGACACCTGTCTTCGGGAGACTTCCCACTTGTGTCATCTTTGGCTCGGATAGCTATCCTGCAAATTTGCAATAGCTGTGAACTTTTGAACTGTGCACTTTCATCATTCACTCATCAGAATAAAATTTAAATTCTTACAGCAGATATCTTGTCTGAATCACTGGAGCTAAACACTTTGCTGACATCCCCATCCTAGTCACAAGCTGTGGGAATGGAATAGTGGTCTATAATTTTAAAATCCATCAGAGCTTTCTTGTTGGGGCTGCCAAGTAGATTCAAGTCACTGAGCCACCGTTTGCCCATGAGATGTGGATTTACGGTCCTGCCCTCTCGGTTCCACCAAACAATTCATGCACCGCGGAGAGGCTTGATTTAAAGCACACTTGTTTGTTCCTTTGATTTCACTGTTACATTGGCTGCCATGCATTTGAATGGCAGCTCAGTGCAAACACCTGAGACACTGCCTCTTCCGTCCTTCGGCCTCCCGTGGAAACACAATGGCGGTTGGTGAGGCAGTTCACCAACAAGTGCAGGGCCGCTTCATTTGCACAGTAACTAAAGGGAACTGTGGGCCCTGATTTTTCTCCGCCCAGCCCTCTTTTTTCTCAAAGAGGTTAACAAAGTTTACAATTTTATCTTTAGAAGGCCTGCAAACTGGATGAATTGTCCCTGCTACTTTGTTGGCACCTCCCAAAGTTTAGGCCAGGGGAAGTCAGTGATCTTACTGGAGGGTATTGTGAGGCAGTGGGCATGGACACAGCAAAAGGCAGGCCAGTGTGGTGTAGTGGGTAAGTGCACAGGATTGGGACTCAGGTGATTTGCTTTCTAGTCCCCACTCAGCAGTAGAGGCTACTGGGTGATTTCAGGCCAGTCGCAGGCTCTCAGCCCAACCTACCTCACAGGGCTCTTGTGGGGCAAGCTTGAGAGCGGGAAGATGAGAATGTTGTAAGCCACTCTTGAGTTCTTTAAAGAAAAAAGGTGGGATATAAATCTAATAAATATATAAGACAGCACTGTATGGATGTGTTGCTACTGATGGCCCAGAAGCAAGTTTCTGGGCACAATTCCAAGTGCTGGTTATGAGCTATCAAGCCCTAAACAACCAGGAACCAGGTTGCCTGAAAGACTGTATGCTCTCATGCGAGCCTGTTCAGACTTTAAGGTCTTCCAGAGAGGCTGCTTCCTCTGTCCTTTCACCATCAGAGGCACATCTGCTGCGTACCTGAGAGAGGGCTTTCTTGGTGGGACTCCCAGCCATAGAGAGCGAAGTTCCCTGCCATCCTTTCACCAGCAGGCCAAGGTATTTTGGTACCAGCCACCCTTTGAGATGTAAACTGGCCTGTTGGAAGTAGGTTCTACTGAGTTGGGTGCCCTTTTTATTTCTGTTATTGTGTTCTGTGTGCTTAATCTATTTGTTTTAGCTACACTTATTTTAATCTTGGTATTACTGTGTCTAGCCACTTTGTGCACCAGGTTGGCAGAACAATGAGATATAAAGCAAATAAATACATATATAAAACTGCTTGGTGTGGATCACTGATGTCCTGAGTCCAGACCTGTGCTGGGCAGTCAGGAGCTGTACATCTGAAGAACATGGATTTTGGGATCCCCATCGTGGAACATGCACCTGTAAAGATGTTGATGTTCACATTCTTGTTAGTTACTGTTCAGCAGCAGCCCAGCCCATCTCTTACTAGCAGTCTTTCTCAGCAACAGCTGAAAGTGGGTGTTCATGGTCCTCAACCCCAGAAAAATCCTTGAGTTTGAGCCAACCTCTGGAGCACACCAGTCTGGTCACAGCCGGACCTATATCTTCCTGCTTTGAATGTTACATCACATGGCTGGAGTCAAAGAAGTGTCTCCATCTGTTCAGGCCGTGACACCTTACAGACTGGCAGAAGGCAAATCCTATTTTAAGTAATGTAAAAAGTTTGGTAGGCTAATGTGAAAAATCGGACAGATGAAGCTGAAATGTATATGAATAAGAGGAATATGGATCCAAGAGAGCTTCAGTAATTGGGTGTTATAGTCATTAGTAATACATACAAATGTATTGATACATGTACAATATAAAGGCAGCATGAGCTAAGTGGAGTGTTGTTAACAACATGAATGTAAGTTGATACATTGATTAGGTTTTAAGAGAGAAGTATTAAGGGTTTTATGACCTATGACATCTCAGAAAGGTCCTTTATATTGAACATGAAGATCATCTTCAGTCACATATAGATAATCTAAGTATAAAATTCAGGATTTACTTTACATGGATTTGTTGATGTGTGTGTTTATAAAACACTGTATTAAAACATTTTCTTCCCTCTCGTTCTCTCTCTTCACTTCCTGAAATATCCCAAGTGTGGGAAATTTGCAGTCCTGGTGGATTTCCGCATTATACCACAAGACTCCAATAAGTGTCCAGCGTGGTTTTCTGAATGTAAGAGAGAGGTAAGACTCAATCATTTGTACTTGAAAAGCATTAGAGAGGTGGGCTGGGGGTCACAGGATTGCATTGGCTTCTTCCGTCTGTGAGTGTCCCATGCACTTACGCCTGGCTGCAATTGATCGCGGCATGCAAATGTTCCATTTGGGGCCTTATCTCCATGTATACCATTCAAGGTTTTTATTACTCTGTCAGTTGGAGTGCCGCACTATTTATAATTGATTTCAGATAAGAAGACAGTGCTTGAGTGTGTGCTCATTGTCTTATGGATCAGCTTCGGCTGCATTTGTGGAATAGCATTTAGTGTTGCTGCGATAATGAACCATCTTTTCGCCGCCGTTCCTCGCAGTTGCAAAATTGTGTCTGTCTCACTGATTTGTCTCTGGCGCAGCTGCCCACAGGCCAACATACGTGGAGGGCAGGGGGGCAAGATGGGAATCGTTTGAATTTTTAATTTCGCCTGTGCAAAGATAAGGGATGCCTATTTATGAAAGCATTCAGATCCTGTTTTTCATTTAGAAAGAAGATGAGCAAGCAGCATGATTTAGTAGTAGCAGCAGCTGCAGCAGCAGCAGCAATATTATTATTAATATCCCTAGTAAAATATCCCTTCTGCTTTCCCCTGTCTACTTCCTTTATTTTCTGCGTCTAGGGTTTGGAGGCTTTGTGTGCCTTTGTTTTGATTTATGCATATAAAATGTATTATAAAAAGAATTGATTGAGTAGGCCACTCCTGACCTCAGATGTAACATACTTCTGATATATCATCAAATAGTTTCTATTCTCTCTCCTTGTTTAGTTACATTTATTTACTCATTAATTCTATTTATGCATCACCAACGCTCTCAGGACACTGTAAAAGCAGGAACAGCACAACTAAAGATAGAAACCTATAATAAAATAAATTTAAAAGTATTATTTTTCAAGCAGCATCAACAATTTGGAACATTATTTTAAAATGCAGTAGTGTACACATTCAGCATACAGCAAACAGTAGTTGAAAAGCACTAGGTGAATAAAATGGTCTTTTCTTGGTGCCGAAAGGTAAACAAAATAGATGGCAGGAGGACTACTGTAGGGGTGGGCATGCCACAATTTGGGGGTGAGACCAAAGAAGAGACCTGCTCATAAGGAGCTACCCACAAAATCCCTGTGTGAGGAGTACTTAGAACAAATCCTTAGATGATGATCTCGGGGCACAAGTAGGAACACATGGAAAGAGGTGGTACTTTAGATACTGTGACCCCAAACTATGGATGGCTTTGTAGGTTAACATCAACACCCTGAGTTTTGGTCAGAAACAGTGAAGATGATATCATACTGGCCTAATATGGTCATCACTCCCAGTTCCAGTCATTACCCTAAATGCCATATTTTGTAACTACCTGAAGCTCCCATACTGTCGTCAGGGAAAGCCCCACATACAGCACCTTGCTGTAATCTAACCAGGAGGTTACCAGGACTTGGATCATTGAGCCCAGCCTGTCACGAACCTGGCAGGGTCATAGCTGGCGTACCGGCCTAAGCTGGTAGAGTTGCTCCAAGTCATAGAATGCACTCGCTCCTCTAGGGACAGAGCTAGATCTACAAGCACTACTAATGGATAGACCTGGCATTCTAGAGGGAGTGCAACTCTTCTAGAACAGGGTGAACTCATTCACCTGGAAAGCTGAACAATCCAATAGCAAGAAATCCATCCTATCTGGACTGGGTTTCCATCTATTGGCTGTCATCCAGTTTGTTACAGTGGCCGGCAGGCACTGACTGAGTGCTTCTGTTGCCTCATGAGCCTTGTCATCATATATGATGTCATTGAATTTTAATGCTCTGAATAGTCTGTGCTCAGCAGTTTTATGTAGATGTTCAATAATGTGGGGACAAGGTGAAATTTTGGAGGAGCCTAAAGCATAAATGCCAGGGAGTTGAACTTCCCTCAATGCCACCTTCTGAAAACAGCCATCTCAGTAGGAACAGAAGCTCTCGCAACCACAGCCATCTCAGATCATTACCATGGAAAGTTACCATGGTGTCAAAAGACACTGAGAGGTCCAGGAGGATCAATGGGGTTGCCCTGCCCCATCTCTCTTGCTCTCTGGCAAAGATAATCACACAGGGAGGCCAAGGCAGCTTACCTATAGGAATTCAGATCTTCTGGACTGAAGGATATTTTTTTTTCAGTAGTGGCATCACCCATAGCTCCTTTAAGGAGGCTCAGACCACTCTGTCCAATTAGGGAGACATTTATATCCTCTAGAGTCCAGCCAGTCATCCCCTCCCAGTTGGATATAATAAGTTACAAGGGGCAAGAGTTGGGCAGACAGGCAGTTGAGTGAACCTTACTAAGCACCTTGCCCATATCCACAGGTCCTAAAACTAAAACTCTTCCAGCAATACCTTTCTTACTCACCTGACACCCCCCCCCCCCATTTTCCTAAATACCTTAAGTGTAAATATCTTGGCAGCCCTGTTGGATTAATAGAAAGGGCCTCATTAAAATGGCTAATCTGTGGAAAAGCAATAAGACTCTTAAAAATAAGTTCTGTAGACTAAAAGATTGATTTCAAATCTGGTTTAGGATTGCATCCTTCGTTTGTTTTCTTGTTTGTAAGAATGTATGTCCTTACAATCAACACATTTCTCTATAGAATAAGTAAATGTATGAGTTCATTTCTCAGAGTTAGTAGAATGCATTTAAATCTACCTGAAAACAAATTCTCCTCCAGGAAATCTGCATGCTGCTAAAAGATGCCATTGATTCGCGAGTGAAACAATACCTCAGAGCTCGTAAAAGGCATGGCCAGTTGAAGGAGATGGAATATACAGAAGCAAACCCTTTGTTTCTGAAAGGTAAGAGCTGCTTATAAAAATAAACACACTGATTTCATCATAAGTGGCTTCTATGTTCTTAATCTTTTGAGCATCAACCCGTTTCTTTACATAGTTTGCTATCAGTCAGGCGTACCTTGGAAAAAGCCAAAAATTATGAAACATTTTATTATTTGGGGGTCAGGCCAGGGTTAGGCTTTCTACCAACTCGCCTACCATTGACTGGAGTTTTGCAGAACGATTCAAGGTAAAGACAAATGATCTCATGATACATGAAACCTTAAGAGTAGGCATTGGACCTGCCCTAAAAGAGAGAGGAATTAGAGGAAAAATAAAGAAGAATTAAGTTGCTGCCTTCCGCTCACATGGCCCTTTATTAGCTTGCCCAAGCCTCATAAATTTCTGAGGATGAAAATGCCATACAACATGAAGGCAACTGGGTTGACTTTATTTATGATTACATTTATAACCTGCCTGTTTCCTCTTGCAAGGAACCCATGATGGCTTGCAAAGATCCAAGTGAGTTTTCTTAATCCTCAGAACAACCTTGTGAGGTGGGTCGGACTGAGATTCGGTGACTGGCCCAAAGTTACTGGGTGAGCTCTGTGGCTGAGTAGGACAGATCTCCTGGCTCCCAGTCCAGCCTTCCAACCACCAGGCTGCACTGGCTCTCACACTGTTTGCTTAAGAAGAGCCAAGCCACAAGTTGCCTGCTGCTGTTCTAAAGCGTTTTGATTAGCTGTCAGTGGATCTTGCACTAAGGGCGAGGAGTGGCGCATGGCTGTACTTCCTGAGCTCCCTTTCTGGAGCGTCTTGACCAGCTTGGTTTTTAAAAGGCAGCCTCACCATCATCCAGAAGGCCTGGGTTCCCCACACTGCACTTGGAGCCCCTTCTACACTCATATGAAGTGATGGGCACAAGAGATAGTGGCAACCTCGCTTCTGTTGGAAGATGACATTAGCTTCCTCCTTTTTGACTTTTAGATGGCCCCTAAAAACTTTTTCATATGGCAGATTGCTTGCTCTTAATTGAGAATAGAGATTGTTTGCATTTGTTCTTTATTCGTTCTTTAAAGTATGGCTGAATAGCTGGCTAAATTAGAATTGAATAATATGATTATATTGGGGGGCACTTCTTATTACCCTTATTTAGTTTTATTATATCTATTAGTCTGCCTTGGGGGATTGTTGTATTCAAAGAGGTGGCATTCCATAAATAATTAAATAGTTGAGCATCTGTTCTGTGTTTTATGGGCTCACAAACATATCCTTCAAAAAAGGAGTTTGGGCAATGTTTTGGTTTCATCGAGTGAAGGCAGAAATGCTTCACTGAAATTTGTTTGTTTATTAGATTTTTATACCCTGCCCCATTAGCCGTAAGGTTCCCTGGACAGGAGTAGTACAGATGGGAGATCTGCCTAGCTTGGGAGATCTTCAGAAAATAGGTATACCATCATTTTCACTGATTTCGTGGCACACAGCTTCCATATAAGAACATAAGAAGTCCTGCTGGATCACAGCCAAGGTCCGTCTAGTCCAGTGCTCTGTACTCATAGTGGCAAACCAGCTGCACACAGGATCCCTGAAGCAGGATGGGTGCAGCATGAATTGTGGAGAGGGGGGTGGAGTTATGCCTGCTTCCACGGCCATGCTTCTAGACGCTTGCATTTACTGTTCCATCATTCAGCCCAGCTGACAAGGAGTGTTCAAGACTGAACAGCAGCTAAACGTTAGATGCAGATTTTTTTTTGCTCCTGCAGTTGTGGTCCAGTACGATCTCAGCCCCAACCCTAACCCTGACCCTTTCTACATTTTTCACGAGGGCATTCAAACTATCTAGACTTTTGAAGTGAAACATATCCATGAATGTTTTCCAGCATTGGGGCTTAAATAACAAAAGAGATGGCTTGACATGGTAAAAAGAGAGAAGTACTGTAAAACTGCCAGCACTGGAAAAAAGAACTGAAAAGGAAGCATAACTTCCTTCCCTCTAAACATTTGGTTTGATATTTAATAGCACAAACTTTTCCATTTTCCTTAAGTAAATTTTAACTGCAAACAAATGACCCACAGGTGGAAGTAAGGTTTGGTATAGATTCACACGCCGTTTCTAGAACTGGATGAAACTGTCTTCCACCTGTATCCCGTTTGTTTGCAGATTAACCTAACATAAAGTCTCAACTTTTTGAATTATTTCTCAGCAATCAGTGAGTTTTGATCTTTATAGTTCAGGCTGGAAAAAATCCAGGCCCCTATGGGCTGATCCTTACCACACTAGAATGAAGGCATGGGACCATATATGGAGGTCATAAACAGCCACACTTTTATGGAAAACTGACCGAGATCATTAATGAGCAGAATGCTCTCAAAACATAGTTCTGAAACTGAGCAGTCTGGCCTCTCCCGCCTCTCTACCTTAATGTGCATGAAATCACCCTGGCTCCCAGTGCTAGACCAGTAAGATAGCCAACGGATTCCTTTTTTGTGCCAGCAAAGCACCTAATGGCTTCTCCTCGACCCAGCTGGATAATCTTAGTTTAGAATAGGCTGCCAAAGCAGCAAGATAGCTCCCTTCCCAAATACAGTCCTGCCAAACAGCTGTGAAAAGCAGTTGGGTGGGCAGTCCTTCTTGATCCAGCACCCTCAAGAGCACTCGCCAGCTTCTCTATCCCCCATGGACCGCTCAGAACCTGCCTTTGGGGATAGGGCCTGTCCATGCCTGTTATTGTGCTTCTCCGTTGAAGTGCCATGCCTAGATGGAGCTACAGAAAATAATAGGAATCAGCAGTGTGGTTTGGAATTCCCCGAATCAGAGCCCCAAGACTTTATTAGCAGGGAATGACACCATTGTACTCTGCCACCTCAGACTTCCGTATTACCTCTGGGTTGACCTGCAGTCCTCATATTGGAAATCTTCACATGGATTTTCCCAGTAGCAATATGTTGTTGAGCTATCCTATGTCCCATAATTAATGCAGATATGATCTACATCTATAGATCAACACAGCTGCTTGCCTTTTTGGACTCTCCTTACGGGTGTGGCTACACAATGATGATGGTGATGGTGGTGGTGGTGGTTATGATGGGAGGAAGAGGAAGAAGAGCATACAGCAGGAGTTATCATTGTCCTTCTTTGGACTGCATGGATGCCAGCCCAACAGCTTGGAAGCTGGGGTAACAACTGGATTTGTTTTACCATCCAGAGCTTAAGCCCTAGTTCTTATAAACAGCAGAAGAGGTGGTAAAGCTGTGGGTGGACTGTACCACTTCAGACTAACCATGCAACACCCCCTGCTGCCGCCACCCATCTAAAACACTAAGCATTGAGAAGGCTTCTTGCCTGGCCTTCTCCCTGACATGCCACTTCTTCATGTGGATGGATTTTTGGTTCTGTATGGAGCAGTATCCTGCTCAGTTGCATGCAGGCCTCCTAATCTGAAGGGACCCATTCCAGACACAGGTTTGCTATCTCATCTCTCCTAGTTTGGGAGAAAGAGGGGAGGCAAGGAGAGCAGAATGTCTCAGGGCATGAGCTCTCTGTCCTGGGACGGGATGGCAGAAAGGATGCTCTGACACTTCTTTCAAGTCCTGCAGGAAGTCTTTGGCCTGGATTTCTTTTCTTCGGTCTCCCTGGGGCTGCACAGGAGAGGCTGTCCCATCTGAATTATCTCATGCCCTCAGTGTCCCCTAGTATCAACACTCTGCCAAGCTAGTTTTGCAGAGTAAAGTAGCCTTTAAGTAATATTGGAGCAGAGCCACCTTATAGGCTGACTCAGCAACCGTGTTCTTGCTCAACTGGCTGACCAGAGTCCCAGTGCTTTCATGTGGTCTCATCTGGGACTACAGTATATGCATTGGGAGGGTGGGAGTGAGGGAACTGGTGGTAGCAGCTCCCACGTGCAGCACTGGGGGACAGGTGCCCAGGAGGAGGCCTGGTGCTGGGGACGGAGAGAGGAGGGATGAGCTGAGGTTTCATCTTGGCTGGAAGGTGGAGATTTGGAAGCAGTGGGGTAGTGGCCAAGTTGCCAGCCCTTCTGACTCAGCTGGCGCCTTCTAGGCGTGTGGTACAATGTCATCTTGTGCCTAATTCATCAATTAAATTTTGTTACGGGTATGTACAGTCTAGTGTTTACTGCTATCCATGGTTTCAGGTATCCACTGCAGGGCTTGGAACCTATCTTTGTGGACATGGGGGTTCTGTTGCATACAGAAGTGCATCCATCTGCTCAGTTGGCCAGATAATGCCTTGCCTAGAAGCTTGTACATTACTTCTGAATTCTGAAGACTCTTCCTAAATCCTCTTTATGTTAAAACTATCAGCTTCCTCTTGTCCATCGCAGTGTATTTCCAATTAAAAGGACCCTGGTGCTGTCATCTTTGAGGTTGGGTCAATAACTGGTCTAACTCAGCCGCTCGCATCCTTCTGCCACCACACATTTTGAACTATCCCAGAGTTTCTGGCTATGAGCAGGCCAGCTAGAGGTAATAGGGGTTGACGTCCAAAATTTTGGGAGGGCATCAGGTTGGGAAAGGCCAGATCTGTCTTGTGACCACGTTTGAATGTGCAAGACATGAAGCTGTGCTCGGTGGTCATGGACCCACTCACATCACGTACTTTCTGCTCTTTATGCAGCAAGGGTTGAGCTGGAATTTCTCAAGTTTTTGACTCGTTCTGGAATTTTTACAAGAACCAGCAGAAAGAATTCAAGTGAAAGCTCTTTTCTGTAGCTCCAAGCATGGTGTTGAAATATTGAGTGAAGAAAGATAATTAAGGGATTAGATGTAATTAAAAGCACTGAAAATGTAGAATGTTATATGCTAGTAATGCTACACATTTACATGTCTGTGTGGGCTAATACATTTTATGCTTCAGAGAAATTAGCCAGATCTGACATTCTTCTACCATGCTTCTCTTTTAGAAGGAAAAGTGCTTTCAATTTGATCTGTTTAGCATAGGAAAAGAACATGCTTCAAATCATAACTGAGAAATGAAGAACAGAGTAGTTGAAAGCTAAATTACCTGAGCTAGAAGGAGGAAACCATATTTTGGTAAGGAGCAAAACCAAACCAAACCAGAAAGAGAGGGGCGGGGGAGAGAGAGGTGTGGGTGGGGGAGGGAGAGAGAGGGAGGAGTGTCAGGTGCAGCAACATTTTGAGATCACTTAGGCCAGCCTTGTGGTTTTGGAGAAGACTGATGAATTCAGTAACAGAGCTGTTCACGTGCCAGATTTTGCTGGGAAGTGAACACCTGCCAGGCTAGTCCAGATAAATCAGCTGCTCAGAGCATTTTCCCAGGCTCCCAGGTGAATGGTCTTTAATAGCCGTGGGAGACAGCTTTCTACTATTATATGCTGTGCCACAGACTCTTACTGGAAGACTTACAGATGCTCAAGTCAACTTAACTGTTAGGTGTTTGGGGTAAATCTGTGTGGCAGGGTAGCTTAACAAGGAAAGCTGACATGACACTTCCTCTCCAACAGCCTTGCCCAGCCTGGTGCCTGGAAGATCCCGTGTGGTGAAGTGGTTAAGAGCATGGGTCTGGGACCCAGATGGTTTGGGCTCTAGGCTCCGCTCAGCCATGGGGCCAGCTGGGTGACTTTGGGCCAGCCACAGACTCTCAGCCCAACCTGCCTCGCAGGGTTGTTGCTGTGGGCATAAGATGGAGAACAGGAGGGAGCAAACAGTGCAAGCTGCTTTGAGTTCTTAAGATCAAATAGATGGGATATAAATAAAATAAATAAAAGAGGTGTGGGAGCTGCAGCATTCCCAGCCAGAGTGGCGTTGGTTATGCTGGCCAGGAAGGATGCGAGTTGTGGTCAAGTGTCAGATTGAGGAAGAGGACTTTAAACCCTGGGACTGTAAAAAAAAGAGCGAGTTAAATGATTGCTTCCTTCAAACTCCTCCATTTACAACATGGTGCTTAACCCAACACATTGCAACTTCTGTTCCATTTTAAAGGATCTTGCTGATTTGCTTATTTTTACGGGTTGTTACTGGAGACCTCTCCATTTCAGGCTGGATTTCTCAATTGTGAGCAAGCAACATTATTTTAATTGAAATACACACTGTTTCCCTTCTATTACAAAGTTGCAATTACTGACTCTTTCCGCACCTGCTGTTCAACTCTAGAAATGCAGCTTTGAATTGTTTAGTGCAGGAGTGTCCAACCTTCTGGCTTCTCTGGGCTGCATTGGAAGAAAAAAAATTGTCTTGGGCCACACATTAAATACACAAACACTAACAAAAGCTGATAAGCAAAAAACAAAAGTCTGAGCATAATTTTAATGATATCTGCCACCAGAGATATGCAAAAAAGTCCTCACATAATCCTAATTATCGCTTGGAAGATAACACACTGGAAGCCACACACAGCTGTAAAACTGAAGCCACACATGTGTACTAATAGTGAGAGCATAGGTATGTTTATTTTACTTGACATTGCGACACAACATTGTTGTCTGCAAAGTACACACTGGAGAAATGTGTGATCGAGTTACCCAAAAAATTGCAAAAAATCTCATAATGTTTTAAGTAAGTTTACGATTTTGTGTTGGGCCACATTCATAGCCATCCCAGGCCGCGGGTTGGGCACCCCTGGTTTAGTGTCTTGGGCTACCTTAAAGACCCACCCATTGATTGTGGCATGCCCTTTGGCTGCTCGGTCAAATGCACGAAGCACATCCGACTCAATAGCACTTCAGCCATAATAAATGGATCAGTCCCCCATACCCCAAACTGGTGCCCTCCAGATGTTTGAACTCATGCTCCCAGCTGTTTTGGACTAACGCTTCCAGGATACCTGATCCTTGGGTGTGCTAGTAGGGACTGAGGAGAGTCAAAACCCAAAGCAACTGGAGGTTGGCAGGTTGGGGAAGGCTGGGTTAGTTTTTTAAGGTGCCCCCAGACTGTACTTGCTGCTGAAGAGTTACGCAGGTGCCCCTTGGACTGAACTGTCTGCCATTGCCAGTCTGCACTGGGGGTCTTCCCAGTTAAAGCATGAAGCACACAGAATATGTAGGGTGAGGCTGTTGATCTGCCTCTGTCTCGCTTTCTAATCTCTAACCACAAGGGTGTGAATTGAGTGATGAAGGCCTTCGTCTGTGGTTGTCATTTCTGAGGCACTTTTCCAAGTGAAATTTGTATCATTTGAATGAGCTCCAACTCCCAGAGGAAGCTGTATTTTATACGATGCAGTTCATATACTTTCCTCTCAAGTCTGCATGCAGTGATGAAGAACTTGGCTTTCTGGAAACTTTTAATAACAATCTCTCTGTTTGTTTTTATTAACCTTCTTCATGTTAGCTATCTAACAAGTGCCAAGTGATCACAAAGGTGGCTAAGGAAAAAAAGGCTGCAGCAAGATGGAAGAAGATTCCTAAATTCCCGAATTCATACTGGGAGGGGGAAAAGTATTTCTGATTACAGGATGGGCACCTTGGATGAATTCTTTGACACAATACAAATAGGCCTGAACTTAAGAGATGTCTGTGATGTCATTACCATGCTTGCCTGGGACATGTTTCTCTCTGAAAATCTGTAAATGACTTCTCCGTATTGAAAGAATCTGTGAATGACAAGTGGAAAGGTAGCTCAGCTGTGCTGGGAGAAACCACTTTGTGCTGTCCGTTCAGTCGAGCTGACCCAGAAATTAGTGGTTTTTCTAAATGCACAGGAGCACAGCCTACGTTACTACAGATTGTTTCAGCAAGAGAGTGGCGTGTCCCCATCGTGTGGTCAGAGGAGCAACAGAGACACGATCGACATTTTTCCCAGAAATTGAGCTTTATTGGGAGGGCTAAGTATTAAATGTGTGAAGAACGTTCCTGTGGGAGTGAGAGGAGGAAGCGTAGTGGGAGGTCTGCCAGCCACAGTGGCTACATGGAGATGGCTTGACTCCTCAAGTAGGGAATACCAGTGGGAGTGGAAAAGCTTGTGAGAGAAGGGAGAGTGACCCAGCCTCTTCCATAATGCTCTGTTCATACATGGGAGGCAGCAAAGTGGGGATGCTTCATGTCAGAGTAAATCCACAAACAGGGTAGAAAGGAGAGTCTATCCTTGCTTGTGGCTCAGCTTTACCAGGCACAGTCTACTGGGTGTGCAGAAAAGAGCACTCAAAGTCAGACTTGTTTATCTCCATCAGACCCTTTTCTGGAATTCACTGAAGTAGGGTTTCCAAGGTTCAAAAGCAGGCGCCTAGCCAGGAACTCCCAAACCTGTGCGTGTGTGTTCCACTCCTGTGTTCTGGAGCCTTGTCAACTTCACAGGTTCTGAAGCAGTGCTAGCATTTCATTATAAGGCCTCCGAAAAGAGTAGGGTGGTTTTTGGGTGCACCAACGAAAGGCTCCTGTCTTTTTCCTGCTGAACAAAGGGGAATTGAGGCTTCTTCCAATGAAGCTGAAGTGCTTCTTCACAAGGACACTTGAAATCTCCAGGTTCTGCACAGCTCATCAAGAGGAAATCTAGTGTGGCTCTGATTATATCAGGAACCGGAGGAAAACAGTCCATGCCCAGTGCTTTCTGCCTGCAGTGGTTGTTTTAGTTGAAGTTCTTTTTAATAGTTTATTTCAAATAGTTGTTTTTAATATTTATTTGTAAATTGCTTGGAGTTTTATTATGTTAAGTGGCTTATAAGTGCTACTAATAAATAACAGGGCAGAAAAGGAGCTACAGTGGAACAGACTGAAGGCCTACCTAATCAAGGACCAACTGAATGGCACTGGGGAGCCCCCTCCCAGCTATGTTCCCCAGCAACTGGTTTGCATGGGCATACTGGAGGTAATATGTAACCTTCGGGAATAGCAGCCATTGATTATGCGATTCTCTATGAATCTGTCTATCCCTTTTAAGCCCATGCAGTTGGTGGCAGCAAACGCTATCCTTTAACTATGTGCTGTGTAAGCAAGTTCTTTTTAATATGCCTTAAATCTACCAGGTGTGTCAGCTTAGTTTTGCTCATCTGGGTTCTAGTCCCCGCTCAGCCATGGAGCCAACTGGGTGACTTTGGGCCAGTCACAGACTCTCAGCCCAGCCTACCTCACAGGGTTGTTGTTGTGGGGATAAGATGGAGGAGGAGAATGCTGTAAGCTGCCTTGAGCCCTTTGTAGGAAAAAGGCAGGATATAAATTGAAAATAATAATAATAATAATAATAATAATAATAATAATAATAATAATTAAATGCAAAGGAAGAAAGAACATTATTAATGTGCTCCCCTTTTCTCAGTGCCTTCATGAGGTCTAGCCCATTTCTGAAAAATGATAGGGAATTAACTATCTTCTTCTGTTTTGATTTAATTCAGGCCAGTTTTGGTGGGCGTGGAGTATTCAGCTGTGTGGTGTAGGTTTTATCTACCTGGTGTGTGCTAAATGCCTAGACTTTTGGTGCTTAATTCAAATGCACATCCTGATAAACCGTGTTGCTTGGATGAGAGTATCAAAGCTGACATAAACATGTCCCACTTTTACATTGCAGCCAGTGACTTTCACATTTCAGCCTACTTCGTCAGAAGATGGGTGAATCTGCGATGCATCGGGGGACAGCAGAACAGTGGTAAGTGACTGGAGTTTTCCATTGCATTCTGGAGAAAATGGGTGAAATCAGCAGGTCTTGCTAGGAAGCTGCTGCGTGCTGAGGCAGAATGTGGCCCATCCAACCTGGCACCATCAGTGTGGACGGGCAGTGGTCCTCCAGGATTTCAGGCAGGAGTTCTGCCAGCCCCAGCTGGTGTCCCTTGGATTGGGCCTGGAACCTCCTGCATGCAGTGCGTTTGCTGTACCCCTGGGCCTTCCCATAATGGCCCTGGTCCAGGGATGTTCTTGAGCAGAAAAGGTGCAGGACGGAATTCAGAAAATGGGAGGTCTCCTAAGGGGATGCTGCCTGTATGGAGATGATCCCCATCACCACTGCAAATGGGAGTGGCATTGTTCCCACAGGGACCGGTTTGCCCTGAGGCTGCAGAGCTGCAGGGCAAGGGAGCTCGGGCTTCTGGAAGGTGGCAGGCCCCTGCCTTCCAGGAAGAGCATCATGGCCAGGGCAAGAAGGAGCGGCTGAGGGAGCCTGCGTCCCTCTGCTCTGCCAGAAGGTGCTCTCTGCTCCACTGACCAGTTGTCCCAAGACTGCAAAGCATCTTCTGGGGGAAGCATCTTCTGGCCCTTTCTGTCAGCCAGGAGACTAAAAGTGGCCAGGCTATGATTTCTCAACAGGAGTGTTATTGTTACTCTTACATTGCATTTATATTCTGCCTTTTTCCTTCTTGCAAGGATCAAGATATTTATTGCAAGGGTAAATTATAACCAGTTGCAAGATATTACAAGGATATATTATAATCAGTTGTAGGACAGCTTGAGAACCAACTGATCCAAAGATAGTAGATGCATCTTCTAAATAAATAAATCAAACACATGTTTTGAATTGAAGGAGATCCCATGAAAAGCAACACGTGCCCAACCCTTCGTGCAGCTCCTTTGTGCAGGAATTTCTAGATCAGGTACATGGCATGTCCCAGTGCTAGAAGAAGAGCTTGTTCCACCTCTG
The DNA here is from genome assembly GCF_004798865.1 of Varanus komodoensis. NCBI lineage: Eukaryota > Metazoa > Chordata > Lepidosauria > Squamata > Varanidae > Varanus > Varanus komodoensis. Next base: position 26,058,400 of record NW_025336480.1, on the reverse strand, counting down.
CAGCACCAGGTGATGCTCTGAGGATCTGATTCAGAGGGGGCAGTCCACACCCAGAGAGGTAATTGTTTCCATTTGCTGGACCAACCTGTCTGCTGGATTGGGACAAGCATTTGTGCTCTGATCTGATCTTGCTATAGCTGCTTTGTCGTCAGGTATTCCCTAACATTAATTTTGGCGATGAGTGTTTTAAACTGCAGTTATAGTAATTGGCGGGCCGTACCACATTTCTGCAATGGCACGACTCAGCATTTTATCACATCTCTTCCTCGGGAACCAGCAGAAGTTGCCCTGTGAGTCAGGCTCGTTGTCAAAGGGTAGGACGAGCATATGCAAGAAGCTCGCTGTTGCTCAGCCAGCCTCTGTCAAGCTGCACTGAGGTGACGCCGTTGGAGCTGATCTCGTCTCATGCTTTCCCGAGCCAAGGGGCTCCTGGGGGATGTGACTTCAAATCTCATTTCTGCCAGGAATAGCCAAGTATAAGTTTTAGGCTGAAAACCTGCTTGAATCATGTGCATCTTTAACTGAATGTTAAAATCTTGTAGAACATGGGTTCATTCTGGTAGATCTGCAACCCTTCCTGTGGTATCAGTGTTTAAAATACATCCATCTACTTTTATCCATTTTTTTTAAGATAAAGAGTTGGCAGAAGGACCAGTGGATCTGCTGGTCAGCCTCTTGGGTGCCTCGCAGTAAATCCACAAGGGTGTCTGACGCGCCATTGTTTAACAATAGCAGCAACAGAATGAATACTGCTGACATGAATAATGCCTGATTCCTCTGCAGATGCAGTGCGAGCTCTACTGAGTTCTGGTACTCGGGACAGAATCTAAGGCTCATAATCTTCACACACACAAAACCATCGCACATACAAACCTGTGCAAGACCACCGTCCCAGTTCAGAGGCCCTTCTTGTTGTGATGAAATGGAAAGGCTGAGAATCTTTCCTACCAGCTTTGGCTCCTCAAAGGAAAAGGCAGGATATCAAAGTAACAAATAATATATTTTTTTTAAAAATCACATGAATTGCATTCACATAATTAACACCACATCTAGTTTGGCCCTTAAGAATCCTGGTTTACTGCTACATGTTATGGTACAGATTAAAGAACAATCAGGCAGGTACAAAGGAACAGTTCTGCAGGGTTTTCTTGAGAGTGTTTCTAGTCTAGTGGCTTCCTGCACTCTAGGAAACTGGGTTTGTTTATGCCCTGTGCTTTTGTGTGTGGCAGACCATGAGTGTTTTGTCAGTTCCAGCCCTTGACTTCAGCGTATTTTGCGAGGACTTACACAGATGGAGTGCTCTCGCCCATCAAAGGAGGGAGGAGTGAATGAAGAAGGAAGCATGATGTAGACTGAAAAAACAAAATGTAGGGTGTTCGAAAACATAAAACATAATCAGGCGGTTTAGAGAGTGCCCCTAAACGTGTCATCAGGATGAAGAGGGGGAAAAACACACCCATGCCTCTCCTCTCTTATTTTACCCAGAGTTGTGTGTATTTCCGGATCGCTGTGTGATTTGTGTCACAAGACTTGAGTCTAGTCCACCTCTTTGGGTCAGTGAAAGTGTGGCAACGGTATGTATGAAACAGTATTAGCAAATACCATATTTTATTGTGCGCTGCTTAGAAACGTGGGTGGCTTTATATAGACCTTTGCCATTCATGGATTCTTGGCACGTGCACGGGATGGAAAATGTTACATAAATACTTGGGCCAAGATGTTGAAAACTTGGAGTCAAAAATTGTTCTTTGAATTCACTAGCTACACACACCCAAGCAGAGAAGCTGATGAGAGATTCTGATTGTTCCTTAAGGTGCAGAACAAGGGGACCATACACCTCCCCCCCACCCCAATTTGCATACTCTGCAAATCTTTTCAAGTTTTGGTGAGGAAAACCCTTTTTTTCTGGTGCGTGTGTTTGAAATGTTGTTAGTACATTGGTTAGGGTTAACCCTAACCCTACTGTGGGTTAATTAGCAACCTCTCTAGCCTGGGTGTGAGCTACTGTCTCTGTTTTTGTTAAATCCCCACATTACCAAGCAGTGTAGAGGGAAAATAGGGGGTGTGTATTTTCTTTTGAAACTTCTATAAAAACAATAGCAATTTCTCAATGCAAGTGAATTACTGGTGTGGAGGGGGGTTAAGTTAAATGGCCTAAAGTGAGAATCTGCCGGTTCTGCCATTTCTTTCAGCAGAGGCAGCATTACATTCAGAGAGCCTTTCTTATCTCCCCAAGTTTTCTACTGTTTTCTTGTCTCCCAAGTTTCATCTGTTTTGCCCCCTCATCTTTTTCTGCCCTGACAGTCCACTGGTTGTTTTTCCACCCCATTCAGCTTTTAATATCCAGTTGACCAAAACCTTCCAACAAAATCTTCCCCATCCATGCTTTTGACATGAGAACTTTTGTCTCCCTTGTCATGGCCTTTGCAGAGTACAGCAGCCATCTTGTCTGCCTTTAAGGAATTCAAATATTTCTGTGTGGGGAACATTTAATGGAATCTTCTGAAAATGTTGGAGAAGCTCCTGCTCTTAAGTGATCACCAGGCAGCCTCAGTTCAGCTTCTGTAAACTCTAATTTAGAAGGTCTTCCTTGCCTGGAACTTTGAAAAGCCACTGCCAATCGGATACTCTCCTAGAATGTCTGATTCACAATAGGGCAACTTTATATTCCCTAGGGAACAAATACCATCTCTGCTTTGAGAGTGCTGCAGTTTCTGGCTCTTTCTTGTTTTATGAATTCTTCAGCTTAGTATCACTGATTTCCTCAGTATGTTAACAATGCTGTCTAAGGCAGGGCAGGGGTAGTCAGCAATCCATGACTAAGATCTCTCCTTCACAGTAAATCCTCCCGTGGTTCTTGTGATCTTGTGCATGCATGTGCTGCCAAAATTTGGAACAAGGGGATAACTCACTAAGGTATTTTCCAGGGAGCAGGAATGTAGGTGGTGTCCTAACCCTTTGGCTGAGGTCTGAATGCCTTGCATCCATCCATTGCTCATACTGCCTGGCCCTGATCTAGTGGCTGCAGGGGGGAACTGCAATTCTTCAATGTCCTACAAGAGCAGCTCTAATTTTCTTTTATTTTGTACATACCTGTGGGATGGGAAAGGACATGCAGCCTCTTGCACACTCAATCTGTGCGTGCTCAGTCTTCCTGGTTCTTTGAAGTAGAATTGGTGTCCACCTGGTGCCTCCTCAATGATTCTGATTTGTGAGAAGCCGCTTCTTTTGCACATGTTTTGGCTGAGCAGCCTGCTAATTTAAATAAATCCATATGCTGATCTGGTATGCTAAATACCTGAAAACATGTACATGGACACACCTCCCCATTTGAACATCTCTGGGCAGTCATTTTATTCCAGTGAGCCAGAGTGACTTGGACTGGGGAACTGGGAGATCCAGGTTCGAGTCCCTGCTCAGCATGAATCTCACTGGGTGACTCTGGGCCAGTCACAGACTCTCAGCCCAACCCACCTTACAGGGCTGTTGTTGTGAGGATAAAAATGGAGTGGAGGGGAATGATGTAAGCTCCCTTGGGTTCCTCACAAGAGGAGCGTATATAGGTAATGTAACAATAATGTAAAAAACAGGGGAAGTACTCATGAAACTGACAAGATTCCTTTAAATATATCTTAAAGCTGCCATCTTTTAAAATAGATCTCACCCCCCATTTGCAATAGCACCAACGCTACTGTTGCCTTTATGTAAATATCTGGGAGGGTAAAACCAGCCTTATCTCAGGGCAAGGTGAAGACAGGAGGCAAATGAGGAGCATTGACATAAGGTGCAAATACAGTACAAGGAAGCAGAGGAGGAGGAGGAGCATTGACGTGGGTGATGCCAAAATATGCAAAACCGTAGGATGCTGGAGGAAGTGGGGGAATGAGCCATCCAGAGGTGCTGTGGCACACTTGGGCGGAATACAAATATAGTCTCCACTTATAAATAAATAAGTGGAGAAGCCAATCCTGGAACTGGCCTGTGGCAGCAGGGGGCATCTCTTGCACCTGGAGACTGTAAGGACCAACTCCCTTTTACCCGTTGAGGGAAATAGACAGGAGTATGTGAACTTGGTTCTTCCCTGCTAGAGAACCAAACCAAACCAAATTCAGCTTTGCTGTCTGCTCTTCATGCTCTTGAGCAGGGCTGCTGGAACCCGGCTGGGGGGTCATCCCAAGGGCCTCTGTATACCGGCCTCCCCGCTCTGACACACCAGCCTCGAACACCATCAATAACTGTTACGAAGTGGCCCTCCATCATTAATAGCAAAAATCACAGTGTTCATGGCATCTATAAAAGTTGAGGCTGGAATGAAAGCGTGACAAATGAGTGTCAAAACCAAAAAAGACATCTGTGAACAAGCAGCAAGAATTCTCTCACTCTGGGAGTCTAGGAACTCTCTTCTTTACTACATCTGCTCACAGAGCTTTGCCATCATTCCAAGGCAGAGTCGTATGGGACAATCACAGCGGTTCTTCAATGGAAGGCAGCAGATAAGTGTTCCAAATTCTGATAGTATGTGTCTGATAATGTATTGTAAGCCACCTAGGAAGGCCTCAGCAGTTATAGGCAGCCTATAAATACATGTATAAATAAATACTGAGAGCCGTTTGTCCCCAGTGATAGCTGGAAATCATTTCTTTCCACTTCTTCTAGACAATAGTGGCATTGCACCAGTGGCTATTATGAGCTATCTTCTCTCCTTACACCAGACTAAGGACATATTTAGCAAAATCCAATGGTAAAGCTTTTCCTGGACTGTACTACTTCAGGCTGCAGGTATTCACATTGCTTCTTTAATACTCCCTCCCTTCCAGAATTTTTTTTTTTTTCTCCACACAAAAGTATTCAGGCCAGCTGACTTACTGATGTGGTGTTTTGCATTGCTCAGGAAATTCATATAAGCACCTTCCTCACCTGCCATCTGTAATGGTACAGTCCAGGAGTAGCTTTACCATTTCATTTTGCTTAATAACTGGCTCTTAAAATAGCAATAAATGTGTGGGAAGTTGAAATTACACATGCCTAGATTGATATTGTGTACAATTCTGAGGCACAAAGAAAGACGACAATTTATTTGGAAATAATTATGTACCAAATATATAGCTGAGACCCTCAAGGTATGAAAATAAAAGTTTTCAGCTTTCCCAAGAAAGCTGTTCTGTATAGTGTTGAAATGATGGTGATAGGCTGGGAGAATGAGGAAGTCTGACTGAAGCAAGGACACTCTGGGGGCACCACACCCAGACCCAGGTTAGGAAATAACTTCTGAGAAAGAAATGGTAAATTTTCTCTGTCTGTAGCCATGACTGACATGTATCTGTCCCTAAGGCAGGAGTAATTAAGCAATGGTGTGTTCTGATCCAGCTTTTGGAGGATGGGTCCCCAGAAAGAAAAGCGTCTTCCTGTTGCCCAGTTTATATAGAGAGGTGGTTACTTAAGTTACTTAAATTAAACCCCAAATCCCTGTTTGTTGTTCAAAGATGTCAAGACAATGAAAAGGGAATAATAATCCCTATGAAATTAGATTGTGTTACTTATTTCTAGTGTCTGATGGCATGTTAGTTTGGTTTGAAACCTGGCGCGTGTATGTTTAGATTTGCTGTGATAATGCATCTCTCTCGCCCTGACAAGTCTTCTCATTATCACCACTTTATAAATCCGCTGTGAATTACGAGTTTACCTGAAGTTTCTTCCTTTCTCTTTAACCATGAAAAAGTGTGTATGAACTTACCTTAAATAGTCTTCTTTCAGAAGACAGAAAGAGGATGAGAGGAGAGGGCTGTGCATCACTGGAAAGAAAGCGTCTGTAGGAACTTTTGCTGTGTGCCTGCAGACTCTGTTATTCAGAAGCCACGCAAAGAGAATCAAGCACTTTTTATTCTAAAGTGTATCAAATGCATTTGAGGCAAGGAAAAGGACAATTCAGATCACGATGATTTTATATTCTTTAGAAGTGATCCGATATTGCCGCTCGTGTGACTGATGTTGTTTGCCTGGGTAGTTGCATCACTGTACATACTCGTACACTGAAGTGTTAGCATGAATCAGGCTATTTTTCTTCAGAGATGTCAAGGAAATATGTGTTTGCGCGTGGAATATTAATAGAGCCTTGGCACTCTAGGAGAACATAGTCCTGTCCTGACTTATTCTTGCTTTTCTACCCAAAAACATCATCACATCTTCAGTCCAGGTGGTGTTACAAAATAAACTTTTTGACTTAGTCTGTGTGTGATGCCAGATTTTGTGCTGCTTAACCCACAAATTGGCAATGGTGAGTGATTCATCGTTGCATTAATTCTGGGTTGTTTAGGGGTTAATTCAGGTTCAGACATCATGCTGACAACCACAAACAGGGTGATTGTAGGCTTTTAAGTGAAAGTGAGGCCATACACTCACTCATTCCTGCTTGTGCCCAACAACCCATGGTTTGAACAACCCATGGATTTTCCTTACATATGAACCAAGCCATTAAAAAGGAGTATGCTCTTAGATTGAGTAGCACTAGATCTAGCATAAAGATGCTAAATGTTGAGGGTTGATTCTGGGGTTTCTTAATTCCTCGGGTTCAGTGATGTCACTCCTATCTCAGCCTTCCCCAGGCTGGTGCACTCCAGAAGTGTTGGACTGCAGCTTCTCTACCCTCATGTGTCAGATGGATCGGCAGCCACCAGCCTGCAGAAGGGCGCCTTATCCCATCCTTCTCTGAAAGGAGAAGTTTGGGTTAGGAGGTGCATTAGCACATACATATTCCAGCCTGATGCTAAGCTGGAAGTGATGGGGCAGCCATACCACTCATGGCTCTGCCCCAGTCATGTAGAAAGTGGAAGAAGGGCATCATTGTTACATCAGAAGAAGAGTGTGAATGAAAGAGCTGAGCCTTCCACACATCCTGCCTCCCTGCAAGCCCTGTTAATTCAGGCACTTTTCTACCAATTTGTTTTGTTTATGAAAAGGAAAATTGCCTGAACCAGTGGGGACATGGGGAGGCAGGGTGGAGGAGTGTTCGGCTCCCCTTTTGTTGTTTTAAAAAACAGCATTCGCCCCCCTGCCTGTGTTGTGTGTGAACAAGGAAGGCACATGCACAGCCAATATGGCTGGCCTTGTGGTTGGACTTGACCCTCTAACACATGCAGAGGTAGTGGAGAGAAGGTGCCCTTCAGATTCACAGGGAAAAGCTTATTCGTTTAGAGCCCAACCTCTTTGAAGCAGTTACTCTCACTTAGGGGGACCATAAATCCAAACAATATAAAACTACACCAGGAATATTGGTAAACGTTTGACCCATAACACTTGAGATACTGTTGGGACTTTTCTCAACAAAACCATGGAAAGGAATCGCCAAATTACCTAGCATTTCCACATTCCAGTGTGATTTTTAAATAATTAAAATCCTCAAATCATGCATGCATAACAAAAGCCTTTGCCTGTTCTGATATAAAACTGAAAAAAGAACAATCCCAACAGGTTCGATAATGAAACATAAATAAATTGCTCAAAATGAATACACAAGCAAGCATCACCATCAGAAGAAACATCCTCAATTATGCAAGCTTAGATTAAAATTAAAAGCTTTAACCGTTTACCTGGCACCATAAACAGGCCTCATAAAACTGAAGTAGCTTCTTGAACCATTTTTAATCTGGTATGAAACTGCTCCGCATTTGTAATCATGTTCCTAAGGGACACAACCATGAGGAACCTCTGCCTGATGCCACCTAAATATAAAAGTAAAAACAAGTATAAAAGACAGGATTTGTTTTGGTTGAGGTGTTCCCTTAAGTTAACCACAGTGCTTATCTAAGGCCAGCTGATAGCATTTCAGTGGAGCTAATCTACCTATAAATGGCAAGATCAAGGATACCTACCATTGACCTTTGAAGTCATCTACCATTATTGTTCATAGTACCATAATTAGATCCACACAGTTGCTGTATTTGAAATTACCCTGGTAAATTATGGCTATTTATTTTCAGCAGCCATTTTTCAGCTGCATAGCCCAAGTTCCTAAATATTTGTCCTTCTCACCCCCTCCCACCCCAGGAGAGGAGGAAGCAGGGTGGGCTTTCCTGGTGGGTTAGCCAGAACTAGCATGTGACTATAAAAGGTGTTTTGTCATTTTGTGAAAATGGGCACAGCCACAGAAATGCAGGCACAAGTCACTCTGAAGGCAGGAAAGATTTAGCTACTCTCCATGAACTTGGAGACTGGAACTGCATGTAATTTCAGTGGATACAATTTACATGTGAACGGTGATGTAGGAGAGGTTTGCAAGGAAGGATCAGAAGGCAGAATGTGTATTGATATTGTCTGTCTATCATTCTCTCTCTCTCTCTCTCACACACACACACACACACTGGGCATATTCCAGTTTTGGAACTTGTTGGCAGGGAGGGAAAAAAACCCAACACCTTCCTGACTGCCAGTTCACACTTGCCAAAGTTGTGGTGCATTAACATTGCATTTCTGCTTCACGTGTCCACAGAGCACTTCAGCCGACATTTGTCTTTCCACACTTTTCTTTAACCAGAGGCTTTTTAAAAAGTCTTTAAAAATGCCTTTGGTTTTAAAAATTCCTAAGGACCCAATCCAGCTGAGGTGATCGCCAGCTACCCAGTCCAGAGGCTGATGATCATCCAGCAAAGAGCAGAAGGAGCAGGAAGCCAACCTCTGCATTTCAATTCCTCCCATTCCTTATTTTTGTTAGGTGGCTGCTTCTAGGCTCCCTAGCAGGGTGACTTTGGAGGGGAGGGGAGGGGAGGAGCCTGCGGGAACTCAGGCTATGTTGTGTCCAGGACTCTGCAGTCCCCTCCCCTTCTTGTCCACTAGAACCTCCCCTTTTCCCCCCCCTCCAAAGTTGCGTCCCCAACCCTGGATGGCCAGCCCTTGCAGTTCTTCCTGCACAAGCTAAGGGGGAGCTGGGGCATGGATTCCAGTCCCAAGGTTGGAGCTCTGTCTCTGATCTGGAAGCCTAATTATCCTATGGCTGCCCAGGCAATGCCTAAAGGCCATAGGGTCACTCCCTCTGCCACAAATAGTAGGGTTTCACCTTCAGCTGCTAGGGAAATGTCTGTATGAAGGGGGCAGGTTGACGAATATAGCAGCAGAGAAAGAAATAAAACTTGAGTGGCAGTTTATGGCTTTATTTTCCTTTGCATGTCCTTAAGAGAATGTTGGTTTGACTTAAAAATAAATCAATAAATTTCAAAAGAGTGGCCTTTACCCCCTTTTAGGTGATCAGAGAGCAACAGATCCATTCTCTGCAACTGTTCCCTGGATCCCCTATCTGTAGTAGTGTGACCTCCTCTGCAATTAGAAGTAATTCATGCCTCAATTAACTTCTTAACCTTGGAGTGATCATATAAAGTGTGCCTTGCATGCCTCTCAAAGCATAAATGCTGTGTTTGTTTGCATGTAGTCACCAATTCCCTTTTCTCTGATAGGACAAGAGGTACGCTTTGTTTACCTCAAAGTCAAAGCAGGTAAATGAATACCTGGTGAGTGAACCCGCTTATTTCAGGAAGCAGTGAAAACAAGCTTAAAGTAATAATTGAGGAAGTATATTGCGGTCTTTTAACATATGTCATGTTTGTTACATGCCTGGTAAAATGAGCTGGAAGCCAGTGCTGTAGAGTTGGTAGATCTTCAACACCATTTGCTTCCAGCTCGTTTTCCCTTGTCTTATGCTTGCTGCTTGTTTGTTCACCAAGCCCCATTGTTGTTTTCTGCCTGCTTTTGCTCTTGGCATGTTACTGTATCAAATACAGTTGAGGAATAGATCAGTTCCTTGCTCTGCACAGTGCTGAAAAAGCATTGCATGGTAACTATTACTCATGTTTTTAGGGCTGTGAGTTCTATTTTGATCTCCAGAGAAGGCTTGTGTCTGTGACGGCAATTGTTCATGAATTGATTCCCCAAATCGCTTCCAGGCTAATAAACTGCTAACTCGACCCTCCATGAAAAGCTTGTGGACGTTCATGCCAAGATCTCAAGCTTTACTTTAAAATGAAAAGGAGGAGGGATACCTTCCCCTCTGCATCACTGGACTCACATCAGTGACACTTTCCAATAGGTGTCCATGCCGCATGTGCAGTTACTTCCTAGGTACCACCCCAAATTAGGGAAGAGAGAAAAGGATGCTGTCCTTCCAGCAATATCATGGATGCTGCAGTCTGAATGCCAAGCCAGCTGTATATGCCTGAAAGGAAAGCCTGCAGATCCTTGAGGCCCATTTCTTGCATCATAAACAGATAATCTGAAAATGCTTTTCTTTTCTCTCTCAATGGCCTGTGTTATCCATGACCAGCACAGTAAGATGGAGGAATTGAATAACTGAAAGTTTAGAATACGTGTTGCCCAATGTTTGGATCTTTTTCCCATCACTTTTTCAAAGAATAATGGCACTGTTTGGTGGTGGATTTGGTGGTGGGCAGGAAGACAACGCTCTGCTGGTGTTGGCCCCAGCGACTGGCAATGGGAGAGACTGTCTTTAAACCAGTTTGGTTTAGTTGTTATGGTTTATTTCTGTTAGAAAGCTGGCCTCCCTCTTCCAGGAGCATGCCTGATCCCTTTTAAAGCCATCTAAGGTAGCAGACAACATGGTATCTTGTGGCAGTGAATTCCATGAATTCATCATGGCTGTGTGAAGTACTTTGTTTGGCCTGCCCTAGATATTCATTTAGTTCATCTCCATTTCATTTCATTTATTTCTATACCACCCAATAGTTGAATCTCTGCAGGTGATTTACAACAATAGCTTGCCAACCAATTTCATCAATTGGCCCTGAGCGCCAGTATTATGAGATATGTGGGGGGGGGGGGGGACAATTCCACTGGATTCATGGCATGCATATTCTCTTAAATCCACTGCCACTGCCTTCTCCAACCTGGTGGCCTCTAGATTTTTGCACTGGAATTCCCAGAATTTCTGACCATTGGCCATGCTGGCTGGAGCTAATCTGAGCTGAGGTCTAAAACATCTGGAGGACACCAGGTTGCGGAAGGCTGTGGTCTTGTGTTTAACAAAATATGTAATGCCATGAATAAAATGGAAAGATTTTTCCTCCCTCTCTCGCAACTAAACTAAATGCCCTCTCAGCAAAGCGGTTCCTCACACAGAATATGCACCAAGCCCTTTGTCATCTGGGTTGTCCTTTTCTGAACCTTTCTCTGCCATGGTAACAGTCTTCATATAATGCCTACTACTGCACTCCTTTTCATGTCTGTAATATTTTTTTTTCCTCTTTATTTTCCTGACTAAAAAGAATTTGGGATTACTGAACAGGATGAGAACAGATTTAATCTTTTCTTTTCTTCCACAAGCCTTGGCATTCCCACAGGAAATAAACAACAGTCTTCTCAAAACAAGCCTTTTTTCCCTCCTTCTACCCCTCCCCCTTTCCCTGGTCTCCTAATTAACTAATTGGTAATCTAAGGATCATCACTGATACTATAGTGACCCTGTGGTCTGTGAAGTGCCCACCCTTCCTCACACCCCTCTTCTCCTCTGCTGTGGAGCTATTCTAGCTCTGGGCCATTTACATCCCTCCTAAAAGCAAGAGGCTCGCTGGTTCCCACAGAGCTGTTCAAAGGATGACTCATATTTCTTATGCTAATTGTTCGGTTCTCAAAATATAGCACTTACAGGGTGCGGTTCCATGAGGAAAATCTACTGTACTTACAGGGCATGTTGAGAAGTGTTTCTCATATACATCATTTTCTCCTTTTCTAATTTTCCAGGCCTTTAACCCTTTTCTGTCACTTCTTTGCAGGGCAGCTAGCTTAAAGTGGAACACTTTTAGATGCGGCAATTAAGGCAAAGCAGGTGAAATTCTATTATACCTGATCTAGTACAGCCTTTCACAGGCTGCTGCCCTTCCTGGTGTGTTTGGCTGCAAAGCCCTTTATTTCCTGCCTCCATTCCCATTCGTCATGCTGGTTGGGGGGATGATAGAAGTTATGGTCCCTGAACAAAAGGGAGAGAAGCTTCTCAGGTACTTGGAGAAAAAAAATAAGTTTTTTTCCTTTCCTCAGGGTCCTCTTATCTTTTTTCACATATACTGAGAAGATATACCACCAACAATTCTTCTAATGTTTGTTTTAGGTTGAAATGCCTTTCAGTATAAAATAAACGTGGGAAGGGCTGTTTTTGTTTCGTTCTGATGGATTTGTTTGTTTGTTTTTTGTTTTGATCAGTATATCTGAATTAAAATCAGAGGTCCCTGAGGAAGAAAAAAAGATTTGTTTCCCAAAATGCATTGGACAGAATAAACATGTTTCCTTCAGGCACTTGAGAATTGTTCTCTCTTTGGTTGGATGACATATTAAGACCTTTCCCTCTGCCTGCCTGCCTGCCTGCCTGTCTTTTCTAGAAGTTGAAGTCCAACATAGCTGAAAGGTACCAAGCTGGGAAAGGTATTCATCTAGCTCTCTACTACCTCATGTCGCAAAGAGACAAAAAGATAAGACATGGAAGATATGGAAAGGCTTTCCAGAGTTTGTCTGTCCTTTTACTTTAGTGCAGCTGTGAGAGGAGCCACCAAATTTTGATCAGAGGAGAGGAAATATTTAAACCCTTTCCCGCAGGCTGTTTTTTCCTCTGCAAAACCACTTTTCTCTGTGAATTGCTGTCACCCCCTTTCACTCCTTTGGTAGAAAAACAGATGGGGTGGGGTAAGGGAGCAATTTTGTTCAGAAAAATGAACTGTGGGAAAGAGCTAAGCATCTCCCACACACTTTTAGAAGGCATCCTTGATACAAAATCTTCGGTCTCTCTAGATCAGGGGTCCTCAAATGTTTTCACCAGGGAGCCAGTTGAAAGGTGCCAGAAAGGTGGTGCTGGCGGTGCGCATGGGCCGGCGAGGGGGCGGGGGCGACGCATGCGTGTGTGCTGAGGTGGGGGCGGCGTGTGCGGTGAGGGGAAGGGAGGCAAGGGCACACGCGGCGAGGAGAGGAGGCGGGGGCGGGCACGTGCCGCGAGGCGGGCGCAGGAGGCAGCACCTTTCTTGCTTGGAGATTTTTCCAAGTAAGCAAACGGCTGCCTCCCCGGGCGTGGGGCAAAGTGGGTGGCGGCGGGCGCGCACGTGGGTGCGGTGGGTCCAAATGGGCATGGCGGGCTGGATAAATGGGCATGGTGGGCCAGATCCGGCCCCCGGGCCGTAGTATGAGGACCCATGCTCTAGATTCATCATAGTGTTACCACTGGAGTTTTGGTTTTGTTTTGTTTTTTTTCACTTTTGTTTTGTGAGATCCAAAAGTGAACTGCAGTTCTGTCATCTTGGGGCATGTCCAACAATAGCAGCGTCAGTGAGAAAATAGACCACGCTTCACATTGCTTCTTAAGACAGTAACGATGCCCTCCTCTTCTTGCTAAGAGAGAAGAAAAGGTCCTATCATCCCTCAGTCCTAATGGCTGACTGGGGCATGCTGGGAGTTGTAGGCCTTTTTCTATGTTTAAACTTGCATGAGATTGTGCCTTTAGTCTCCTTAATAATAGCTGACGAAGCTTGCTGCTACACAGACTTCTGGCATTTGTCACAGTTTGAGCCACAGAGACATTAAATATTTGCCAGCAATTTCTTCATATGGCTTGGAATCCAGTTTATTGGCCTTGTTTGTTTGTGGTTTGGTTTAATGGCTGAAAAAAAAACCTACAGCAGAAGCTTATTGCATGGAAAGCAGCTCTGGTGTTTTACAGGGTTATCCACAATTCTTTTCTGATTGGTTTCTCTTCACTGGGAGAGGTAGAAGAAGTAATCAAGAACACTTGTGTGTTATAGTATTTGGATAATTGTTGTGTCAGTGAATTATGCATTTGTAATCTTTCTTATCCTACGGGTTAGAAAGAGAATCGAACTGCTGGAGCATCTGAATATTTTGGAGAATCGGTTGAAGATGGAAAGTACATGCCTTCTCTAACCCAGCAGAAAAAGCGAGGCATCCTGAAAGAGATGTAAGCTATCCATACACAACCCTTCCCAATATACACTCGCCCTTCCAATATTTTGAACAGCCCTCCCAACCTGCTGCCTTCCAAATGTTCAACTCCCTTTGGCACCTGTCAGCTTGGCCACTGACCAGAAATTCTGGGACATGTGGTTCTGAAACCTCTTGAGGGCACCAGGTTGGGGAAAGCTGCTAGATGCTAGAGCCAGCTTGAGGACTAGTATAGTGGAACGGTGGGATTAGAACAAAACAAAACACCTGAAATAATAGAAACTGAAGCAACGGCAGGTGGAAGGTTCTGCTAAGAGCTGATAGTCACACGACGCTAGCAAGATCCCGCAAAGTAGCTCACTGCAGCCCACTTTTGACACATGAAATAAATAAATCTCTGTTCAATGGCTGGATTTAGGATCACGTGACATGCAAATCCGCTGTAGTTTGGCATCTGCTGTGCTCATGAATGTGGGATACAGTCTATGTGGGCCAGGTGTCCTTGGGTGCCACCGAGTTGACAAAACTGCCCATTGCACAGAGCTGCAAATGACCTTCTGCTCCACGTGAAAGTGTCCATATATTTGCACATATCTTGCTCGATCTGACACCATCCTCTCTTTTGAATAGAAGCATTTTGAGACAGCATGCATTGTCGTATGTAACACCTGGATAAAATCTGACTCTTTGTATAGATGTGAATTCCTGCAGCTCATTCCACAGATGTTTTGGGTGACCCTTCCCAGTATCTTGGACCATTAGCCAGCTTGGCTCAGGCTAATGGGAGCTGAGGTCCAAAAGCCATCTTGGGGACACCAGGTTGGAGAATGCAGCTCTGTTAGATCACAGTTTACTCGACACAGTTAACAGTTTACCCTACTCATAACGTGGGATTGTTTGCCAAGACGCTAAACAGGCTTATCATTCTTCAAAAGAGGAGACCTCGGGGGCCTCCTAGAATTTGCAGAATGGGTGAACTGAAGCAGTCACAAGGTTTGCATTATTAAAGTGAAATATATAATTCTCTGTTGCTAGAGTGAAGAGGACAAAAACGGTGAAAACGAAGGAGAGCCAACCTCAGCCCAGCAAGGACACCATGAAAGTATATCTTGGCTCCCTCGCCTCAGACAGGGAGTAGGAAGAATGCATGTCAAGCTCCTTCCGATGCTCAGAAGCGAACCGTAGGCGTAGGGCACAACCAAAGGACTGCATAAATACAGCTGAGAGCAACTTGGGGCTTCCTGTTTCAGAGTGGGACAGTGATGTGAACTGGAGACAGCCGAGCAGCACTAGCAGCCAGCAAAAACTTCATTTGTGGCGTGGTTAGACATGACTTCCAGCAGGAGCCCTCGGTGGTGCTGTGAGTCAGCACTGCTCGATCCAAACCAAAGTCAAAGGGTGACCGAAATATCATAAGTGCTGTTCTGCGTACACAGGAGCAGAAGGCACAAGGGTGTCTCCAAGCAGAATCGCTCAGTTCCCAGAAACGCAGCCATGCGGGTTGTTCGGAGGCATCTTCTGGAGAAGTCCCACCAAATCCCACATTGTTTTCTAATTGAGGCTTGGCAGGATCCATGTCTGATGAAGAGTTGCTTACTTGAAGAAAAACCTTCCCCAGGGACTTGTTTTGATGAGAAATACTACAGCCGTCGTGCAGACAAACCCAAACCAACCACAGTCACCAAAGAATAACCCTGACTGCTCCTCTCCCGCTGTACACCAAGCCGGCTGAGAGAGAGCGAGAGAGAGTCATCCAAAACTGGGGAGGGGGTGGGTGTGTTAGGGGAAAAGTCAATCCCAAAAGCAAACCACAGAGAACCGATTCAAACTTTTAAGCAATGAAAAGAAACTTGTGCCCTGTTATGCTGCATGTGCTTTTGGTATCCTACCAGTTGAACACATGAAAGGAACATTGAAGCATTTTTGGAAAAAGTCTCATCCAGTGGCTTTGTGAAAGCAGAAAAAAAGTTCCTTTTTGGGCAGCTTGTGACCCTTCAAATGTTTTGGCCTCAGCTCCCCTGATCCTTTACCATTGCTAGGCTGATGGGAGTTGTAGGCCAAACCAACTAGAGGGCTAGATGTCGCTCACTCCCACCTTAGAGATTCCATAGCATGAGATTGTACCATTTGCATGGCTCCAGAGGCATCCCAACAATTCCTGATGGTTTCCAGAGCCTAGAGCTTGGAGAGTTGCCGATTAAAACACATTTCTTCATCATGTTGTCGTAAATCTGCTATAGGGCCTTTATCTGCCTGCTTGTTTACAGCCCAGTTTTCATTGTATATTATAATAGGGAAGGAAGAGGGGGATTTATGAGTTCTTGCACATTCGCCCCCCCAGGTCTTATTCCTGTTTTATTGTATAATTTTTCATGTGCAGACTCCATTTAGAAGAAATAGAGCCTGCTCAATAGAATACATCTCCACAGCTAGCAGGTTGGTAAGGAAAAGAGCAAGATTGAGAGGATGCGACCAGCCCCTATTTGTGCCTCAAATCCAGTTAAATTGGCTTTAAGCTAAATATCCATTATTGGATTATTATGAGCTTTGTCATTCACTTGACTCATTTAGCTCCCTTATTCTGCTGCAATGAATGTTTATGAGGAAACAAAACTGCATCAGAATTGCTTTAGAGAAACTTAGAGCCTAAGTGGTCACAAAACTAGCCATGGCAATTTATCATGGAAATGATATACCTGTTTTTCTTTGTTCCTCGTGCACATTTAACTCCCACCCTTCCAGGAGGGAGTTCAAGATGAGGTACAAAGAGTTTGCCCCCATTGTATCCTCTCAAGTGTTCTGTGGAAGGCACTGAAAGAGTGCGATTAGTCCAAGGTTTCAGTCCAATGAGTTTCATAGCAAGTAGAAATTTGTTCCCAAATCTGCACTGTCAAAGTCCCTGGCTTATCCAAAGTTTCTGCTGTCATTTTTGTGACTACTAATATTAACAAATTGAATTTTGTATTTTGACATCACCTTGGATGTGTTCTCTAGGTTGCTTTGGAAGATTTTTTGCAAAAAAAGTAACACACTTGTCAATAAAAAGTAGCTGTTTTTATTCATGGTTCATGCTCCTTGAAGGCAATGAATGTCTGGGGTGAGATGGTGGTCCATTTGTGGATCTCGTGTCACCTAAAGTTCTCAGTTCTCCTGGCAAAGTGGAGCATGTCTGGAGTGCCTGATCGTTGGATGCTTTGTCCAAAGTTGGGAATGTGCCTGCACAACCGTCGTACTTCAGGCACATAGTGAGAAGGCAAGAGTTGCTGGAGAAGACAAGCACGCGAAGGAACGTTGAAGGAAGAAAACCTCCTATGGGATGGATGTGTCCCTAAAGGAAGACACAACCTGGGGTCCATGAAAGCTGAGCAGGGTGGTCTAGGAGAGGATACGTTGGGGGCCGTTTATTCACAGGGTTGCCATAAGTCGGAGAGGACTTGACAACGGCAGGTAGCCACAATCACTGCAAATTCCACAGCAGGAGGAAGTCCGGTCAGTTGATCCTATGCATCGTTACTCGGAATTAAGCCTTCTGTGCTGGGTGGGGCGGACTCTCATGGAGGTGTGCACAGGATTGTGGTCTGGGTTGACGTGGATTTTGTCTGTCTGCCTAAGGTATGTACACCCTGCTGTTCAGTTGGAAAGGCTCCCCAAGGGCCTGATGGATTCATACGTGCAAGATGGCCCAGCCTACTATAAACGTATAGTATAAAAATGCATGCCAAAGAAGGGGATGGGAAGGAAAGGGAGGAGAGGAGAGGAGCACTTGGGCATCGCTCTTCACATTGTGCAGTTCTTCCCACGACCAGCTGCTGCCGCTGCTGCAGGCAGCATCACACACTTACCTTGGACCCTCCAGTGTCATGGGATGAGAACTCCTGCCATCCCTGCTCACTGATCGTGGAGGCCAGGGATGATGGGAGGGTCATTCAGGGTCGGAAACATCACTGTACCGGACGTGCTTGCTTTGCCAGTTCCCATGCTCCTGTACGTGGACCTGCTGGTCGCTACTTCCAAATCACAACCCTAGAAATCTATATATTTCAGACAGCAAGGATTATGATTCCTAATATTCTGTGTCTATGTTGTTTAGATGCCACTTTATTTAAGCTTCAAACTGCAGCTACAGAAAAATACGCCAATGGTTACTTCCTTCTTTAATTCACTTTAAATCCACAGTGCTTTCCACTTTGCCCCATGGGGCAACTGGTTGCTTGGAAAGTGATTTCCACCATGCGTGGGCGCGTATGCATGTTCCCCAGAGCACAGTCCTGATCAAAATCTCAGTGAGGACAGGGGCGAGGGGTGGGGTCAGTCCATGACTGTATCCTCCATGACCAAAACCCGGCAAAATACCCAGCTGCGGATCATACAACATCTTGCCTTCACATTGCAACAAATAAATTCCTTTATTAACCAGTGAAATAGGCATGCAATGACTTGACGATGGAAAATCACCTGAATTCCCCCCTCCTTTGAAAAAACAAAAAAGAAAAAAGTCTTTGTCCATCAAGAGATCTTTTTCCCAGTTTGTCAAGACTCATTGACTAGATGTATTTTATGAGCCGTGGCATGCTTGAGCAAGCAGGGCTCGAACACCCCAGCATTAGTTGCTTAAATTCTTTTCTTGCAAAGGAGGAGAAAGCACAGCACTCAGTTTAAACCATTGCAGAAGGAAAATAACTGACCACAAATATTGTGTATCATTTGTATTAGTCTCGGTCGATGGCTCAAGGGTAAATTGAATTATTTACTGGGGGTGGGGGATATTTTCATTTTGTTTCACCTTCACTAAGCAGGTCTGTTGAACCAAAAATGTTTAACCATACAGTTTAAGAAATGCAGGTATCAGTAAATTAGCAGTAGCTTTGATCACTCTCATGGTATTACACCACACAAATTTTTCTGTGCCATATTATCAAGTTAGGCTAAAACAGTGCCGTCCTACACATGCCTGCTCAAAAGTCCAGTTACTAAAATTCTGGACTTTTAAGTCTGGTTCTTAGAATTCAGCTGAAATAACTCTTTTTCCAGGCTTCTAAAAAGTTTCAGATGGACTTAATGGAATGGGACACAATATCAATAGTATATCTTTGGACCTGGCATATAAACAGAATAACCGAGCAGGAGCTGTGCCAAATCCAAAAGTGGGCAGCCATGGGAAAGTAAGCAGTATTTAATGTACACTGCCTAATGAGTACTTCCCATCTCTAGTGCCAGTCCAGAATCGGTTTCAGATTCTGAAGCCTGGCCTTCTCATTTATCTTGATATGGTGAGTTCCAAGAATTTCCAGTACTGCCAACATCAATTTTATTTGAGATTTTAAAAAACAACTTTAATGATATGCAAACAGCTGTTGAACAACAATAATATAAGCTGGATGATGTCAAGATGGTGGTGGCGGCATTTATGTGGATCATTATCCTAACCTCCCATTGAACGCTTCTTCCCAACTAACCCAAATGTGGCTAAAGAAAAGCAAACATGGACATAGTACATAGTCCAATTCCTATTAAAGAAGCATTACAGTAATTGCCATCTATTACATGTAAAATAAGGGCACAAATGTAAAAAAAAAATCAAATGTCCAAACAAATAGAAATGTATAAAAAATTCAGTTTGGGGAGGACAGACTTCCCCTCTGTCCTTGCCAAAGTAATGCAGAAATGGACTCCAGATCTCAAAACATACTTCTAATTTACAGCTTTATGCCTTTTTTCACAAATTTTCTCCCATGACCACAAATGCGTGTTGCATAGGCAACGTCTGGACCAAGCCGTGGGGGTGGGGGGGTTGATCTTTCCCCACGGCTCAAGCTATCCAGGCCCTGGAATTCTGGAGGCTTCTGTGATGCACAGCCTGAGCACACCTGTGCAGAGGCCGGTGGCCCCAACGTGGAGCGGTACCACCCTCATTCCAGTCAGTGCAGGAGCCTGTCCTTGGCAAGGCCTCAAAGCCTCTGGAAATGAGCAACCCTGTGCTGAATTCTGGGTAGATTCCTGGTAGCGTCTCATGTGGTGCATTGCTCTGCACTCAGGTTTATGGGGCTTAGCAAGAACACTCAAACAGAAAAGCCCTGAAATTCTTCTCTGGCTCAGATTAAAAGCAAGATTGGGAAAGAGTTACCTGCTTCTCCTAACCAGCCACCTTGGACACGCTTTTCCACCTTCCCCTTTATTTCTTGGCAGATAGATAGGCTATAGTAGCGAGAAGCAGTACCAGATGTAGAAAGAGGGTGATTTGCAGGGTATAAGCCCAGAGGACCATGGGAGATGTAGTTCTCTTGACTGTTGTTTGCAAGGTAAACTTTAAACATTCCTGAACTAATGTGAGAAGAGCTTTGGAGAGATGGACAGATCTGGCTTAATTCTACCATGGCAGATCCACAGGTCACCTACTGATTTCAGCACTAGCTAAGACCAACACCTTGAATTACATCAGAATTCCCAATATCGGACAGGTTTCCTAGGCCTTTGAAGTGGCACCACTGTCAAGAGATGGCCTGTGCCATCTAAAGCAACGTTCTCTGACCTAGTGCCCCAGCCAGCATGTCCACTGATCAGGAATCCTGGCAGTTGTGACCCTAAACATTTGGAAGGTGAAGGCTGGGCTAAAGCTTCTAAAGAACCTTTAATGGCAGCCTTGCCGTTGCCATGGCCTTGGTGGTATAAGTCATAAACAACTATGCCTTGTCTGGTGAACGAGAAGGTTATGGAACTCTCCACAGGTGGAAAGCTAGACCCCATATGGAGATTTCCCATTGTAAATAAGAACAATGTTAGTTGATGCTTTGTAGCAATGCAGCGATATTTCTATTCCCCAAGGTATGGACTTCCACAATTACTACTACTATTATTGCATTGCATTTACCTTCTGTCTTGTTTCCTCTTGTGAGGAATCCAAGTTGGTTTACATAGCTCCATGGTATGCTGAACAACAACCCTGTGAGGCAGGTTGAGCTGAGAGTGCGTAGCTGGCCCAAAGTCACCTAGGGAACCCAGATCTTCCAGTCCCCAGTCTAGTGCTCTCACCACCACACCACACCACACCACACCACATCACACCAGTTCTCCATTAAAGGTGTGTTTGATTGTTAACTGTGAACAGAGTCCCTTCTGGTGCTGGGCCTCTGAGCCACCGCTCCACCTCTGCTTACCTCCCACACCTTGGCATGTTCTTGCATTCTAGCAGGCAATTGCAGTTGGAGGATCCCTATGCATCTCCCCTTTCCCTAATAACAAAATGGAAGCTGCTGAGGCAAAATCAGGACCCACCTGACTGCCTACCTCGCTTCTTCCCAGTCCTGTTGGGTCAAGCAGTGCCTCCTGGCTCCTCTGGCTGCCATTTCTGCAGTGATGGCCCTAGAAAGGACCTTCCTCCTTCTCAGCACCACAAAAGAGAAGGATGCCAAGACTCGGAAGTCTAGAAGAGTGTGGCTTGACAGCTTCTCCTAGGAAAAGGGCTAAAGATTTATTTGGGTGAGGTCATGTAAAATTAGGTGGTAGTAATGCAGGTGTGTTTGCATAGCTAAGTGTGCTGAAAGGAGAGGCAAGCTGAGTGGATGAGTTTAGTCTTGGGGTGGGAAGCAAAGGCTGTGGAGGCCCAGAAAGAAATTGCAAAAATAGTCTAGAAACCTCATGGGAGATGAGTGGGGCTCTAACATGAACCAGCAGGGAGTTATTTCATTCTGGTTGGTCAAGTTATTTCCAAAGTACAAGGAGAGAAAAGTAAAGGATTATTCTGCTTTTGGTCAATGTTGTGCAACCTTTAACTCAGTGCTACGGAACTGTAGCCTTCCTACGCAAACATAAATTTAGGAAATCGGTGGTGGATGATGGCCATCCACAGTGCACAGTGAAGCAGCAAGATGCATGAAGAAAACCGTTCTGAAGAAAAATGTTTTCTGCAGGTGCTAGTCACTACTTTTTAAAGCACAATACCCAAATGTAAACAATGGATTAAAAGTATAAGAGATGCAACTATTGGGGCAGATTTGTCCTAAAGGGACTGAGGCTTCTTCCTCTAAGAGGCTGCTGGTGCAGGGAGAGGTTCTGTATTTTTAAATAACAAAGCCTCTCAGCTCTGAGCATTGCAGTGGATGTCCCAAATTTCAATATAATTCTGGTTTCTGCAGAGAAGGAGAGAGAGGGAGGCCTCCAAAGCAGGCCTTTTTGCCCTGCCCATCCAGAGAGGGAAATTGCTTCAGCATTTCCTTGCTGCAAAGTGGAGCTGCTGGTGAGTTGCAGGGGGTGGAGCTAGAGGTAGTCACGGTTTTTCCACTTTCAGGGGGGTCCCTGCTCCCCTAACCCTTGCGAATGTGGAGGGTTGACTGTACATCAACTGCTTTACATACAAATTTGACTTAAAATGGAATTTCCACTTTCTCAGGACTGAAACTCATTTGTAACCCTGGGACTGCCTGTATTTAATTCTTTCTCAGAGAAGTCACTCAGTGTGCAGGTCAGCCTTTCCCAGCCTGATCCTCTCCAGATATTTAGGACCAACATCTGTCAGCTGCAGCTAGCAGTGTTTGGGAATGCTGGGAGTTGTATTCCAAAACAAGTCAGGGATCTCAGGTTGGGGAAGGCTGGTGTAGCTGACCAGAGATGCAGGTGCTCTTGCAGAAGAATCAGCGTGTAGCACAGGTAGCCAGCTGAAGAGACCCCGTGCTAGAACCATGCACAGGGGCTTCCTGCCCTTGGTGGAGTCCCAACCCTGCTCACCCCCAGTACCCGACAAGCACATTCCCATGGCTGAATGCACACCATCTCTGGGGCTGGGATGATTCACGCAACACGTCTCACCCTTGGACCTCTCCTGCCATTTCCCTTCTACCTTGTGTGTTGCCCAGCGTGCCCTCGCTAGCACTGCAGCCGCCCCCCACCTGGCCCCTCCAGATGTGTCGAACCACCATGCCCCGCTCCACCCAGCCAGTGATGGTGGGAACCTGGGAGCAGCACATCTGGAAGGAACCAGGTGGGGAAAGGGTTCCCTGAAAACCATTTTATTCCATTCATTCATTTGAAGAAAGCATGCCAGGAACCACCGGCAGGTCTGGTGGGTGAATACACATCTCCATTCCCCCTGGATGTTTTCTGGAGATGATTGCCTCAATGATCCTGGCGGGGAGAGCCAGGCGTGTGACCGAGCAGCTCTCTGGGTTCTCTTCCTGGGAGGCGGCACAGCCTGCAGGTAGGTGGTCTGAATGTGGAGGAAGCGTCCTCATTAAGCTTTCATGTGAAAGCAATTAGGAAGGAGCTGCTGCAGCTTGTTTGGTTCTCTTTTCATATTTTTTTTAAAGCTTTGCATTGATCTCCTGGCCTTCAGTGCCTTGTATCAGGCTTGGCTAGCGCAGGGAGGCTCTGGTCCCAGCAAAGGGGAGAACATGCCTGGCAGGAGGCGCTGCTCTTGGGCAGTGTGGGGGCCTGGCAGCCGTGGGCGAAGTCGCCGCTGGCGGCAGGCGCAGGAACGCTTCAGCCCAGAAGCCTACGCTCACCCTCGGCTTGCAGAAAAGCTCTCGAGCAGCGGCACGGATGCTTGGACCTCAGGTGCTCGGCTAACAAAATGCCCTCCCACCACCACCGCCACCCAAAATAACCTCTCCCTTTCTAATCTCTCAAAACAGGAATTACTTTCAGCCATGGCAATTTGCCCTGCATGCTCAGGCCACGTAAAGGACGGGTGGTTGCCTGTCACTGGTTTAAAGGAAAGTATTTGAGGGTGCTGCTGACCCCCCCCCCCACATCCGATGGATTGTCTAGTGTGTGTATTTTTGGAGGGGGGCATTGTCTGCTCTTGCCATTAGGGTGAGGCGGAAGCGGGGAAATGCTTGTAATAACGACGTTAGGAAAGGCTGAGCTGAGTTAGGCTTTTCCAGTAGAGGCTGGCATGGGTGGCTCCTTGCATGTCTCCAAAAAAAGAGGAAACGCATCACCCAAAAGGAGAGTGCTCCTTTACCTGAAAAGTGCCTGTGCTAAAGAATATGCAGAAATGCACCCCCAGGCTGAAAAAATACTTGCGATGTGTTTTGAAGAGGAATGCAGAGCAAGGCACCGCAGCCGGGACGGCTGGACCAGGGGCTCTGCGTGCTCACTCAGGCCGTGGTGAGCCACTCCCTGCAGACGGGTCGGTCCGTGCCGCACGGCTTCTCTCCCTTGGACGGGCCTTCAAACAGACAAGAGGGCTGCTCTCTGGGAACCAGGGAACGTGACCTTACAGATGATAGTAACGTGAAACACCGGCTGCCATTTTTGCTAGCAGCTGGCTGATGGGTTTTGGTGGGCAGTCCTGCCTGTGCCTGTGACTTGGGAAGATCACACTTCTTGGCAATGTGGGTCCCGTTCTCTTAGCCGACCTACAGCTCATCTCACTTGCCCCCAGGGCCAAAGAAAGGAGTGAGATCAGCAGTGGCTTTGCCATGGAAAGCAAGAGAGAGCCATTGTGGCGTAGTGGTTAAGAGTGCAGGTCAGGGACTCGGGCAGTCTGGGTTCCAGTCCCCACTCAGCCATGGCGCCAACCGGGTGACTTTGGGCCAGTGACAAGCTCTCACAGGGGTCTTGTTGTGGGGATAAGACTGAGAGCAAGAGGAAGAGAATGATGTTAGCCGCTTTGAGTTTGTTGGGGGGGAAAGTGGGATATAAATCTAATAAATGTCAGAGCTGAATGGATGCTCCCCACCTAAAGTCCCTCCTGGCCTCTGGCTTGCCAAGGTGATATAATAGGAACCCCTTCAGTTCATTCTGTATGTGCTCAAGAAAGAATTAGGGTGGATCTTTTAGTTCAGGGGTGGGTACCAACATGCCTTGAAGTCCCCATATGGGGTGTTGGGGGTGCAGCCCCCAACATACCCTGAAATGCTTTTTCTTTTAAATTGTTCCATAGCAGCTACAAGCAAGGTGCTAAAATGGACACATTAGCTTGCACACCAGCTGCAAATGCCAGTTTTAGTGCTACTGAGCGTTGTGGAGCATTTTGCTTCCAAATGACTTTGGCACACTGGCAATTGTGATTTTTTCAAAATACATTTTTGTTCTCCAGGTATGTGCAAGGGTATCTAGGGGGTGCAAATCCCCCCCCCCCCCGACCTCCTGCAGTCCCCAATCCCTCGCCTGCTCCTTGGATTGGAACAGAAGCATAACTTCCCTCTTCAGTCCCAAACCAATTTTGCTTCAGACCTGCTGTGATTGCAACTGACCCCTGCTTGCATTTTATGTGGAAATAGAGGCCCAGTGGAAGAAGTTGTTGCCATGAACTTCCCCCCAGTATTAAGAACATCTTGGAGTAAAGATGATTCTTGGAAATGTGGATTGGTGTTCTTAAAACAGTGCTACCGACTCCCCCCTTCCCTGTCTCCCCCACAAAAGGCTGACATTATTTCACTCCAGTATATGAGCACTCAAGATAAACGGTGCTGACAACAGTTTTAGCAAGAGGAGGTCCTTGATTTAAGCAAGCCTATTTGTTAGTCACACGTGGGGACCTGGAGCCTTTCTGGAGTCCTGTCTTTGTATGGCATGGGTTGTGGTTCTTCAGCAGCAAGAGAAAGGTGCTCTGCACATGTTCAGAGGCATCCTCCTCATTCACTTTAGCCCAGCACTTCATCAAACCCCAGGAACTGCTCAGGGTCCATAAGAAAGATCACTTGAGCACTTGAACAGTTTGCCTTGTATTGACAGTGTGGCATTTCAGTTACAGTGTTACAGTTTTGGACTGTAAGGTATGTACCTCACATCCCAGAAAGTCTACCCTCTGTTCTTAAACCCCACTGTGAATTTTCAGTTCAAGAGGGTGACCTTCCTAAACTGTGCCCTTAATTATACCCTTGAGTGAGTTCACAGAGAGACCTGCGTGCTCACACTCTCCTTTCTCGGCAGGTCATAGGAAAGTCATGGTATGGTGGGTGATGCTTCATTTCTCTTTGCCATTTCTCCTTGTTCTACTGTTGCAGCCCGTGGGTTGTCGACGAACCTTCGTCAAACATGGAATTCAGGCTTGTGTGGTATCTGGCACTCATGTAAAAAAATGTGCATTTGAATAGGTGAGGTTTGGGCAGGAGGAAGGGGCTGAATCTTGGACAAACCATGTTGAGGGGAAACCAATTTGTTGATGAAGTAACTCTAGAAACAGACTTTTTCCAGCTTTCAGATGAATCATTATCTGAAGCGCAAACATTCATTATTTTGTGTGAGACCTCCTCTGACAAAATAAAGGAAACGAAAATAAAAACTTCCAAACTACTATACTGTGAACTAGCAATATGCAATTTCCACTCAAATAAACACATATGTCTTGTTTCTTAATCTGAAACATTCTTCTCCTTCCCTATTGTTTCTACAGCAGTGGAAAGGACTCACCACAATAATAGTTTTGTATTTCAGGATCTTAGCTTTTTGTTTTCTAATTGACTGCATTGGGAGGTATGCAGCACAGTTCTCAGTTGGTCTTTCTTGTACTGTGACGGAGTTCTGCGTCTTATTTCATTTTCCTCCAAAACGGTGCTGTATGAGGTAACGGCATCCAAACAATGTCATAGGTGGTGATTTGAGGCCAGGAGATTAGATCCATTAACCATGAAGAAACTGTCACGAGGCAAAAAAAGGAACAGGGTCTGGCTCGACCTCGGCAGACCATCTGGATGAGGGATGCTGGCATTGCTCTTCAAGCTCCAGCTCCCAGATCACCTCTGGGGGCTCCTAGAAGCCCGTGTACGTGAAGGCTCAGTTTTCGGTTGGAGCCCAGAGTTTGATCTAAGCGGCTGCAGCACTTCCAGCCCCCCTCCCCACCTTGGCCCTGCCTGTCTCCCATAGCCCCTGCAACCCTCAAAAGAGTTCTCAACAGCCCCTAAAGCACCTTGCTTTCACTTTGCATACCTGTAAAGCTGAGGCTTTCCTCTCCTTCCTTTTTCATTAATTTGACCCAGTGAGAGGGTCTTCAAGAGCAAAAGCCTAGAAACTTACGACGGGCAGGCTCCTCGTAGGAGGAGGAAGCAGCCCTTTTCTCTCCTTCAGGGACCCTCGTCTACCTGTCCGAGATGCTGCTCCCACAGCAGGTTCAGCGGGAAGCAAGGGGCACATCCTGCAGCCTGGGGTGGGATGGCTGTCAAGGGGTTTGTTTATTTATTTAGAAAATTTCTATGCCGCCCCATTCACCGAAGCCTCGGGGCAGCTCACAAAACATCAATTAAAATATAATACACTAAAAATATAAAATGAATTAACAATATAAAATAAAATTTTTGACAGCCACAAGCACGATACCCTAAATTTAAAAATCAGCTGGGGAACCGGATCCCAGTTCTTCCCATCTCACATGGAAAGGGTAGGTGGGAGAGATTTCAGGGTTACTCCAAGGTGAGTTTGGGGGAGTCTCTGCGATCCCTGATTTGTATTGCTCCTGCAGCCAGTTTGGTTCCGTAGCAAGATAGCTTGCTCTCCAGGGGCTTGCTGTACCCCTCAGATTTTGGGGCCACCCGTGGCTCTGTGGCCAAGGGCTGCTGGGAGCTCCAGGCCAAATCCTCTGGTAGCCACAAGTTGCCCCATGATCGTAGGCTCCCACTGTCCCTCTTCCTTCCGAGAACCTGTTTCATGAAGGCTGTGATCCTGGGTCTCCTCACCTGGGAAGAATCCCAGTTAAGCATAGTGAATAAGCATCCAAAGGATTGCTCTATGCATGTGCTAGGAGTCTAGGAGCTGTTGGATTACACCTCGCATCAGGCCTGACCCTCAGCTGAAGCCAGCAAGATCTGGATGGCCAGAAGTTCTACAGCCCCATTTGAGGTAGAGAGAAAAATACATGAGTTGAATCGAGTTTCTTTCATCCTGGGCAGTTGCTTTGAAGAGGAGTGTTTCTTTGAGAGGTGAAGGTTTGTACAGCAGAGAGCAAACAGCAGCTCCAGCTTTCAGAGATCCAGAGAACTTGTGGAAGGCAAGCAAATGATTCACTTTCTTGCTTAGAATGGCCGGCTCCATTAATTAGTTCAACACTAATTGGTGGGATCTTGGTTTAGTGCTTGCTTTTGTCTGCCATTTCTGCTGTGCAATTCTGACCTTTATGAGAAATATCGATCACTGTGGATCGATCTTGCTGTTAACAGCAAACAGCAGCAGGGTAAGTACTGCCAGCATGTCTGCTCTGCTGTTAGAACAAACAGTATCTATCAAACCGGGTGTTTCAAGAGACTGCTGCAGATTAGCCGAATTCATCTCGCTCCGAGCATTTCACTGACATGTGAGGAACCCGGTGAGCTTTCAGCAATGCCAAAGGGCCCTTTAGCTCCCACCCACTTGGCCCCATGTAAGCGCTACTTGTTGGCGTGTGTGCACTCACGATGACATCTCGCCATGCGATTCGTTGACCCTGGTAGCGGGAGGCAGGCGTGAGAATGATCAACTCGTGGGGCTGCTGCCAGGAGTACCTGGTGGGGAGAACCAGGCTGGCTCTTGGATGCTCACACACGGTATGCAAGCCAAGATGATGGTGCAGAGCCCCAACTGTATTTCCTTAGGAAAGCAGTAAGCCTACTCTGAGGAGGATTTGGCTGGGATACTGCAAGAATTCTGGCCACTGTCTAGCAGAAAGCAGCAATGGGTTGGATCCAGGCTTGTGTGGTGCTTACAGCAGACCTGTTAAAATCAGTGTACGTTGCAGATTTTGGTGGGTCTCCCCCGAGCGTCGCTACATCTATCTCCAAACACAGGTCTAGAAATATAGGGTCGCAACAACGTTCATCAATCCATTTGATAGACCAGAAACTAGTGAGGAAAGACCATGACAGCCGAGTGCTACAAGAAGTGCCCTTTCCCCCCACAGTCCTCAAAGTTGCTTTCAAACTGGGGCTGGCGTTCGATCTGGAAGTATGGTCTTCATCCCCCTGCCCCACCCTGCCCCCAGATTTGGCAGCTCATTGCTAAGGACCTGTTGTAAATCTGCTTTGGATGAATGGGGGGGGGGGACATCTAAAAATATTTTTGGCCAGAATGCCATTGGTCCCCTCTGCTTGCATCATTACGAACGTATAGCAAGGCAGAACTAGACACTCCAATGCAGATGATGCCTTGAGGATGGATTACTTGAGCTATTCATATACATGAATAACGGGATGAATTTCCTCGGCCTGGTTGCCGTCCTCATGTAGCTTCTTGCCCACCCCATGCCACTCGCTAGAGTAGGAGAGGAAACGTCTTTCAGTGTTTCAGAGGTAACTCGGCAGAAGCCCCCCACTTGCTCTGGGATTTGGGGAGGGAGGGCCACAAAATGGCCACAGAGGACCAAGACAAGCAGCGCTGGAATGGCTGCCTCAGCACCAGCGGGACGTTTCCCCCTCCGCCGCCTGAGGGCTTCATTAGCCCTTCACAACTAACCAAATCCTCATCTCCCTGTGGCACTGTGCCATCATCATCAGACTAGGTTTCCCCAGCCCGTTTAGAATTGCTTAGTGATTGAAAATTGGGGCTCGACCAAGAATAAGAGCGGCTGCCACAGAACAGACTGCAGTGTCTCCTCCCACCTCCTCCCCGAGAGAGGCTTCGACGTTTTAGAAGCATTTTCACACACCATGTGCAGTGGTGATAAATCAAAATTGATCTTAGTCATGATTCAACTGTTGCTGCAATTTACGTCTGCGGTTTTGCTGATCACAGCAAAACATCAGGCAATGCAGAGAAATCTCTAACCTGCATCCTTAATGTTTTCTTTGCACTTAGACCTTGAAGGCGGGCGGGCGGGCATGTCTGTGTGTGTGTCAAGTTGGCAGAGGCTGTGTGATAGTTCACCATCTGAACTTCGCACTGCCCCATCTAGCTGCTGCTGGCTCTCCTCTACTGGTGTGGACAAATGAGAAAGGAAGTGAGATGGTGAACATCTTTGTCCCGTGAATCTATTGGAGGTGTGACAGCCTCCAGCTGTGATGGAGTACAGCACCCGCCAGCATGGCCAATGGGAGGGGTTGCGGTCTCAAAGACGCGGTTGGGGAGGGGTGCGCTAGATTGGGCTTCCCCAGCCTTATGCCTTCTAGACACATTTGGACTGCAACATTCAGAATCCCCACTCAATGGCCCCACTGGATGGGAA
Source organism: Varanus komodoensis (assembly GCF_004798865.1). Lineage (NCBI taxonomy): Eukaryota > Metazoa > Chordata > Lepidosauria > Squamata > Varanidae > Varanus > Varanus komodoensis. Next base: position 26,028,399 of record NW_025336480.1, on the reverse strand, counting down.
TTCTGGGAGTTGTGGTCCAAATGCCTCTGGCTGACCTAGATCACAGAGGGACATAATTTAGGACAACTGTTGTTTTGCTCAAAGATACCCAATGAACACTGAATTACCTCTGAAGGTACAGGTTCAGAAAGACAGCTGCAGGAGGACAAGCTCAGGCACTCCTGTAATGGCAGGGCAGGGCACCTTCCCAACATGATGATAAGCACTGTTTGGAGAAAAGGGCCATGTGCACGCCTGGGATAAACAAACCCTGACTGAATAATCCTGGCATGTGATCTCACAGAATGGCTTGGAGGCATGTGGCACAGCAACCTTGCTGAGGTTCAGCAGGTCTGGTCAGCACCTGGGCATCTTGTGACTGCCACTCTGGCTTCCATGAGGGAAGAAGTAAGAGGTTCAATCAAGCAGAAGGAAGCAGGGCCAAAGACCATGAGAAAGAAGTGCAGCCATTCCAACAGCTCGGATGAAAGCTTGCTGGGTAGGCTTCAGTGCTCCTACGGAACGAGGCCTTAACCCAGAAGCAGCCAATTCCAGTGCTTTGATCTACAACTCCCTCACAACTGGCCAATACGAGTTGCGCTCCTGATGCGTTGGCCTCCAAGCTGTCCACCCCAACTTAACCGTGACTGTTGCCAGAAACTGAACTTTGGTAACCAGAATATTCCAGCTTCCATGGTCGAAGCTCTAGCAGCTCTCATTCCAGACCAATAGGAAGACCACTATTACATTGCTTTTATGCCTCAGCATTTTGTCCTCTGGCAAGGGACCCAAGAATCCTCCTTACATGATCCTCCACCTCCCCATTTTTTTCCTCACAACCACCTCGTGAGGAAGGTCAGGCCGAGAGTCAACGGCTGGCCCAAAGCCCCCGAGGGAGCTTTGTGGGGAGCAAGGGCTGGGACCCCCGTGTCCCAAGTCCCAGGCCAATGCTGCACCCGCCACGCCGTGCTTGCTCTGTAATGCCAACTAGCTCTGCTCACTTGCATAGGTGGCTCAACGCTGGACCACGGGAGGAACTGAATGGAAAGAAAGCATCATGCGCTGGATGTGACGATTCACTGCTTACCCATTCTAGATGGTGGCTATAATTTCCAGAAATACCTTTGGGAGACGTTCGAGTTGGGTGCATCCCAATGAAGTCCAATCTTCACGCTGTTTTTATACAAAAAAATTTAATAAATATTTTTTCAAGATTTATTGCCAGGAATAACACATCAGAGATGCATTTTCAGGTTCATGTAACACTAATATTACCATACAAGATATCCTGATGTTCTTAGTGGTTGACCCACTGAGATTATCATTGTCTGAATCCAATTTCCAATGTTTTGATCTTCCAACTTCTGTAATAGCACTTTGATTTCCTCACTTTTTTAAGGCGGGCAGTGGAACCTAGAGCAAATCTACACAGTGATTGCGCCGGACATTCTACTGTTCAAGTATTCAGCAATTAGCTTATGGGAATACTTTCTACATACAGTAGATTACAAGGAAAAGAAATCAAATCTACCAAGTGGTTCAGTATTATCTATTCATGGTGGTGGTGGGGAAAATCAAGAGTTTACAAAATAAGATTTCGGTGCTTCCAACTTCACGCACTAATTCGATATTTTTAATTACATGCAAACCACTCACATCTCTCACATTTCATCTACAGAAGGTTATAGCGCTTTTGTGTTCCCTTACACTGCTCTGAAGCAGATGATCTGCCTGTCATCCTTTCCTTCCCCCCACCCCATCACTAAAGCAGCCAGAAAAAAAACCCTAGCCTACTTCTAAACTGCCTCAGCTGGTACTTAACAAATAGTCTTAAAGTGATCCTATGGGAGCTGTTTTCAAAGGAAAAGAAAAAGAGAGACCACACACTTGACATGGTACAAAAAGCCAGCGCTGAAGGTGAAAGCTTTTCCTATTGTTAAAAATTAAAAAACAAACAAACTGATTTTCAGAACACCTTAAATTTTGGCATGTAGGCAACATGTAACAAGGAAAAAAAAAGTAAAAAAAAAAGTAAAGAAGCCATCAGTTTACAATGCTATGGAAAACCTTCAGCTCTAAACACATACATATAAATAAAAAAGGAATGATATTTAAGGCTCTTGATTATTAAGTTAATAAATCAAATATACACAGTGATTAATAAAAAAGAATTATTTACATAACTATACAAACTTCTACTTTTGACACATTTTCCTCTCAATTCTTCATTTTTTTACCAGCAACTGCTGACAAGAAGTCCCCCATGCCCTCCCCCTCCCCTCCCCAAACAAACAAAAAATACAATAAAAAAAATAAATAATAAACTTTTCTGATAGTTGCTGTGGTTCTGAGCTGCAAAGGCACTTTCAAATACAGAACTAGTTGTACGTCACCATAAAACCAATATACAAAAGAACTCTAATTCAATAAATAAATAAAATGCATTTTTCTAAGACTATATATTGTGACATCTCGAGAGAGCAAGGAGAGGAAAGAAAAAATGGAGGGGGTTTCTTACTACAGGAAAAAGCTAAATAAAAGGCTACACGATACCTTTGGAAACCTTTCCGGGATGCATCAGCTGCGGTGGAACTGACACAGGGGCACTTTTGACTAGTTTTGCATAGATGTGAAATGCAGCACTCAGTAATCCAGCCAACCACAGCAACTATCCCTGCCAGTGTAAGCCAGCTTGTCAAAACTTAAATTAACACAGGGATTCTAAGCAAATAATAGCCTTAGACTCAAAATATTACACAACTGTTTTAAGAACTACAAGCTCCGAGTTGCCTTGAAGGGGTAGGCGAAGGCCCTGCCCAGCGGCCCCTGCGGCCTGCTATACTATGTATTCCATTCGGTTTAAACTTTGTGCGCTTTCCAAGTCCCGGTTGTCTTGTTTGTTTGTCCAGTTCGGGTGTTTTGAGGGGGTGCCGTTGGGTGGCTTTTCATCTCTGTCTACTAGCGTGTACGTTGCCTGTTTGGCAAAGCGGGTTTTCTGCTGGTGCTTGTCCATATCGTCTTCCTCCACCTCAGAGTTGTGTGTCCTTATTTTGGCAATTTTGGAGTTCTTGTTTTCATAGTCTTTGATTGGGACGGCATTGGCGCCGTGCTTCTCTATGGGGTTTTTGATCTGATTCAGCTGCTCTCGCACGTTGTTGGTGGTGTTGTCATCCGACACGGTGTGCGTGTGGCTGCTTTGCTTTCGGCGCTTGCGAAGGCACCAGTAGAAGGCAGTGACCAAGCAGCAGATCCAGGCCACCGTAAGAACCGAGCTCAGCAATGGAACCAAGAAATCTGAAAGGCAAGCCACAACTCTCATTAACCTCAGGGACAAGTGTTTGCTTGTTTTCAGGAAAGACACTCCATGCCAGCAAATCCTCTAACACGGCTATTTTTAAAAAGTGTCTACGAAGATGAAATAGGAATATAAATATCTGTTATAAAATAGGAAAGCTGATTGCCAGCTCCAGAAGACAAAGGATGCTTCCCTGTTCTCAGGGTTGACGTGGCGTGAAGTGGGGAATGTGGATGATCAATCCTGGTCCAAGGATAACTGGATCCACACCATTTGAGTCAAAGTTTTCCATTTAAGTTAGGGGTGGGCAACTCGTATCCCTCCAGCTGCTTTGGCTGTCAAAATTGAGACTGGCCAACTCCTCCCGCAGCTAAGGGCAGCCCCTCAGCCATTGGAACGTGCCTCATTGCGGAAGCCAAGAAGTGGAACGACACTTGGTGAATTCAGCTCTTGGCTGACCAGGTAGAATGCAGGGCATGCTCTTCCTAGCACTAATTCAGTAGAAATGTCAGCATTCAGAACAAGGAGGGCAGCTCAAAGGCCAAATCTATCCAGTTCAAGCAATTCATTAGTGCTCAGTGGAATATTCCTCTATCTGAAATCCTAGCATGCAGTAAAGAATTACCTGTTTTGCTTTTAATTGGCCGCCTCTGAACCCGGACTTCTGCAACTGCAGCAATCAGGGTATTGTTCCCATCACGCTTGCTAACAAGGTCAATAATCTTATCAGTTATTTCTTTTATTGGGTTATCTTCCTCCTGAATGTCTCCAGTAGACTATGAGAAGAATATGATATTATATTAGAAACAACATGGTTTAAAAATCATCTGATGTTAAGTCCTGCTAATTTAGTAGATCCATTCTAAGCAGGACTAACTCTAGATAGAACCCATATAAGCCAAAGATTGGAACAGGAGTAAAGTTTTCAGCAAAGTATGAAATGAAATAGAGCTTATGGTCCCAATCCCCAATACAGGAAGTCCTGGCTTTCACCACTGCTGGAAGGCTAACAAGTTAATGCCCTGTGCCAACATCAGGCCTGCTAGTAAGGCAGTGGAAACCAGCCTTACAATTTTCAACATCTTTTGACAGAGAAGAACATATCCTGCAATTTAAGGCAGCATCAGTGCCAATTATATCCTTGGATTATTTAGGACACCATTCTATGCATGTGCGAAAGGTCCTTCCTCCCAGCTGGTATGTTTTCTATCTGAATATGCAGAATATACTTATCAGGCCTTGTTTATTCAAATTAGTGCCAGTTAGCCACAGAGAGAGAGAGGTGATAGACTTACAATTGCAACATGAATTTCACTCTCTGCCAAGTGTGATGGTTCACAAGTGATGTAGATGGTATATTCAACAGAAACATTCTTCAGGATACTTAGGTTCCTCAGCTCACTGCAGATATGCTCAGTAGTAAGACCCTGGAGGAAAATACACGCAGGCGCGCACAACCATGAGAGCTTGCACAGGTTCAGTTTTGTGAAGAACGTGACTCATCTGTCCTTTTCTCATTACTAACTGTGCCCGGCTGCAAATACAGAAGACACTGTCTCTCCACTGCAGTAGGACGTGTGCTATGCAAGAACAGCCATCGTTACGCGGAGGCAAGTGTGCCGAGCGTAAACTCCTCTTGGCTTCCTAACAAGTTCAGCAGCTGCATGAGGCATGTGTCTGGCAACTGCGTCTGGGGCATGCGCGTCTTTAGAAGTACTTTAGAAGTGTAATGTGTGCCATGGCCCTGAGGTGGTTAGTTGAGTTTGACTTTGGGAAAGCCTCAGTCAAGACGCGTGGCCTTGCTCAAGCAAGATGGTGCTTAAGCAGCGGTGGGCACGTGACATCTCTTTCCCTATGCTGTACCCAGGTATGGTTCTGGCAAGGTGGTCTCATGTACGCCACCCGGTGAAACAAGGTTGTGGAACAGCCGTTCCCACTGTATCCCCCTTCCAAATAGCTTGGGCCAGAGCCCCCAAGGGTGGGGTTTAGCTGAGCACTGCTTGAGGCCCCCACACTGGGGAAACTGTTGTGGAGAAACAGGTGCTTTCCTGGTTTTCCAGACCACTGATGGGTGTCAAGGTCACGCTTTGAGATCACCAGTGAGGCTATCTGCATTTGTTGGTTTGAGCCACTTGCCTCCTCCCCCCAGAGTGCAGAACAGGCACACTTACTGGGCTCATCATCTCCTTGTTGAAGGTGAAAGTAATGTTAGCACAGTTGTCCTGGTAGAAGTCGGAATTGCACATGGTTTTCACTGGCTGTTGGTTTGAAGGCCAGCACTCGCCAATGTTGTCGCAGGGCTGAACAAAGCACTGGTTGTCCTTAATGGGATGACATGTGTGGCTTGCAGGACACTCATTCTGGCTTTTGGCATTGATCAGGCAAGGCTTTGGACCACACCAGACCTGGATGAGAGCAGACACTTCATTGGTAACTGGCCATGTGCATGGAAAACGAGCATGGGCCAGTTAGGCAAGATGTTCGAGGACGATACCTTAGAACAGGTGACTTTTCCATTCACGCACTGGCAGCTGTTGCACTCATCATCCCATTTTGACCCATCTGGAATAATGTGGCTGCTGGCAACACAAGGCTTGCCTGAAACTAAAAGTGAAAGAATTAAGGGGTTACCCAGCTCCCTGGCAGCTCCAAAATGGCCTGAACTGACACTGTATTTCAGGTAGTTAGCAAGGGCTGAAGGGAAACCTCCGAAACCTCCCCCAAGCCCCTTTAGCTCCCTGCTTTTTGAAGCATGGCCAGTGAAAGGAAGGACATATGGCAAATGTGGGTGAGATGCTGCTGACTTTTATCAGCACCTGTTCAACCCCAGTACTGACAGGGAGGCCTGGGAAAGGGTATGTTTCTAATGATGCCTTGAGCCCAAATTTAACAAAATCTACACAGTGACGAGTAACACTGATACTTCATTAATTTTGTCTAGGGTTTATTTCTTTAGAGCTTTTATATATTGTTCATTTACCAAAAGACCAGCATACAGCAAGGATAAGAACGGTATTAAAAATATGACAGAATACCTTCCTGGCATCTTGGACCACTGCGGCCAGCTGCGCAGATACAACGGTACCCATTGATTTCATCCACACATGTGGCTCCGAAAGCACAGGGTGAGGACTGACATTCATTGATATCTGCGGTACGGAAGGGGCGGAGGAAGAGACAATCAGGAGAGCCATGTAATTGGCCATTGCAGCATGGAGAGGTTTACTCTAAGCAGAGATCTCACGTGAAGAATCTTGCCGAGGAGATGGAGACTCCGCAGCCGCTTCAGAATCTCCAAAGCGCAAGGTCATTGCCCACCCATGAACCTGCATCAACCCTCTGCTGCGTCGGAGTAACTCTCAGCCAGTTGCAGAAGGGCTTTTTTACCTACAGTTTCGGCCATAGATATCAAAGACCTTCAGTAGGTTAAACATTTCCTTTGCCACTAAGCTATGGACCGGGCCGACCCTGCCTTCAACATGCATAACCTTTTAATACAGCATTTCAGCTTCAACTTTTATTATTGGCATGAATGCATCCTGCTTTCATCACTGCCTCTCAGTTTTTAAAGAAATGGAAGTGTCCTCTTACCTGTAATTTAATAATAATTACAGGGAAACATGTATACCACCTCAGGGTCTCCAGGCAAAAATGATTAGTAATTAGGAGACATTTTATTGTGTGCACTTTCCTATCACAAGAAAGCTCACCTCAAATGAAAGGGCACGAGACACTGTTTCAGAGCATGCTGGAATGATGCCTCCTTGAAAGCTGGAGGCTCTCATGCTTCAGCTCACTGAAATCGACAAGACCTTTTAAAGGTAAGACCCTCAACCATCCAATGAAGCAAAGCAGGGGAAGATTTAGGACAGATGAAAAAGGAAACACGTCTCACCCAACACATGGGAGTTTGCTAGCATGTGATGAGGTCTTGACCCATTTAAGACCACTTCAAAGGGGGACTGGGAAAATTCATGGGGTGAAAGACTATCCACTGCTACCAAAGATGATGGCTCTAGGCTTCCTCCCATATAGAGGCACTGTGCTTCTGAATACCAGTTGCCAGGGAGCACAAGCAGAAAGGGGCTGTTGCACTCGTGTCCTCCTTGAGACTGGGACTTCTGGCTGGCCACTGTCCCAGCAGAGTGCTGGGCTAGACAAGGCCCTGGTCTGAGCTAGCGGAGCTCTTGTGTCCTCGTGCTTATGGAACTGACTTGTCCTTTGAGGGACTTGAGCAGGACTAACTTAGTCTGCAACTGGGGCAGAGCAAGCCAAGGAAAATCGCTTTGCTTGACTCCAGTTCCGCTGTAGTCTCCAGCCAGGTGACCCAGAGGGGTCAAGCTGCAAGCTGTGATTTAGCAAGGTTGCACGGACTTCGCCACTCTTGTCCAAAAGTCACATGAGGAGGAAGGAGGAGCTGAGGCCCCACAAGCACGTACTTATCCTGCAGTCTGGGCCTGCAAAGCCTGGGGCACATTCGCAGCGGTACCAGTTGTCTCCATCCACACAAGTTCCACTGTTATAGCTGCAAGAGGAAGGAGGGAAAGAGAGAGGGCAAGAATGTTAAGCAGAGAATGTCTTTTCAAGCATCTGTTTCCAAAGCCTGCATGGTTTCATCCAAAAGCTACAGTACAAGGATTACTGTAAAGCAGGGCTAGGCCACTTGTCGGCCAAAACATCTGGAGGGCCCCCACTTGCATCAGTCTCAGCCAGTGAGGAGCAGCTCGGAGAGTTGTAGGCCACACCATCGGGAAATTGCCCACCCGTGCTCTAAAGCAACGCTATCCATTTCCTATTTTGCAAGGAGGCAAGATGTTACGGTCATCCCTTAGAAACTGCAGTATTTTAATTAAATGTAATAACTGCTTCCAGATGCTGCCTAGTTAAATGATATGGAAAGATGCTTGCTTGGCCAGTCCATCTACTTGTTGGTGGACACAGGGGAAGAAAAGTAAACTCAAAGTGATAAATAGGAAGGAAGTTCAAGAAGCACGGCAATAAGACACACTCAGGTACAATCAAAAGATTTGGGGTGGGAGGCAAGGGGAAGAAAGTCAAGGGTTTTCTTTTTGAAGGGTCCTTTTTGGTTCACATATGTACACCCCACCCAGAGATTTCTACCACTCAAGGAAAATAACACATTGAGAGCCCAACTCGCTCCCAGGTCCTGATGCTTACCAAGGGTGTGGATTGCAATCATTGGTATCTGCAGAAAGATCAAAGAAAGACATAATTAGGAGCAACCCCTGGGCAGTCAAGGCAGTTTCACAATGGATGCACTGGCTCAGAGGGCTGCTCCTGGCTGGAGGTCTTCCAGCCCCCCATGGAGAGCCCTCTGGCTCTAAATATCCAGCACTGAGCAGGGAACCAGCCATCTCAAGTGGCTCAACACAATCTTGGTAAAATTGAGGACACTGAATTTCTGCTGTGATCTACAAGTCCCTTTCCAAACAGGTCTGAGATGGTCCTCCTGCCTGCCCCACACAGGGGGCCATGCTGGTAGGTATCTGGCTGATTTGCAGTAGAATGATTAGATCTTGGACCCTAAATTATTTAGTCAGGGCAACATCCCTCAATTATCTGGCTGAAAGGAAGGCAGCTTGGTGTAAACCTGTTTTGCATGGATGGAGGGAAAGCGCAGTTCTGCTACTCAGAACAAATTCTTGAGCTCAGAGTTTTTTTGGTTTAAGTCTTTCTGCACCAGGCTTTGGCTGGCAGTCAGATGGTAGTAAAACAAACAAACAAACAAACAAACAAACAAACGGACCTTGCAGGCCTGAAGTCTGCACAGCCCCCCCAGTCTCTCTTCCTCGCTATCTTGCTCACCTCACCCCGAAGAGGCAGATTCTCATAAGGAATCCTCATCTTGGGGAAGTGAGCAGACTAAAACCCAGGTGGTGGCTGCTAAGAGCAGAGGAGGGCCAGCCCGAGATCAGAGCATGAGGATGGCAGCGGTGCAGACAAGATGACATCTACCTCCACTTATCTCCTTTGCAACTTTCTCCTACCCACGCCAGCGCCCTGTTCTGCAGTGTCATGAAAGCCACCTGGCTCAGGTGATACTAAAGGCCCACATCAAACAGCTTCCTCCTTCTGGTTTCAATCTCAAATCCTCGAGGGGAACCAGATGAACCAGTGTGCTCATCAACCGTCCCTTTGGGAAAGTCTGGGTGCAAAAGGAAAAGCACTTACTCTGAGTACAGGTAGGTCCTTCCCAGCCTTCTTTGCAGACACACGTGAAGGATTCTCCGCTCACTACGCACGTCCCTCCATTGTGACAGGGGTTGGGGAGGCAGCTGCTGTTTCTTGCTGCAAGAGCAGTGAACAGAAGTGTTGGAGGCCGAGTCCTGCGGAGAGGCCTGGCGAGTGGCCCTCTCTCACACAGACATGCTTACCGATGTTGCAGGTGGCTCCTTCCCAGCCTGCTGGACACATGCACTTGAAGGCGTCTCCCTCGTCGTAGCACGTCCCTCCGTTATTGCAGGTGGCCTCGTCACACTGACTGTCGCCTGCACAAGTGAGAACCGGGCGGGTCAGAACCAGCAGGGGAGAAGGGCGAGCTGCCTTCTGCTCGGCCAGGAAAGGGCTCGGGATGGCCATGCTTGCCCCAGGCATTCCTGCCCACTGCAAGATCGTCCACAGAGGCCCTCCTGTGAGTTCCTCTCCCCCAGGAGGTGAAGGGGGATGTTGTGAGGGGGAGGGCCTTTTCCGCGGTGGCTCCCCAACTGTGCTCTGCCGTCAGAGATTCACCAGGCGCACACCTCGCTGAGCTTCAGGCACCTGATGGAAACTGTTCTCTTCTAGAGCACCTATGGCACCACTTAGACTATGCATATGAATGTGCAATATTTTTAATATATTAAATTTTAGCGCTATTTTTACTTGACTATGCATATGTGATTTTCTCCTATTTATTATGCTATTGTAATTGTATTGTTTTATTTATGCTACTTATGGGTACTTTTATTGCAAAGACTGCCCAGAGAGTATGATGCTAACGGGCGGCTTCCAAAAAATCTAATAGAATAAAACAAAATAAACAGTTTTGCCCATTTCTGAGGGGCTGTCACATGCATCTCACAACTGGACCACCTCTATGAGCACTGACCCTTGTCAGCTGGAATTCAGTTTGGTACTGCAAGCCCGAATACGGCACTAGAGTACATGGCCTGCAGTGCTGTGGCTTAAACCTGGGATGAGGAACACTTTGTGGTGAATTAGGTTTGCAGTATCTCCGCATTTCCATAGCAGGTGCAGCCAAAGGCAAAACTGGTATGGCCAAGCATGTGCAAAAATTACAGTACATTTACATATTCAAATCCACTGAGAGCCAGTGTGGTGTCGTGGTTAAGAGCGTGGGACTGGGACTCAGACGATCTGGGTTCTAGTCCCCTCTCAGCCATGGAGCCACCTGGGTGACTTTGGGCCAGTCACAGACTCTCAGCCCAACCTACCCCACAGGGTTGTTGCTGTGGGGATAAAATGGAGGAGGAGAATGATGTAGCTGCCTTGAGCCCTTTGTAGGAAAAAGGCAGGATATAAATTGGAAAAAAAAATCTATTTGTTCCATGCCTCTCTACAGCCATAGCGTAGCTTACTCTCAGTAGAGGACCATTAGGAGAGACATTTCAACCTTTTCAAATGGGGGAACAAGCAGCATCAACTCCAAGAAACTACCGAATGATTCAAGATTGAGGGAAAAGGCATGGACCAGGGAGTATGGTCATCCAAAGGTCCACAGGGGCCTTTATTCAGACCCCAGGATGATGGGATTTGGCTTCCACGCCAAAGATTCCCAACCCCATCTGCCTCTCTGTTAATGCAGAACACAACTGCTTTGTCAAATTAGGTGCCCTTTTCAAGAAGTCTGTGTCTCCCAGTGAAGGAAAGTGATTAACAGGGAAAGACTTCTGGACATTTGCTTACAAAGCAGCTTGCCCTGAGCACCAGATCTGCAGAACACTGAGAGCAGGAGGGAAGCAATGGCACTTTTTCTGGAAAATGGCCAATCTGAGCTGGTCAGATTCATTTACCAAACCAGGCACCACTCTTCCAAAATACTCACGTGAGTGGCAGGTTTTTCCTTTCCAACCATTTTTACATTCACAGAAGAAATCATTGACCAAATCTCGGCATGTCCCTCCATTGTGACAAGGATTTTTACTGCAGTCATTGATGTCTGGAAGTAACAGGAGAAAACATGAGCTCCCCCACACAAAAAACGGCCTTTGCAGTTGCTGTAAATATTTAACGGGTCCACTTTATCCACATGTGTGTTCTACCCCTCTTCCTGATCTCTAGTCCCAGGCCTGCATTGCACACCTGAGGAGCTTAATGGATTGCTGATATTTTATTCTGCCCTGTGCCCTGCCAGCCACGTTCAGCTTTCCTGCCAACACACACCACTTCAATTCCCTTGGAACACATATACCAGTTAAGCTGAAAGCAGAGGAGGCCTTTGTATATAATGATACTCTTTCCAGGCCACAGGTTTTAAAAGCCTCCTTCCATTGCTTTATTGAGGCACTGCAGAGAAAAACTTCTGAGGCAGGTATTTCAGAGAAGGCAGTCTCTGCATTGGAAACACCACCTTAAACGGAAATCAAATGGAGGTAATGCCAGGAAGCCCCCAAGTCAGAGGTTGAACCCTTCTATATGACAGCTTGTATGATGTAGTGGTCAAAATGCTGGACTGGGACTCAGGTGATCTGGGTTGTAGGCCCCATTCAGCCACAAAGCACAGTGGGCCAGTCACAGACTCTTAGCCCAACCCACCTCACAGGGTTGTTGTTGTGAGGAAAAAATGGAAAGGACTATGTAAGATGCTGTGGGTTCCTCACAAGAGGAAAAAAGAAGGCATATGAAAGCAATGCAATTATAATGCTAATATAACATCCTTTTAACATACATATTGCTAGACGTGAATTTTCTAGGATTTCAGATGTGCATGCAACTGATGCAGGAGAGTGCTGCTTAACAACAAGAGTACTTCTGGTCCTAAGTTCCTCATCCATTTCTGAATTCAAATCACTGGGAATCAAAGTCGAGGCATATGGTCACCTAACACATTTTCCCAGTAAATTCAGTTACTATGGGGCTAAAATGCAGTTAGTGACTCTGGCACAAGGATAGGCAGCCCAGATGAAAGAGGGAGAAATGGCTGAATAGCTCCATTAACATGGCAAGACAAAAGTTCTCACAAAACCAGGGGGTACAGAACACGGCTGCCTCCCTACGCACACAAGAGCAGACTAACAACTCACAATGTTTCCTTACACTTGTATACAGCAAGTCTTCCTGCTCATGGGAGGCCTGTTTTATGCCCCATGCTTTAAAAAAAAAAACAGAATAAATAAAATTTGAATGAATTCAAATCTCCAGGGCCCAGTAAACTGCATCCTCCAGTAATAAAGAAACTGGCACAATAACTCTCAGAATCACTATTATTTTTGAAAAATGGATGGATGGGTGAAATGCCAGCTGACTAGAGAAGGGTTAATATTGTTCCTGTCTTCAAAAAGGGGGGAAAGAGGGTCCTGTTATCAGTCAGTCTGATAACAATCCCTGGGAAAACCCTGCAACAATTAATACAGTGGTCCATCTGCCCGCCCTTGAAAACAATGCAGTGATTACTAGAAGCCAACATGGATTTGTCAAGAACAAATATTGCTGGAGTAATCTGATCTCATTTCTTGATTGGGTAACCATCCTTGTGGACCGTGGGAATGCTGTGGACATAATCTATCTTGACTTCAGCAATACTTTTAAGAAAGCGCTCTATGATATCCTGATTAGCAAACTAGCTAAAAGAAGGCTGGACAGAGCAACTATCTAGTGGATCCACAGATAAGGACTCAAAGAGTGCTTAGCAATGGCACTTTCTCAAACAGGGGAGAGGTAACAAGCAGATTCCCACCAAGTTTAGTTTTCAGTCCAGTGCTCATCAACATTTTTATTAATGAATTGGCTGAGAAGCTGTAATGAATGCTGATCAGTTCTGCATATGACACAAAACCGAGTAGAATGCCTAATATCCCACAAGGCAGAAATCAACATTCAAAGCCATCTTGGTAAGTTGGACCTGTCAAATGGCTTGGACCTATCGATATGGCTGAAATCAGTGGAATGGAATTTAATGGGGACAAATACCAAGTTCTGTACCTAGCGAGAAGAAATCAACTGCATTGTTACAAGATGGGGATAGTTGGCGCCACAACTTTACAAACAAGACAGATCTCAGAAGTGTTGTGCATCACAAACTGAGTATGAGCCAACAATGCGATATGACTGGAAACAAGGCAAATGCTGTTTTGGGCAAATGTCATTTCCAAATTAAATGAAGTACTAGATCCCCTCTACTCAGCAATGGTAAGACCTCATCTTAACTCTACTGGTCCAGCCCTGGTCCAAAAACTAGGCAGAGCTTAATTAGAACATGCCTTTTCCTTAAGAAAGATACTGATGATACCTTAAGGAGATCTGCTTCTCTAAAAGACTATGCATCAGGACCAAGCCAATGAAAAGTAAGGAAAGCCTCGAACAGCAGCAAACCACCCCTTCCACTTCTTCATTGGCAGCTTCATGACAAGTGCCCTTCAGCTGGAGAAAGATTTGCTTACTGGCTTCACAGAAGGTCCCCTCCCATCCATCACTGCAAATGCATTTGTAGGAGTTGATGCCATCAATGCACGTGCCGCCATTTTTACATGGGTTGCTCTCACAATCATTAATATCTGCAAGAAAAATAAAAATAAAACATCGTTAATGAAAAGCACTGAAAAACTAAATGGGGAAGGATGGGGAACTCACCTAAGTTTCCCTCACCAAGTTATTGCTACCTGTATTTGCAAAAGAAGGACAATGGTGTATGAACATCCATCTATCCAGTCCATTTGATTACTGGCTAACCCCAAGATATTTTGACTAGAAATGCCAAGGATCAAATCAGATTCATCCTGCATGCAAAACCTATCCCTTAAAGAGTTTAAGTAGGAAGACTAGGCTAATAAAAGACAACTTATTATTAATCGCTTAGTATGTTAAACCCGTCATCAATCTGTGACATACTACCCAAAGCTTCAGTGCACACAGCATTAAGTCACAATTTCAGTTTATAAAATTATAAAAGGTTACACATTCAAGGGCTCAGGCTCGGGCCACTTCCAGTGAATTTTCCAAGGCCAACAAAACTCCGGGCTCAATTACTCTAAGAGTTCAGGGCAAAATCCACAAGGTTCTTCGTGCAGTACAGTTAAACCCCCTTTTCCCAGGGACAAATTATTCCCAAGGTACTTCTGCAGGCTGCTGTAAACTCAGGGTTCAATCAAAAGGGAAAGGAATGCCATCTTCAAACCTTACTTTCATGACAGTAGGTGCCAGTGAAGCCTTTGTTACATTCGCAAGTAAACTTGCCACCCGCTTGGCTTTTGCACTTGCCATGTGGGCCACAGACGTTGGAAGAGATGTAGCGGACTCCTTCTGGAGTGCTGTTGGAAGCCACTGCAACAGTGCAGCTGTCAATGACTGCCGAAGAAAGAAGGCAAATGCACAGAATCAGCCCTCGTGGTCCTTTCGAAGAGGCCCTCCACACGCCATTCAAGCTGCCTACAAGCCTTTCCCAAAGTGGTGGCCTCCGGATGTTTGAGATGGTTCGATCTTATTTGTTCCAGCCAAAGCAGTGTTCACATTTGCTTGAACTGATAGGAATTATAGCACCAAGCATATGGAGGACACCAGACTAGGGTCAATGGCTTCAAAATAAGCCTTTGCAGCATCTTCTGGACAAAACTGACCTGTGCCAAGACATAACTACAGTCACATTGTGGATAGAAAGCTCCACACTGGACCACATCTTGAAGGCTTAGACAGCAGCCTTCCCCAATCTGGAGCCCTCTGGATACTTGGGACTACAACTTCCACAGTCTCTGATGGCTGGCCAAGCTGGCTGGGGCTGCTGGGTCACCACCCAAAGCATCTGGCAGGCATTAGATGTGGCTTAGAGGGTCTTTGCTGTCTTTCAATGGCAGCATCTCTGCAGGGTTTCAAGCAAGGGTTCTTTTACACCCTGGAGGCACCAGGGATGGACTCCAGGTCATTCTGCACGCAGAGCACAGGTGCAGGGCTAAGACTGGCAGCAAAACCAATTCAGCAAGCTGCCCCATGTCACACATACAGACCTTCACAAGGAGTCGAGCGGCAGTGATCCTTGAGGTGCGAACAGTTCTTCCCTTCATAATCTTCAGGACAGTTGCTACAGAAGTAATCGCTCTCATAATTGAAGCACTGGGCCCCGTTCTGGCATGGATTGGGTTCACAATAATCTATGTCCAACTGTGAGCGGTGATGGAGACGAAAGAGGAAGACAGAACAGAGAGGCTGCCTAAGACAAAGGCTTTATTATTACTCTTCCCACTGCCACAGGCAGGAAACACTGTGGAATCTGACCTTTTTATCAGCTGCCTCAATTACTTGTGTACAACATACACAATGCGGCAGTTGCCAACCCCACTTCAACAAAGGTTATCAAGCAGCATGCAGAGGGGCTGAAATGCAGAGTTCTGTCAACATCAAGCATGCAGGCCTTTCACTAGCCATGCCTCCCTTGCCTCCGTTTCCTCACCTTGTGAGGAAAAAGGACAAAGGAAAAAAAGGTGTCACGGCTTGCTGAATGCTGGCATTCAGCAAACAGGGCCAGAGACCGGGCTAGCTAGGTGCCCTTATCAGGAGCTTGCATTTCGCCTGCCCTCACCTGACAGACATTTCCTGAGAAGCCAGCAGGGCAGAGACATTGGAATCCATTGATTTCATCTTGGCAATGACCCCCATTCAAGCAAGGGTTGCTCGCACATTCATTGATGTCTCCCTCGCAGTGTTCCCCTGCGTAGCCAGGTGGGCAGTCACACTGGTAACTATTAACCAAGTCCTGAAAGAGGAGTTGAGAAATCCGTTCACAGCAGCTTCTTAAAAGCACCTTGCCTACACAAAGCTTTTCATGCACAGTGTGTGGTGTGGTGTGGTGCAGTGCAGTGCAGCTTTTTCAACGCAACTCGACTGTGTTGGGCGACAGCTCCCAGAATCCCCCAGCCAGGGCTGGCTGGGAGATTCTGAGGGTTTCATCCAACACATCTGGAAGTTGCCCAGTTAGAGAAGGTGGGTGTCGTGGAGGAAGGCGGGCTGAGTTGCCTATCTCTACTCTGCTGCATTATTTTCTTAAGAACCTGGGACTGAAGCCACATTCCATGTAACAAAAAAGGACTCACCTTGCAAGTCCCTCCATTCTGACATTGTCCAATACAGTCATCAATATCTGGAAATTGAAAAAAAGGATCCCACAGTTAGCAAGCCTATGGAAGACTTGAACTCCAAGAGGAGGCATTCAAGTGGCTCTGTAACTCTCCCTAGATAAACCCTTTGTCAGGTTTCCTGCATGCTTTCCTCCAGATAAGGTTATTGTAATGGGTGGGAACCTTCAGCAATTCTTCCAGTGGAGTTAGGTTGAAACTTCACATCATTGTTTGAGTCACCTTATCTTAATATAGCCATGTTGTGGACTAATGGGTTTGATAAAATTGCTTCTTATTCATGCCAGGGTGACTACTCCCTTTCTAAAAACATTGGCTGCCCCCCCTCCTTCCCTTGGGGGCTCCTACCAAAGGCTGTTGATTGTAGCACAGGAATGACATTTTGCCTCAAGAAACCCAAGCAGTCAGAGTTGCATGAAGCTTACACCACACTGCAGTTGCTAACCTTAAAGCACGACCCTATGCAAGTTAAGACAAAAAAGCCCTCAAACTCCCAGCATGACATAATAAAGCAGTGCCATGATAAATCTGCTACACTTAAGGTGCAATTGGATTCGTGTTTAAGCAGAAAGAAGGCCTAGAACTTTTTGTCCTTCTAAACTTTCTTAATGCCACAAAATTCCTTGTTGCATTTGCTTCAATAGACTGCCTCCTAGTCAACACATGCACACTGTATACTGAGGGGATCCAGGATCCTTCTGGGTTGGTGGCACATTGGGAATTTTCAGTGTCTTGTGGATTTGCTCACAACATGCCCCCTATGGGGAAGGGAGCTTGCCCAGTCATGAAGTGGCTGCATTACCCAGACGGCAACGTGGGGGCCTAGAAGAAAAGTAGTTCAAAAGAGCTTCAACACAAGGCAGAGGAGGGTCAGAGCTCTGACTCACAAAGCTTCTTCACTGAACCCCAGTAAAGGCAGGGCTGGAAGGCAGGCAGAACTCTGCTTTGTAGCATGCATGCCATCCGCCTGATTACAAACAAAGCAAAATGTTAAAAAAATCTGAAGAGATACAATAAAATCAGGAGGAATGGGGCATCTGTCAGGCACCGAGGGAGGGGTCGAGTGGCTCACTGGCATTCACTGGCACCATGTTGAAGACCTCCAGTGTGTATTAGTGTTCACACACACACATACTTACCAATATCACAATTCTGGCCAGTCCAGCCAGGAATGCAGTCGCAATAGTAGCCGCCAATTAGGTTCCTGCAGGAATTGGCGTTGTGACAAGGTTTACCCTCACATTCATCTGCATCTGAAAAGAGACATTGAATTGCCCATGTTAAGCAGGCAGTTACAGCAAGAGGGGTGCGCACACCCTCCTCTTGTTTTCACAGCAATCACTGAAAGTTCATTAAAGACCCATGGATTTTTACCCCTTACAGGACTGGATTAACAAGCATTGAAGAAGAAGAAAGGCCACGTTACTACTTGCTGAAAGACTTTCCAATTTCTCCTTGTTTGTGGCATTCTGGCAGCTCTGAATCACTGGCCTCAATAAAGAGCAACTTTTTAAAAAGTGGAGGGGGGGAGCGGAAGAGAAGAGGACCAACACAATGGAGAGTGTCAAAGCAGTGGAGCATCTGAAATCACCGGGATTACATTAAGAACAGGAAAGCTGCACCAAGAACGTGGAAGGCTCATTCTTCATGAGATCATCCATAGCTCGGAATGTCGCTGTGAATTCCCTAGTCCAAAGGACTTAATGTGGCCAGAGAGATGGAAGCAGTTTCCCACGAGGCTGGACATGGGAGAGGCAGCAAAAGTACAGTGGGGCTTAAGAAGAAAGTGCAGCGTGACACTCTGAGGTGCTCATCACAGCTGATTCTAGGAAGTAAAGGGAGTTGCTTCCAAGGTAAAGGGGCCTTTCCCCATATTGCCAAGAGCAATAATAATAAGGGGTGGGGCGGGAAGCAATAATTACTCGAGTCCTGCATTCATGAATGAGTTTGCTGGAAGCCTCCTCCTCTGTCGGTCCTCACGGCAGAGAAGGATGCTTCTAGAGCAGCAGACTTCTCTAGCGAACTCCTCTCTTCCCAGAGCAGCCGCCTCTCACAAGACATCCTGACTGCACGGAGGGGCTGTTCTGACATGCGCTCAGCCACTGCCTCACTGCCTCCCCCAGAGCCCAGTGTCCAGTACGCCGCAGGAGCAGGCATGGAGAGGCTCTCTGCCTGCCTGCTTTCCAGGGGGCAGCCAGCAGGTAGCACCAGCAAAGCCGGTTAGAAGCTTGTGAACAGTCCCGCAGACGCCACTGAGACAGTTCTGCCGATATCGTATCGCCGAAATTCAAACCCCGTTGTAGGAAGCATTCCCATGATTTTGATGGACAAGGAGAAAAGGTCCTCCAGCTTCTCTGCCTTACATGCTCAACTTCTCACCTTTGTTCTCCACTAAACACAGTCACCTGCAGAACATTTAATGCCCTGGCTCCCTATTTTCCAACCGGGTGCCCTCCAACCGTGTCGAGCTACAACTCCCATTATCCCTAGCTAATGCTCAGGAATACTGGGATATCTTGAAATCACCAGGCCGCTGGAGCAGTTCTGAATGCCTTTTTCTACATGGATAACATTAGGCTGGGGAAAACAGTATGGGGTTAAAGTGCCCATATTAAAGCAATTTCTTCAAGGAGAAGGGTGATCCAACAACTCTGAGAACTCCTCGCACTGGGCTG
This sequence comes from Varanus komodoensis, assembly GCF_004798865.1. Lineage (NCBI taxonomy): Eukaryota > Metazoa > Chordata > Lepidosauria > Squamata > Varanidae > Varanus > Varanus komodoensis. Next base: position 26,009,149 of record NW_025336480.1, on the reverse strand, counting down.
ACAGCAGCTGCCCATTTGATCTGAATGCAAATGATTCTCAACAAAGCAGAGTCTCCACTGGCAGACTGGCTCAACTGGGGATTTTCTGTTCCACTAACAGGAGCAGCCTCTACTTACCTATCTGACATGTTTTGCCGATCCACTGAGGTGGGCAAATGCATTTAAAGCCATCAACTAGATCCTGGCAAGTTCCTCCGTGACCACAGGGGTTTGGAGAACAGTCATCAATATCTACCAAGAGAGATTGCATGTTCATATGGACAAGTGAACATCTATGGCAGCCGTATTCGCAGGCTGCACACTTCTTTGTCAAGAACTGTGCTACGTACAGAAGACGAGATCCTGATTCTGGCCTCCAGCTTTCCTCCCTCCTCAGGCTCTGCCGGCCTTGGTGATCCCAACCACATTGAAGGGAGGCACGATTTTGATTTGAACGACTTCCAAGAAAGCATCACTCACACCGAAAGGACTTCTGCAACTCAGTAGCCCATAGAGAAAATGCTGGCTGGGCAATTTCACCTTTTGCCCATCCTGATGACAGCTGGGTAGCTAGTCTAGCAAGGATGACACTGAGAAATATCCACGCATGAACATTCACAAAGAAGTATTCATATTCTGCTTACTGCACAATGGCTGAGGGCCTCCTGCATGGCCTTGGTTATGAATGGGCCCAAACAAACTCATTTATGGTTGGGCCCAGTTCAGGACTGAGTCCAAGTGAAAGGCCTGCCACCAGACCAGGCTGTGTCACTGGCATTGCTCCAAAATCTACCAAAGGCTGTTGAGAGCACATGTGATAGAACACAACAGCCCTACAACTGCCACAAAGGCATACTGTTCCGGCTTTGGGAACGATACTGGTTGCAGCGGGGAAGCCCACAAGGAGCACCCATTCTGAACCAGACCCAAACTTTAGCAGAGCTAGATCCAGATTCAGAACATGCTTGGAAATCCAATTGTAGGGCCTCTAATCTCTGTACAGGTAGCTCCAAGAAGAACAGTAGTCAGCACAAGGAACTCCAAATGGCTCTCATCCATTCTGCATTTAATATTTTGGCCTGGCAACATATGAAGGATACAACTGGCATCAAATAAGATGAACAAATGCCAGATAATGGACTGAATCCTACTGAGCACTACTGAGCGCAGCCTCCGGAAATGAATGGGTCTTTATTCAAGACTAACTGAAGGGTCAATCATTTCAAGTAGGATACAACACAATGTTGAGCTCCAGGATCACAACCCACATTTCTCAGCTTCCGTATCTTACCTTGTTGCTCCTAAAGGGTTATTGGGTGCCATCCTATGCATGGCTGTCTGGGGCACTCCGGGAAATGTGGGGATTTTCTTGTCTAGACATGCATAGGCTCTCACCCTCAGTGATCTAACTCAAGAATGAACTGCAAGGGCAAGCTACACAAACCTGAGGAGTGCTGTCTGTTTTAAAGACAATCACACAAAACTACAAATTATAGCAGCAAGACATGCAGCATATTGGGACTATCAAGTACCTGAAAGTCCAGTGCACAAAGCAGATAGTGCAGAAAGCACAGAAAGCTGCAGTGTATTTCTGGAAGACCCGCACCCCAAAGTAACAGTGCACGGTGCCTAACATGAACTACTGGAACATTTGCATGGCGCTCAAGAACCATGCTGTTTGGCGTAGCAAGGCTTAAACTTCAGTATTAGATCGGAAATGCTAGTTAACTTACTAAGTGTGCATGTCGGCGCTGCCCAGCCCGGAGCACAGATACACTCAAATCCTGTAGAGGTTTCAAGGCAGCTTCCTCCATTGTGGCAGGGATCCGAAAGGCAGGCATGCTCCGCTGCAGAAAGAGCACAGCCCTCGTCAGCTTGGCCAAGGTGGGGACACGAGCAGCCGCCCCACTGCGTGGTCATACCACAGGTCTTGCTCAGTCCCGACTCCAGGCTCTGACTGGGTGGCCGATGCACTCTAGGCCTGTCTAATCAGGCAGTTGCTTGCGTCTCATAGGAGGCAGCTCAGGAGGACTAACCCTCCTGACCAGCAGGTCTTTCGCTCCCTTTTCCACCTGCTGAAGGCACTGTGACCTCCTCTCACTGTGTCCTGTTCCCCGCACAGGTCAACGTCAAGAGGGAAAGCATCACTGGGAGCAGGAGATGCCTACCATCACTCAGATGCTTCTGCAATCAAGCCAAATTCTCCCACTACATATGGGAGGGAGGGTCCAAGGGCAGAAACCGCTGAAGATGCTGTCTTATAGTCAGATGTTCATCTGACTTAAGCCCCATTCACTATGGTTTTCTACTCAAAGTACAATGAACAAGGCTCACTGTTTCCCCCATCAACACACACACATATACACCTCGAGGTGTAGACTCCAAGATGGTCTTCTTTTCCCCAAAATACATGGGCCGGAGGCAACAGCAAGCCATTGGTGCTGCCTGCTTCCTCTAGGGAATCCTGCAAATCCCATGTGCCCATCTCCCAGGTTAGGCCTGGCAAACCTGAGGCGCACAGTCAAGGGACAAGAGCATTTGCACTCGGCAGTAAACCAGCATCTGGGTAAGGCCTTACCGATTTCGCAGTTCTGTCCTGAGTAACCCTCTGGGCAGGAACACTGATACTTGTCGGGCCCGGTGTTGCTGCATGTACCTCCATTCAAACAAGGGGGGTGCGTCCCGCAGTAGTTGAGATCTGTAAGAGGGCAAGGCATGTCCGAGAATGAGCAGGAGGCTGCGCCGCAGGCGTTCTGTCCTTCCACCCGCAGGCTGACACCCAGGACACAGAAGCGTGGCTGCTGGCTCGGCCGCCGAAGCACAGCCCTGGCGCGTTGCCTCGCCACCTCTGAAGCCTCACGCAGCCGGGTGGGCTCCCTGGGGGGTTTGGCATACCTTTATTGCAGAACTGGCCGCCCCAGTTGGTTTCGCAGAGGCACTGCCATGGCTCGTTGCAAGTGCCATGGACACAGCCAGGGTGTGGAATGCATTTGTCACAGTACTGCCCCTGCCATCCGTACTGACACCTTCCGAGAAAGCAAAGGGCTTGGAATCATTTTCTCAAGCTAAAATCAATCAATCAATCAACAACCAAGCAGACCTGCGGAGGGGGGGTTGCTTAGGCATCCCCGTGTTTTGTCCCGTGTTGTGTTTTGTAAAGGGGATCGTTTCAAGGGAGGACGGGGTGGTTTATTGTAAACAAACAGTTCTTTAAAACAATGGAGGCTGCCTCCTCTAAAGGCGGCCTTCTCACAAAAGCATAACTGGGCTGGGAGGCCCCAGTGGGGTGCCCATGAAGATAGCATTATGCTATTCTCAAGCTCATACAAATGGAGGAGAGAAAGTGGGTGGGTGCACACCATAGATCAATCTCTGGCCATTGACAAATGGATTCTTAAAGGCATGGGGGAGAGCGAAGGAGTCAGGAGGAGAAACAATTCTCCAGGAATTCTCATGAATGGAAGGGGCTGGGGGGAAGACAAGCCAAGGAGCAGGGCACAGCCAGCTAAGCAGAGTTTCCTTTGCATAGTATCACAACACCCTGGGAAACTATTTTCTGGTCAACAGGACCACATGATAGGCTCCAGGAAAAGGAAGCATCTTCTTGCAAGGCAGATATTCATCTGTGGCTGCAGTCACAGGACAATAAAAGATGCTGAAGTTTCGATTTTGATAGCATGCAGAGACATGTATTGGGTATTTGTAACTGGGTATTTGCTTAATGTTCTATTTAATCTGGCATGTTCTTTTCCAGCAAAGCAAATTCAGACACAATATGATTTTATACAAAACGCTTATGCATGGTTTGGAGTATCACTGTAGCTGAAGAAACCAGTTTGATGTAATAACACAGCAAGGGACAGTAATCCATTATCAAAATTGACCTTAGACACAAGAAAGCACAAGAAAAACACATGGCGTGAAGAGAAATCACTGGTTTCAATACTTTTCATGTTCAGCCATTTTGTTTTTAAAATATCCTATCTGGGAAAATAAAACCCAAGCAAAGGTGAAAAGCATGAAATTGTGGGTTAACTGAAAGTGCATGTCATTACAGAGACCTGGGAAGAAGCAATCAGCAGCAATTACTCACTAAGCTGGCCCTAACTTATCAAAATAAACCTTTTCCAGCCAAGGCCTTCCATTTTCAAAGAGCCCAGAAAATCCTTGTCATGGGAAAAAATGATACAGATCTTTCCAAGGATTCACAGCAAGGAAGGAGTAAGTTTAACTTTCCTCGAAAAGCAAAGCAAAGCAAAGCAAAGCAAAGCAAAGCAAAGCAAAGCAAAGCAAAAGCAAAGCAAAGCAAAGCAAAGCAAAGCAAAAGCAAAGCTTAGATGACAAGCTATTCCCCTCATTATTTTTCTTAGGGCAGTTTTGAGAGAAGAGACCTGTTCAAAGCCTCTGGATGGCTTGATGCATTTTATAAACAGAAATGTAGCAAGGATTCCAAGCCCAAGTGGTGCAGTCTTCCCTGCCAGCCCCACATCAGCAAAAACAGAGCTCGTCAATAAAGAGGATGCAAAGGGGATAAAATCAGGGATTCCATTCCTGGTCCTGCAAACTCCCACTGAACTCTGCATGCATTCAGTTGATTCCAAACAAAAGCTTACTCAACAGACAAATGGAATCTTTACAGCACAAACTGTTCAGATAGAGAGGAGGAAAACACCTTCCCAAAGGGAAAAAGTAGAAACAAACCTTCCTTGAAAGCCTGATTTTTACTTTTCAATGCTTGGCACAGCCCATCTTGATAGATCAGTTCCAAAGCAAGCCATGGCCAGCTCCAGAAAAGTTAAGTTGTGCTAATTTTAGCAGAAGAATTTATTGATTCTTTCCAAATTAACAACATACACCATAATATTCTCACATGAAACAGCCTGGCTTGCAGACAGACACATGGATCCATTTCATTTTATCAGAGCAGACTCTTTTGCTCCAAGATGCTTCCAAGAGAAAGAAAGAAAGAAAGAAAGAAAGAAAGAA